>NC_056660.1:165807881-166407881 GCF_018350195.1 Panthera tigris | reverse complement strand
TTGATGTAAATATTAACATAAACTACATTTTTTATTGTGTCTACTAATGTGTCTCATCCTATTTGCTTTGACTTTTTATCTACCTAGCTCATAAAACTAAGAGTATCAACAGAACAGGAAAAAAGGGCTGACAGTATGTTAATCACAATGCTATGACTTTCTACTATCTTAAATCAATTCCCATGTGGGAATCTTCAGTCTTTAATTTCCCAAGTAACAGTTTAGATAGAGAAATACCGTACTCTTCTTTTGGCACCTTTTTATATATTTCTTGATTTAACTTTAATTTTTCTCTTTTCTGTCACTTTTTCTAGACATATGTTAAATGATTCCATTAAAGGAGACTAATGCCATTATTGAAACATTTTAAAATTACATTTAAATCAATTCAATATCTGAATTGCGTCAATTTTATTTCACTATTTTGATCATGCCAAATAATATTGCTAATGAGAGAGCTATGGAACTAGAGATATAGAAAGGTTTTACTTCTATAGTTGACATATTTTCTTCACTGAAATTTATTTTTAAAATATCTTAAAAATTTTTTTTTAATGTTTTTATTTATTTTTGAGACAGAGACAGAGCATGAGCAGGGGAGGGGCAGAGAGGGAGGGAGACACAGAATCCAAAGCAGGCTCCAGGCTCTGAGCTGTCAGCACAGAGCCTGATGCAGAGCTCAAACTCATGGACTGTGAGATCATGACCTGAGCTGAAGTCGGACGCTTAACCGACTGAGCCACCTAGGCTCCCCTATTTTTAAGATATCTTGATGTCAATATAACAAGTAAAAATATGTAGAATTTTGAAATATGCAGAATATCACAAAGAAGAAATTTCCATCCATAATTCTTCAAACCAGTGGTTGTCATCTTCAGATAGCCATTTCATCTACTTCCCATGAACAGGGATAAATTTATATTTTTACAAAAATTTAGAGAATCATATAGTATTTTAACATAACCTGGCTATTACACTAATTACATACTATAAATATTTTCTATGTCATTGAGTATTTCTTTTTTGACATTATTTTAAATGGAGGCATGGTATTTCATTTAACTAATTCCATATTGAGGATATTTTAGGCTCTCTCCATATTTTTCCCATTTTAAATGAAACTGTCATGGACATTGTTTTTTAAACACAGATGTTATTTTTCCTTTGGGTAAATTTCTCAAGAAATTTACTCAAGAAATTTCTCAAGAAATTGCTGGATCAAAGAAGATGTACACATATAAAACTTTTTGTATACACTGCTTCATTTCCCTACTGGAAGGGTGCATCAGCCTCTACTCCTACCAGCAGCCTAGTGCTAATTTTTAAAAGCACACCGTGATCTTTTCAATGTTGACAATGATGCTAAAGAATTTAGAGCTGCTCTTTGGTACATTCACAAGGAAGTATCTGAGTTGGATAAAAAGAAATTCCTCTTTTCCAACCATGTTTCCATTCCTAGTAAGAAGGGGGAAGGGTAACAGTGTTTACTTCTTATTTCATTTTCCTGCTTTGCGTACCTCACAGTACTGCGTTTGGGTGATATCCAGAAGCATATGGTATTGCCCCTTCCCTTATAAGCTCAATCAGTCAAATAAATGTATACATGCAATATGTTGGAGAAAAAATGTACATCAATATTTGATTAAAGCCTAATTTATTTTCTTTTTCTATTTATTTATTTATTTTTAATTTTTTTTTAACATTTATTATTTTTGAGAGAGAGCGTGAACGGGGGGAACGGCAGAGAGAGAGGGAGACAGACTCTGAAGCAGAATCCAGGCTCTGGGCTGTCGGCACAGAGCCCCACGTGTGGCCTGAACCCACGAACTGCGACATCATGACCTGAGCCTAAGCTGGATGCTTAACTGACTGAGCCACCCAGGCGCCCCTTCTTTTTCTTAAAAAAATTTTTTTTAATTTTTTTTTCTTTTTTAGAGAGAGAGAAACAGAGTGTGAGTGGGGGAGGGTCAGAGAGAGGGGGAGACACAAAATCCAAAGCAGACTCCAGGCTCTGAGCTGTCAGCACAGAACCTGATGTGGGCTCAAACCCACTAACTGTGAGATCACAACCTGAGCCAAAGTCAGATGCTTAACTGACTCGGCCACCTAGGCACCCCAAAGTCTAATTTATTTTCTAACATTAACATTATATGAATTCTATCATATTAAAAGATTCTTGTGGCACAGGGTGAGTAGAAAAATGCAGAGGGGTTGTGCTATCAGATTTTAATTGGATCTTCAGGGCTGAATTGATTGAATAGGCTTGATGGAAGTGAGCTTAGTATGAGCAAATCTTCAAAAATGGGAAATAAGAAAGGCATATTCAGGAAATGTAGGAAAAGAAAGAAAAACACTAACAATTACAGATTTCCTAATATGTGCTAATATCTAGTCCAAGGACTATATTCAAAACAACCATATTAGTATTATTATTCTCATTTTACTGGATCTCAGGGAGGTTTAATTACTTTCTTGCCCAAACATATCTGCTTATGACTCACAAAGGGTTATCTATTCAAATAAAAGTTTTGTCTTAACTTTTGTCCAGTTGGTATGTGATTAGATGTGTGGTTTTCGTGCTGGATTTCTTTTTCAGAGCCATCTGGGTTGAAATTTTCTGTTCATGGCAGACATTAGTAATTCCAATATTGTGAGACTTAAATAAGAAGTCACACCAGTTAAGGTACAAAATATTACGGGAGACATGTCATATCCATTACATAAATGAAAGATACCAGCTGTGGCCTTGGGGATTTTGGGGTTTCTTGGAGCAATTAATGCTTCTTGTGTCACAGCTACATGGTCATCCTGAGTCTGGCATCCAGGCATCTGAATGGTGCCAAGGGTAGGAAATCAGAAATTGGTGCTATAGTGCTAAGGTGACATGTCTCTGTAGAACTGGGAGATAACAATGAGGTCCTTTATTTGTATCATATTTACAATTTCAGGAAAACTAGAAGGTTGTCACTTAATATGACCATTGGCAGAGTAAGCATTCACCATTCTAAGTGTGTGATACAGTTATGCCTCGCATCAGGAGGAAGAAATGAAGTGGAGGGACAGTCAGCAGTTGGCTTGACGTCAGGCAGCAGGGCAAGTCTAGATTAGTTGTCTTCGTTGCAATGAGAACCAGGATGTTTTCACCCAGTTATAGCATCAAGTGCAGGGTGGATGACTTAGCTAGCTATTAACCAGAACCAAATCCATGTGTATAGAAACAAGCTAGGTTACAATGATGCCAGACTCACTAGAATAAACCAGCATGTTCAAACCCCAGTATATTTATGGTTATGCCATACTCCTACCCACTAGGCTTTCCGTGAGTAGACCAGCCTGACTTTTACAAAATGTCAGAGAATCAAGGGAGATAACGTGGCAAGTTAAGCCAATACTAAATTATGGAGACCTTAACAAGTGAAATTCTCAAGCCAAGACCTTGAAATTTGGCAGAACCCTCTTTTGTATGTCTCCAGTTTAATCTCACACTGCACTATTTCCAACTTGCTTGATCATAAGAATCATATAGAGTGCTTTTTAAATGGATTCCTTGGCTCCTTTCTGCAAATTCTGATTCAGACGGTCTGGGGAGGACCCTGGAGTCTGAATCGTTAATGTGAACTCTGTTATTCCTTGGAGAGTATGTTTGAACAACCTGCTAAGTGTCTCTCTTGCTAGTGAGAATATGCTCCCTTTTCTATTCAGATAAGGACTCATTCATTGAACACTTCCTGTGAGGAAGGTGCTATGGGAGATTCAGAGAAGAATAAAGTTGAATCCCCAACTTAAAGAAGTTTCCTTTGGCAATTGAAAGAGATACTTCTAGCATCACTCTGAACTACTTGTAATCATACAGCCATCTTATTAAGGGACCTCATTTTGATTTTATTTTTCTGGTTTTACAAAGAAGTACATTTAAAAGTAGTGATTACTATGCACTTGGCTAAAAAAAGATTTATGGTGTCTCTTCTTGGGTTTGTGTGTTTTCTGTATTTAATCTGGAATTACAGTGTTCTGAAAATAAATTACTTTTATTAAATACATAATCATAATATTTATGCTTCTATGTTAGTTTTGGATTTGAGATACATAATTCTCTGAATTATTAAAGAAAGGCTTAATTTCATCCAGAAATGGAAAGTTTCCATTGTTTGTCTGTTCAACCAAGCTACTTGACGTTCAAAACCTCAGTTTGGTAGCTACTTTAGAAAGTGAGAAATATTTGAATTTTAAAATAAAAATCTTGGTACCTAAGCTCTTAACTCTTCATTACATAGAAAACATATAGAATTCAAGCCTCTGTGTTTTCATGCTAGCCCAACCCTGTAAATGCATCATAGCCTCGGGTTTCCACAGAGAGTATTCACTGGGGGGCATTCCCACCAAACTAAAAAGAGTTCCCAAATGGAATACAAGTCACCATTAAGATTGTGTCCACACATGCAAAGTTAAATTAAAAATTGTGGTAATTATATGAATATTCCAAGCCCCAAATAGCTTTGCTTGAAATATTCAGATAATTGAGGCAATAAACATAGATTCTAGTAATTAGAAGGGACTCACAAATCCTCTAATCTGCCTCATTTCATAGAGGAAAAGCTGACAGCTCCTTTTTTTTTAATTATAAGCCAAAAATACGCCTTTGCCTGAATTTATAGCCACCTTATGTAAAACTTCTTTTAAACTTGAATTATCCAGATAATTTTCTCACTTTTTACTTCATTTTGCTTAAGGTCTTGGCCCTAACTCCCACTTTAACATCTGACATCAACAGCTTCTCTTGGGTATCTGCAGCCTGAATTGAGAACACTGCTTTTCTATCTTGAGCAACTCTGAAGCTTAGATTAGACATGACTGAGTACAGTGGGTCATGTGATTCAGATCCCTGGGTGTTAACATCCTACCTTTGAAACTTGTTATGTTCTCAGCATTCACCTTCACTCTCCTGATTTGAGCACCTTCCAGTTTATTCTTCACTATTGGCTTTTCTGTTCAATTTAGTTCAGTCTAATGTTCTTCTGATTTTTTTTCTTTCTAAAGGACAATAACTAATGCTCTAATTTAGAGGACTCAAGTACCATTTTTGCCCATTCTTCATCAGAGATTGCACTATTCAAGTACTTTGCTTTTTTTAGATGAATGCCCTAATTTGTTCCTGTTATACAGACGGGAAAATCTTAGTTCTATATTAAAAGGTCTCATCACCAGCCTCAGACACCTTGGAATATGGAATAGAAAGAAAGCAGCATTGAATGAATAAATGGCCTCTGACTTTGGGAATGAAAGCCCACAAAATAGAAGTTTCAAATTAACGTTTCTGAGTAGATAATCAAAGGGAAACTTAATCATATTTGTGTGTCCAAAGATGGCTAAACTTGAAATTGCAATTTGTTAAAGGAGTATTAAAGGATATGAAGGAGTATTTGAAAGACAAAAGATGTTGATAAGTTAATGTAGTCAAGGTTTAAGGAATGCTTTGTAAACAGAAAACCAAAGAAGTTTGGAAGTACACAAGTTGTATTTTAAATGATTAAAATCTATTTTCCTGGCATCAAATTTAGCATGAGAATGAAATAACCTTTTGTTTAGCATTAGAATATAATGTGAAAATTTGACCATGTTTGACTAAGAACAAATTCAAATGTATTTCACCTGATAACTTAGGCTAGGCTTATTTCATTAAATATACATAGGAACTAAGAAAATTTAGAGCTTTTCTCAGTAATTTCCAGTCTTAGAGGCAGATCACTCAGTTACAATGAAGGATCAATTATATTTCATACTAGAGGAGGAAAATAAAATTTACTATTCTTTTTTGTTTGTTTAACATATTTAGAAGATGTGAGCTATTAAAATCATACGTCTAATATTTCACAGAGCTTATGTTTTTCTTTTTTTAAATTGAGATATATTTGACATAAAGCAAAATGCACAGAACTTAAGTATACAATATAATAAGTTTTTTGCAAATACAGACAACGATGTAAGCCACATCTCTGTCAAGATACAGAATATTTTCATCACCCAAGGAAATCACTATTTTGTCTTACCTCTTTCCTAGTCAATCAACCTATCCAGCCCAAAGAGGCAATCACTGTTTTGATTTTTTATCACCATAGTTTACTTAGTTGTCCCATAACTTTATATAAATAAAATCCTGTGGTACATGCTCTTTGTATCTGGCTTCATTCATGTGGTTGTTAGTACCAAGTTGCACATTCTCATTGCTGAGTAGCAGTCCTGTGAATACACCATAATTTATGGATGGACATTTAAGAAAACAAAACAAATTTGAATTTTTATGAATAAAGATCCTATGATTATTTACCTGTCTTGTTGATTATGAATATTAGGTTTATTTCTTTGGGGTAAGTTGCTGGCAATGAAATTACTGAGTCATAGGGTAGGTGCATGTATAACTTTGTAAGAAACTTCTAAATAGTTTTCCAACATGGTACACCATTTTTCATGTCTACCAACAATGTTAAAGAGTTCCATTCCTCTTCATCCTTGCCAAATCTTGTGTTCTCAGTGGTTTAATAGCTATTCTGGTATATACATAGGGTTATCTGACTGTGGTTTAAATTTGCATTTCCCTGATGGCTGGCTTTTTTTTTTTTTTTTTTGTCTTTAGTTATTATTAAGTTGTTGAAATTCTTTATATATTCTGGATAAAAGTCCTTCTCCAAATACATGTTTTGAAAATATTTTTCCTAACCTGTGACTTGGCTTTTACTTTGATGGGAAGTTTTAAATTTTGGTGCATCCCATTTTACCAATTGTCTTCTTTTATTGTTAGGATTTTCTGTATTTTCTGTAAAAAACTTATAGCCAAGGTCCTGAAGGTATTTTCTTTTGCTTCCTTCCCAGAGGTATGAGAGTTTTAGCTTAGCTTTAGTATCTTTTCACATTTTTCCCAGCATTAATTTGTTAACAAGCTTTCTTTTCCCATGAAACTCCAGGTCTACCCTGGAGTTTGTGTTCAGTTTCTTTTATTTGTTTGTTTATCCTTAGCCCAATACCACACTGATTTGATCACTACAGCTTTGTTTTAGTAAGCATTGAAATTATGTTGTATAAATCCTCCAATTTGTTCTTTTTTTTCCAAGATTGATTTTTCCCCACCAGATCCTTTGCATTTCCGTGTACTTTAGAAACAGCTTGTCAATCATGCAAAAATATCTGCTAGGATGCCGACTGAGATGGTAATGTACCTATAGATCAACTGGGGAGAATTGCCATTTTAACAAAACTCACTCTTTTGATTCATGGCATATCTCTACATTTATTTTGATCTTTATTTTTGTCATCATTGTTTTATAGATGTAGTATTGAAGTCTTGCACAACTTTCATTGGATTTATTTCTCCCTGTGTGTATGTGTAAATTTGCTGTTAGTTACTATAAACAATGTCTTTAATGTTTTATTTTCCAATTGTTTGCTACTAAAAGTAGAATTGTTTAAAAAAAATTTTTTTAATGTTTATTTATTTTGGAGAGAGAGAGACAGACAGACAGAGCGTGAGTGGAAGACACAGAATCCAAAGCAGGCTCCAGGCTCTGAGCTGTTAAGCACAGAGCTGGACGTGGGGGCTGGAACTCATGAACTATGAGATCATGACCTAAGCCAAATTTGGACTCTTAACCAACTGAGCCACCCAGGTGCCCCTTAGAATTGATTTTTGAAATATTGACATATTGGTGATCTTGTTAAATTTATTGGTTCTAGTATTTTTTTAAAAAATTACTTAGAATCTTTGGGGCGCCTGGGTAGCTCAGTTGGTTAAGTGACTCCTGGTTTTGGCTCGGTCATGATCTCACAGGTTTGTAGATTTGAGAATCAGGCTCTACACTGGCAGTGTAGAGTCTGTTTGGGATTGTCTCTTTCCCTCTCTCTCTGCCCTTCCCCTACTTGCGCTGTCTCTGTCTCTCTAAAAAAAAATTACTTAGAATTTTTTATGTCAACAACCTTATTGTCTCTGAACGAAGAGAATTTTACTTCTTCCTTTTCAAATGTTATGCTTTTATTACTGGTCTTTATTGCATTGTGAGCTCATTCTAGTAGATTGTTACATAGAAGTAGTAGATGTGAATATCTTTGCCTTTTCTCTATCTTATGAGGAACACATTCAATATTTCACCATTCAGTGTGGTGCCAACTGTAGATTTTCACTGATACCTTTCATCTTACTGAGGAGGCTTCCTTCTATTTCTGGCTTGCTGAGATTTTAAATCATTAATTTTTGCTGTAGAGTTGTATATTGGTAAGTCATTTTTCTGTACTGATTGAGATGAGCATTTTTTTTCCTTTATTCTGTGATGGCAATAAATTATTTTAGTTGATTAATTGATTTTTTTTTGTATATTGAACTTTGTACTTCTGGGATTAACCGCACTTTGCTGTGTGATGCTATCCTTTTTATATGCTGCTGAATTTTTTTTTTTTGCTGATATTACATCAAGATTTTTTGTGTCTACGTTCATTTTCATATAAGTGCTTGTCAGTTTGTGGCACCAGGATTCTGATTTTGTGGAGCATTCTTTCACCTTCTATATTTTGAAATAGTTAATGTGTTAGTATTATTTCTTCATGAAATGCTTGATAGAATTCACCTGTTAAACCTTTATTCCCTGGAATTTTCCCTCTAGAAATGCTTTAATTGTAAAGATATTTTTTAATACAAATGTAGGAATATATAGATTTTCTATTTTTTTCTTGTATCAGTTTAGATAATTTGTGTCTTTCAAAGAATATGACCACTTCCTCTTATCTCTCAAATTTGTTGGCATAAATTTATTCATAAAATACCCTTATTATCTGTCTCCTACTAAATAAATGAAGTTCTTCAATTTCATGCACCAACTCTCTCTATTCTTTTCAATCCTTAATTTTTATTTATTTTTTGTTATATAAAACACACTTCCATCCCTTTTCCTCCAAAACAAGCGTCTGGGTTCACCTTTACTGAGAAAAGCCCCGATTGGTTAGAAGTGGTTAAGTATCATAAATTGCTTCATCTTTAATATTTAATCAAGATTTATTGTTAGTGTATCCCAAAGCAAAGGAAGTATTTACATGATAAGCTATATGGAATAGTTTGGCTTTGTCCAGTGGAAAGCTGTAGGGAATATTCAGGGCTTTTTATAAGTAAGGTACCCCTTCTTTCCTCTAGAGTAAGCATTAACTCCCAAGTCAGCAAGACTTGTTCAGTATACCCAGGGGTTGCATTGTGAGATCAAAAGAAGCCTGTTGCATTGCACCTTGAAATAGCTTAAAAATATATAAAAAGATTTCAAAAGTCACATTGTTGGGATTATTGATCACATTCAACACATAACACGAAATGCATGTTTACATCTACTAAGGTTCAACAATTATTTTCCAGGTTTTATGACGAGTCACTTGTATTTTAGAAAATCATTAAGGCAAATGATCATGAATTAAAAAAAAAAAAAAGGAAGCAGAACACTATTCACTCTGCTCTTACAAATGATTCCTAGACTGTTTCTATCTTAAAAGAACTTAGAAAAGTCAAAATTATTTTTGACTTAGTTTTTTTTTCCTGCAGTGTTTAACAAATGCTCTTATTAAACTTCTCTTGCCCAAAAGGAAAGAAAATTCTAATATCTTTCTACAACTTCCACATATGAAAAAGAGCTCACTTAAACACTGGTAATTGATTTAAAATTAAAAACCTCTTAATACGACATATATTTAGAACCATTATAGGTCCATTTCACTTTAGATTTTAATTTTACCAAAGAAAACATTTTCTTATTTGTACAGGGCTTTAAGTTCAGAAATAACTTAAAAATAACATCGTATTTTTTCAAAAATATAATTTCTAAAGGACCATAAATTCAAATGTTGTTTGACATAATGTAGCTCTATACAACCTTTCTAAAACAAATTTGGGATAGCCCATACTTTAAATATTGATCAAATTGTCAAAATCATGTCATCAAATTTCCTCTATTGTATGGCCACGAAGGTTTGCCTGGAAAAGCCTATATAGTAGGCACATTGGTGCATATAATTTCAAATCTGATGATCTTTATTCATTTGTGTTCTCATCTGAAGAACACAGACTTGTACATAGTACACAGTTATATGAGTATAATCATAATACTACATAGTTATATGAATATAATCATTAAAACAGATTTTAGAGACTGTAACTTTCTTATTCACTGCTACTTCTCATGGCATCTGACATAATAGGCACACAATAAGTAGTTGTGGAATGAATATGTGAAATATCTGTCATCTCTGCTAATATTTAGCAATTAATTGTAAAATAGTAGTTGGCACATTATTGTTATTACTGCCATTTTGTTAGTCTTTTTAATCTAGCTTTTACAGCCGTCCAGTGCTCTGTAGAAATCTGTGGTTCAACTTGGGAGATAAGGCTTTAAAGGGCAGAAGAAGATACAGAATGGGGTCAGTACAGTCTATCTGGTGCTGGATCTGTGCATGACTATGAGCAAATAATTTAACACGTTTGATTCTCTGTTTCTTTATAATGAAAAATCTGGATGTCTTAGGTCATTTCTAGACTTAAAATTTTATGGGTCTATGTTCTGGACCTAATTTTTTATGTGTCTATACATACTTCTCTGGGAATCCTGCTGCTTACCTATTGTAGTACCTCTATAGAACCCACCAACTTTGAGACTCATAATGAATAAAGGTAGAGGTGGACATTGACCAAGATCATGCAAACAGATTCCTTTTTAGTTGGTCTTAAAATTTGTTACCTTAGCACTATCTGATGCAGGTGGGTGTGCATGATAGGACTAAGGGCATGCATTTGTCACACCTGGATTGAACAGTATACCTCTGTCAAGTCTGAAAGTCAGAGAAGGTATGTCAGGAGGACTGCATGTGTTTGCAGAATAACCACTATCTTGGTTGGTGCTGACAGCAGCTCACCCTCTTGGAAGGAACACCGTTGCACTGCCTGTGAAGTGTTGTAGGGAAACCAGAGCATTTATCAGAGATCAGTGACGAGGAGCAGTGGCTGTGGAAGGATTCTTTACTATAGTTTGGTGAAAGTGAAGATTTTAATTGGATGAGGTGGTATTCAGCTCTTAGGCACATTCTTTGCTAGTATCATTTCAGAGCTTTATTAAGTACCTTAATTAGGGCCACCGGCGATCTTGTCATTGAATAAAAATGCATACCAAAATGCGATTTCAATTTTGCTGTGTCCTATACTGAGAATTGCTACTAATTTGTCCTCCCCCTTTGTTTTGCAAATTTCTTAGGAATTCCAATTAAAAAATTATTTCTGAGACCCAATATTTTGGGGGATTTTTTTTTCCACTGGGATAATTATTTTGCATGCATTAACTCATTGACTTTTCATAACTGAGGAAGTTTAGAAGAAGTAACTTATCCAATGTCTCACAGAGGACAACACTGAACTCCTAGCCAAGTTGAGTCCCGAACTTGAGTTGTTAATAATAACTAAGCTCCATATCTCTCTGCAGCTTCTTTTATGTGGTATCTTTGTTTGACACGTATGAGTGCATGTGTGATTATAGCAACGGCACGCTGTGTGACATTCTGTGTCCCGACCTGATTGTAGTGCATCTGTGGTTATAAAGTGCCACTGCTAGTGCGGCACTTTTGGTCTGCACCCTGAATCTCTCTGCTTTGCTGCTCAAGGCTTTCTCTGAGGAGAAGAGGCTGATTAACCCATACGCAGGTCCAACTCAGAAGTATGGGGAAGATGATGCCACCGGAAGCAGACCTCAACCAGCGGTGTGCAAGTCAGTAGATGAAGTTCCTAGCCTCCCCAGCTTCTGGTGGAACAATTCTGAAACATGCTAGTTGTTGTCTCTTTGAAGGTCCTCACCGGAACTGAGCCTTATATTTGTTCACATTGCTAAGCAGCGCATTAAAGGTACCCGTAAGTGGCTTTTCTCCTTCCCCTACCTCTCTCTGCACTTCCTCACTTTTCTTTCCTGGGAATTTCTCCCAAATAAGTGATTTGCATCCCTTGCCCTTGTCTCAGGCTGTGCTTTCAGAAGAACACAGACTAAGACTTGTTATTATGTTTTATGAGTGCCTGATTGTTAACCCTTGTAGTATACACTCTAAGTAACAATTCCTCTCTACTATTTCCACTTAGTTACAAAACCAATTGAGTTTTTCTTCCCAATGTCACTTTCCTACTTCCACAACCCACCTCCTAGCCCAGGCCTTTATCACATTGTTTCTGAGGTAATGTGTTGGGCTTCTAGCTGGCATACCTTCCTCTATCATCTAAGAGTTCTTGCATACTGATACAATTTTCCTGCAGTTGAAGATAAATTTTCCTCCACTGTTGGTTTTACCTGTCACTCCCCTGTTAAAAACCTTCAATTACTCTGAACAATTTATCAAGTCCAAATTCCTCTGCCCGAGTTAGGATGTATTTTCTTCACAAGATTCTCCAACCCTGATAAGTTCCATTGATAATCCATGTCTCTGAATTCTTAGGACACCTATAATCTTGCCATAGAATTTAACACATATTGATTACTTATATTAGTTTCATATTCTTAGATGTTATCTTGGTCTGCTAAACCTCAGGCTCCTTGATGCCACAAACTTTGTCATGTGGTTATTTTGCTTTTTCCATAATCTAGCATAGTCATAGGTACAAAAATAGTGGTCTAGAAATACTTTTCAAGTATTTCTTGAATGATATTCATTCCTGCAGATTTCCTAAAGGGGGGAAGTATCTATCTAATTTTGCAGATATATTTTCTGAAAAAGACAAATTTAGGAAGATGTTTTGATTTGCCCTGATTCTCAAAGCAAACAACAAATAAAACCAGTTCTTTTAACTTGCAGTTCTAGAAAATGATTGTTACTATTCTAAGTGGCAAAAGTCAGCTTCAAAAGAATGTAAGATTTGCATGTGCTTTTAAATCGAGAGCATCGTTAAATATCTGACCTCAAGGCAATGATAGAAAAGAAAATGAAAGCCTTTTCATCGACCCCCTGAGGACTTTTACATTTTGCAGCAAATTATTTTTAGCCAGGATGTCACTATTGTTTTGTCTCATTTTAAAGACATCTCTCAGTAAGTCTGTGGAACCATATGTTGATTAATATGAGATTCTGGAGAGGGAATGATTTCACATTTTTAAACATCTTCCCCAATATTCCAAAAGATATGTTTTCTTTTGGTTTAATATTTTTTCCCCAAAATGTAAGCTCTATTAGGGGGTTGTTTCTTTCTAGAAGCACGTAAAATGCACTTGTTTTAAACCAGATAATAATACTAAAGTGTGGAAAATTTAGCATTTAAGATACTAATTTGCAATATTCAAGGAGATGTGTGTGTGTATGTGTATGTGTGTGTTTTCAGAAGGTAGATAGGGACATACTTTCATAAAGTATGCAAAACTTGAAACCAAAAGATATAATTCTCTTGGAATTACGTCCAGGTGTTTTTCCAGGCTGAATTTTTATAATTACTTAAGTATGCTCCCTAGCAAAGGTCCTAATAGAAGCATCTAAATCTTACTGTGCAACCTCAGGAACAAAGATATTCTCTTAAAAACTTGATTGCTTTTCTATGGAAGCAGTTAGCTTTGATTTATATCACTTCTGAAGGGAGCTTCGCTGAGGCTTTGAGTAATCCAATAAGGATCATATAATACACTCCCCTTTACATCTCATAGAGTTGCTGTGTATGGAGCTCTTTGTTTATGATTCAGGAAATGGGCTAAAAGCTTCCTAGGTTCATCTCTGTTCACAAAATTTGTTCTTGGGGAAGTAATGGCCTTTTGCATTTTAATAAGCAGTAAATCTCAAGTATTACAATGTTCCAGTAACAAGCTATCTTTGGCAGTCTGGGCCTTCCCCTGCTTTTGGAGGTTGCCCTTATTCAGCAGTTTGGATATGAAGATATTTCTTATCTCATCACTATGTTTTATTTGAAGACACTGCACTGAAGGATGCCACCCACGTTTCTTTCTGAAAATAGTCTGAGCCTCTTTCACAATTGCCTAAGAGGGACATGAGAAATTAAGAGAAGTTTTATGAATGGACACAAGTTTTATTGAAGTCATGGAATTTTACCTAAAAAGGCAATCGCGTGTTATTTTACTTCATTTCTTTAAAAAATATTGATTACTTAAACATTTGTAGTTCATCTAATATTTAATGTAATGTCTTAAGTCCTGGGATGAAACAAGAAGGAATATGATAAAACCTTGGCTTACCTCTGTTTAAGAAATTCTTCGTATGAATGAATTGCATGGAGTCTAACCAGAGTGGACCCTTTTTGTGTTTTGTGACATGGGTGCCCTTCTAAGTAGTTTCCTTGGAGAATTTGCCTCTCTTAATACATTATCTCCAAAAAAGACCATACACATTAAAGCCTGACTGTGTTCTTCAAAAAAAAAAAATAATGTTTATTTATTTGAGAGAGAGAGAGAGAGAGCAGGGGAAGGGTAGAGAGAGAGGGATACACAGAATCCAAAACAGGCTCCAGGCTCTGAGCTGTCAGCACAGAGCCCAATGCGGGGGTGGAACCCACGAACTGTGAGATCATGACCTGAGCGAAAGTCAGATGCTTAACTGACTGAGCCACCCAGGCACCCCCAACTATGTTCTTCAAACCTATGTTGCTTCAAATGTCTTCTGTTTGAACAATAAGACATCAAACAATGGTGTGGCTTCCACACTTAAAAAAACTTTTTTTTCTGGTAGTGAAAGTTTTATAGTTTGATAACTAATAATGAACTCAAATTATTAGTTTTAGTACTAAAAGTAACATAGGAAGCAGACATAATTATGGCCATTCCTTACCACGCTTTATGTTTGCTGAGCCTCTTACATTATTATTTAGAGCAAATCTTGAAATTTTAAGAGAAAGAAAATCAAAGTAACTTTTCAGTTCAGCGAAATAATAAAAAAACATACTATCACGAAGAAGGAAAATGGCATGTTGGTAAGCCATAGCAAACAAAATGCTAGCCTCATTTTATCAAGCAGACTTTTTATAAGACTTTAAAAATGATGCACTACGTACATACTTAATTTACATTTTGCATATTTTATGGCAAAATGGGTACTACGGTGTTGTACAAGGCAGATCTTACTTATAAAATCCACACTTAGAAATTATAATTGGAGTTTTCATCAAATAAGATTGTTTTCACCTGGCTCTTTGGCCTTATCTATAGGACTTGACATGCCTATAGCAAAGCAGTGTAAGGGTCTTGATTGTTTTAATTTTATCTGACCGCTTGCTTAACAATCAATTTGGTTGTGGTTAATTTGATACCCTTATGTAGATGTGTCCCTAAATTTGAATTTAATGGCTAGCTCAGTTTCTTTACAGCAAAACTTTCTCTAATATTCTGTGATTTTTTTAAATTTTACTTTATGAACATCTAGGCAGCCTAAGACCATGCAATCTGATGATAATTTAAAGCACCATTAAAAAATTCACAGAAAATATTCACAGAATTAGAAAAGGTACATGAACAGGTATTTTCTAGAAAACTTGGAAAGGATTGAATATTTCTCCTGAATTCAATATCTTCATAAGAACATGGAGCTTAGAGCTGTAAGAAATCTTTTAACTCCAGTCTGAATACCTTCTTTTCTAACTAAGATGGGGCCCTTAGATGAGAAGTGATATGTCCAAGATAGAAGCAGAGCTAGGAAATGGGCATTCGACTTTAAATTTAGTTTAAAATGAATGTACTGAATTCATTGTTGTGTACGTTAAATGCATACATTTCATTTCTGTGAGAAGTTTTCTTCTAAATATTAATATACTGAAATTAGTATATACTGTGAATAGTAGCATATTTTCTCCTTTGCCTCCCTTCTTTCTGTAAGTACAGTAAAACCTTGGTTTACGAGTATAATTCATTCCAGAAACATGCTTGTAATCCAAAGCACTTGTATATCAAAGTGAATTTCCCCATAAGAAATAATGGAAACTCAGATGAATCGTTCCACAACCCCAAAATATTCATATAAAAATGATTACAATTCTGTAATACAATACAAAATAATAAAGAAAATATAAAATATAAAGAAAAATAAACAAATTAACCTGTGCTTACCTTTGAAAACCTTTGTGGCTAGTGTGAGTGAGACAAGAGAGAAAAGGGTTATTGTGTAGGATGACTTTCACTATCAATAACAGAGTCACTGTAATCTATTGGCTCAGTAGAATCTTTTTTTGCATGGGGGCCTTTGTACATGCCTGCACAGATGTTGACTACAATACAGTATTAATAAGCTCTTGTCATACACTGTATTTAATGTAACTGGCAATAAGGCAGCAGAGAAAAGGGTCTATAGGCAGACTGACTTAGAATGATGCAAAGCATTCCTAAGCTTACTCTTGTATGGAAAGGTAAAGGACTGTCCATAGGTGCTTTGAAGTGACAAAAAATACACTAGTGCACCTTCCAATGTTCTGAAAAATCACTGATTTCTGCCAGACACTGTGGCCTGAGACCAAGTATCTGAGCATGGGAGACAATTACCCACAATCCTGTAGCAAGAGAGAGAGAGAAGAACCACTGGCTCAGTTGTGTCATGTGACGTTCGGCATCATGTACTATTCATATTGCAAGACATTGCTCATTTATCAAGTTAAAATTTATTAGAAATGTTTGCTAATCTTGTGGAATACTTGAAGAACACGTTGGTCACAATCCAAGGTTTTAAAGTATTTACTGAATGCCTATTACTTGCCAGACACTAGTCTAGGTATAAGTGATATAGCAGTGAACACAGACAGATGAAGTCTCAGTTCCAGGAAGCTTACATGCTGGTGAGAGAGGCAACAAAGAAACAAAAAATGATCAAGAGAAATACGACATAACCACAAATGCAATGGAGAAAGTTTAATTGAGTCATATAAAGGGAATATCTTGCTGGTGACTATAAACTAAGTGGTCAGGGAAAATGGCTTTCTTAGTCAGCTTAGGCTCTGTAACAAATTACCATAGACTGGGTGGCTTAAACAACACACATTTATTTCTCATAATTCTAGATGTTGGGATATCCAAGATAAAGGTACCAGCGTATTAGGTATATGCTGAGAATCCTCTTCCTGGTCCACAGATGTTTCCTTCCTTTTGTATCCTCAAAGAGAAAGAGATCATTTCTTTGGTATCTCTTTTTATATGGGCACTAATCCCTTTATGAGGGGGCTCCATTCTCCTGACTTAATTACCAAAGGCCAAAAGCCTCACCTTAAAATGCCAACACACTAGGAATTAGAGCTTCAATATATGAATGTTGGGAGGATATAAATATTTAGTTCACAGCAATGACATTTACAATGAGATATAAATGAAATGGAAGTATATACACAGATTGGGTAGGAGCAACTCATGGTGAAAGGAGGGAAGGGATGAAGAATTTGTGGTGGGAATAAATCTGGCATATTCAAGAAATTGGGGAGGGGAACTACTTTGTCTGGAGTCTCACCATGCAATAGAACTGCAATTATAGCAATCTCTGAGCTGTCCAATATGGTAGCCGTTAGTCACATGTGTCTGGTAGACACTTGGAATGTAACTTGAGGAAATGAGGATCTGAGTTATAAATTTTATTCAAGTTTAATGGTTTTAAATTGAAGTTGAAATAGCCACTTGTAACTAGAGGCTACCACTGGACAGCACAGGGCTAGAGTATAGTAAGAAGTGGGCAGTGTGGTGAATGTGAAGGACAGCACCATCAGGATAGGGAGAGACTATATTATATAGGTCTTTGTAAAACAAAGAGAGACATTTGGTTGTTATTCAAAGTGAATTTAGAAATTATTGGGATGTTTTAAGCAAGGCAGTGGCATGATGTGATTTTCCTTTTTTTCTTAAAAGTACCACTTCAGCTTCTGGGTAGAGAATGGAATATAGGCAGAAAGAATAGAGAAGGTTGGGCGGGGGGTGCTATCAGTATGCCACTGTAATAATCCCAGAGAGAGATGGCAGTGACTTGGATTAGAATTGGACCTTTTTAGGAATATCTTTTTAAATGTGGTACTTTAAAACTTGATAGACTAGATGAAGGGGAAAGAAAGAGAACAAAAAAGAATTAAAGAAAACGTCTAGATTTTTATTTGAGCAACTACATGGTTTATGCTGCCATTTGCTAAGTGGGGGCAATTAGGAGAAGAGCAAATATGAAGGGATAATGAAGTCTTATTTATTCTTGAGTTTATGTCTTTTTGGCTATATTAAGATTGAGATGTCTTGTACATCTAAGTAGAGATGTTATATAGAAAGTTAAATATACTATTATCCTAGTCTGGGGTTCTACTGAGGAAATAGGACTAGACATACAGGGAGTCATGATATATGTAACAGTGTATGTAAGCCATACATACCTATGCACTCATAAAATCTAAAGAAAACAAAGAGAAAAGTAGTGGATTTTCTCTTTCTGTACAAGTAGATTACTTCAGCATAGCTGCTAAAGCAATTATTATTTGCAAACCAAAATAGCATTAATTATTAAAATAAATATCTTGACCACATGAGTGAGGAAAATTCCTATTAAGAAAGATATTGCTCTGTATATACTAAGAGATTTCTCAGAATCAGCAAAGAAATCTCTCCAAGATACTGTGGTGGCATGTGTTGTCTGGAGGCAGTGAGATTGACCTTGTATCTCATTTTTTGCCTTTGTCCCCTGCCTTTCAATGTTTCAACCCACTTTCTGCATGTGGTATGTCTGTATGGTACTTAAAATAATAAGGTTTTCTAGAGACGTTCCAATGTCTCTTTGTTGATGATGGCCAGTGAGAGTGTCCAGGGGACTTTCTCTCTCTCTCTCTCTCTTTCTTTTAAAGTTTATTTATTTATCTTGAGAGTGAGGCAGAGAGAGGGGGAGAGAGAGAGGGAATCCCAAGCATGTTCTGCACTGTCAATGCAGAGCCCGACGTGGGGCTCGAACTCATGAACTGTGAGATCATGACCTGAGCTAAAGTCAAGAGTCAGGCGCTCAACCAACTGAGCCACCCAGGTGCTGCAGCCACCATTATCTCTTACCTAGACCATTGCTGGGGAAGCCTGTTAGTCTCATCCTTCTCAAGATGTAATCTTTTGTTAGCAGAGCAATGAACCAAGCTCTGATCTCCTCTACATAAGTCAGTATTACCAGTGATAGCTTTGCTAAACACAAGAAACCATGCAGGCACCAACATAACAAGGCTGTGGTGTGACAGAATTTTTCTAAACAGTTGAAGATGGGTAAAGAAAGGCTACATTTGAACACTACATTGCAAATTACAAAGAACATAGGCCCTAGGCATTCTCATGGCCATTAGTCCTATGGACACCTGGACTGGCACTAGGTGGTCTGCCGAATTTCTCTGGGTTTAAGCACCATGCATATGTGTTCAGGGGATTACTAGAAAGAAATGGACTGGGACACCAGGGTGGCTCAGTTGCTCAAGCATCTGACTCTTGGTTTCAGCTCAGGTCATGATCTGACGGTTTGTGCCATTGAGCCCTGTGTGAGGTTCTGTGCTGACAGTGTGGAGCCTGCTTGAGATTCTCTCTCCCTCTCTCTGCTCCTCACCCGCTTGTGTGCACACACCCTCTGTCTCTCAAGATAAATAAATAAACTTAAAAAAAGTACAAAGAAAGAAATGGACTATAGGAAGTAAGAAGAAAGGGAGAAAGTCAGAAAATGAAGGAATATCTGTTTGGGACCTGTTGGAAGGCTTAGGGAGCATTCATATAGAACATTTAATCCAAAATTTCTGGTGGGTGAGGTACTTTTTTGCTGGTAAAATGAGTAAGAGTACATACCTCTCTCACTTAGATTCTCTCTGGCTTTGGAGCAATTGGCTAAACTTTCAGACAAAGAACTGCTTTATCATTATGATGGATCAGGTCTAAGAATCTAGGAAAAGCACTATTCACACATTTTCATGCTCATCTTTGCTATAAGCAGTGGTAAAGTTGTGGCTAACTAAATGATGATACATGGCAGGAAAAACAAACTATCCTCTGACTTTGCCTCAATTAGAGTTAGCTGGAAACTCTTTAGTATGACAAAGAATTAGATACCATTAACTTGGGCTATACTTTCAAATTTATCCACTTCCTTTCTCTGCTATCTCTCCAGTTCAGTTATTCCCTTCCTCTCTCTCCTTTCCTCTGTCCCTCTCCGGCTCTCTCTCTCTTCCTTCTTCCCTCCCTCCCTCTTTTCAGTCTCTCTCTCTCTCTCTCTCTCTCTTCTCGTCTTTCTCTGTTTCATTATGCCTACCACAGTCCCTGGCACCAAGTGGGTAGTCAATAAATGACTGCTGAATGAATGCATAAATCAGTTTATTTTTTACAAAAGGCTATCATTATTCACAAGAAGATTACATTACATCTTAGAAGATAGATGCATGTGTAGGCACTTCACTGGCATAGTGTTTTTCAAACTTTAGTGAACACAGAATCCCCTGGAGGGATTGTTGGAACTCACCCTCTGAGTATCTGATACACTAGGTCAGGCTGTAGAATTAGTATTTTAACAACTTCTCTGGAAATGCTATGCATCACCCAAAGATGATGCTTTGAGAAGCACTGCCCTAGGAAAATCTTTCCCATCTTGGCCTTAATGCATATTCAGTTATGATGCACTATGTCTACAATCCAAAATCTGTAATACAGTTAAGATAGGAGTGACTCTAAATCATTCCTGTAAATGTGTTGAGTACTCTACCACTTTTGTTATCCAGTGTTTTCCTCAACAATTTCTTGCATTTTAAGATTATGCAAATACTGTGAAGAAAAATCTGTCTAGGAATCATAAAATTTCTTTGTAATGTTGCTCACAATGTGGCCTCTTGTTTTATTAGGGTGATATCTGTAAGGCAAAACAAAACTAAACAGTAGTCTATTCTAGTCCAGCTGAGGAATAATTTTAAAGCCAAAAATGCCATATCGTTTGGATCTGGCTTTTTCTTTGGGGGAAAATCTATATAACCTTCTTATTTAGAATATTCAGTGCATGGAGATTAATTTAAATGTAATAACACTTAATATTTCTGTGGCCCTGGGGTGCCTGGGTGGCTCAGTCGGTTGAGCAGCCGATTTCGGCTCAGGTCATGATCTCGCAGTCCGTGAGTTCGAGCCCCACGTCGGGCTCTGTGCTAACAGCTCGGAGCCTGGAGCCTGTTTCGGATTCTGTGTCTCCCTCTCTCTGACCCTCCCCCGTTCATGCTCTGTCTCTCTCTGTCTCAAAAATAAATAAACGTTAAAAAAAAAATAAAAAAAAATATTTCTGTGGCCCTTTATCTAAAAGAAAAATATAAAAAGATTAGATTAGTAAGATACTATTTACGAACTGAAGCTTTTCCTTTAAGCTGTTTTAAATTATGCTTAGTTTGTAAGTGGCATAAGACTCTAAATAGCTACCTAAGACCAAAGGCAAATGAAATAGTGGGGTATTAACCTGTACTCATACAAAAATATTTTATAATCATTAGTAGCCAAGGTAATTCCCAGCTGACATTTACTAGAGGAAAGGCGAAGCCTCATGTGACTTGGCTCCTGCCTCAGCTAGGCACTGTAGTACAACCTTCATTTGCTTTTGAATGGGAAACTACTCCTTGTTCAGCGGGTCTCAAACTTCAACAGCATCTGTCCCTGGAGGACTTGTGGAAGCATAGATGTATGAGTCCCACCTAGATGGGGCTCCAAAGTTGGATTTCTTACATGTAGCCACGCGATGGTGGTGGTGCTGCTGGGAAAACTGAGAGCCCTGTTGTAGGCGCTATATGGGTCATTGTAAGGGGTCCGGCAGATCCAAGAAGATCCTATTTATCCTACTTGTCTATGGCTAAGAAGAGAATGAAGGTAATTTGTCTGGAAACCTGGAAGTTTGTTATTCCAAGAAGTTGTTTTATTCTTCCAGAAGCAAACCTAAATAAAGAATCTTTCAGATCTCCGTGTCTGCCAAGTACCCGTCTGACTTCTTGAAGTTGTGCTTTGATCAGTATGTGCACCTTCCGTACAAAGGAGAGAGTTGTCTTTATATTGTGGCAAAAGGGTAATTGTTCTAATCTCATTAAATCCATTGCTTATAACATTTCAAGGTATTTCTTCTTGTTATAAACTTACAGTTTTATTTTTATGTGTGAGAAATTGTATACTGACATAAACAAATCATAAAGAGAATTTTGGACTGGGAGATTTATTGTGACAAGCAGATCATTTCAGTACATTTTTGGTCCCTCGTTCGTTGGTAAATGGTCTTAGGGCTAAGAAGTTAGTTGACTTAAGTGTATTGAGATAAGTGTAAGCTTATCTTAGGACAAAGGCCAAATGGAAAAGCTTATTTCAGTTAAGAAACAAAGAAGAAAATTAAGGAAACAACAACAATGAAATTTTCAATGCTTAATTGGTGTCAAAAGCTCTCTAAACTTGAAGTCTGCCCACAGTTTTACTTTGTTGTGATAGCAACTTCAGCACCACTTTAATTATTTTCATTATTAGTGGCCTAGATCTCAGGTAGTCCCTTCCTAAATAAAATGTTCCTTGTGGGTATCTTAAAATTGTCTCTGGCTAATTCTTCTCTTTGACATTGTTTAGTGTAAACAGCACTTAGTGAAATTTTTAGCGTACATGGGTGTCACATTTCTGCCCAGTCGGTGGATGGACAGGCAGCTGTCTCCGTACAAGGAAGGACTGAAGAAAGGTGTCAGCTGGGAGACTGTCCAAAGAACGCGTCGATCCCCTTCAGGCTTTATCCTGTTAGAGCTTGTACTGGCTCAGGCATATTCATGAACAATCCATGACTTGCCATGGTTTAGTTTTTCCTTAGTTTATTATAGTAATGTTTTTTAAAGTTACATTTCTGTTACTTGCAGAAAGTCATGTATCTATGATAAGATATATGTATGTACATATATATCTTTTTTTTCTGAATATAGACAAATAGGTAGATAGATAGATATAGAAAATATGTATCTTTCCTTTCCCTGGATGTATAGGCTTCTGTTCCTTTGATAGCCACAGTGATTGTGATTTGTTGGATTTCTGTAGGATTTGTTGTTGTTTTGCTTTCCATTCTCCAGTTTGGAATCTTTATAAGTACTGATATAGTTGCAGTTTTTACAGAATCTACAAGTTTATTTCCTGAGGTTAAAAAGTATATTTGGTGGCTGGTTAGTTAAGGAGAGTAAGACAAGTTTGGAACTCTAGAGAAGAAAAGACAGGGTCTTAGGAAATCATATTTTAGCTTGTCTTTCCCTCATTAAAAAAGTATCTGTAATGCTATGCATATATTATTTTTAGTGCTCTACCTATGTGAAATACATGATCAGATTTATTAATTTCATATAGTAAAATAAAGTTTAAATAGTGAAATTATTTCTAGCATAAGCCCAACGGGAAAATTAATTATAGATCATTATGTTTCTAGGAAACTAGGGAACTTAGGTGTTTTTGTCTTTTCTAAATTTTAATTTAAAATTTTTATTTATTATTATTACTTTTTTGTAGCTTTTCATTCAGTCCCACGAAGTCTTTAGGCAACAGAACGTGTTATTTTGACAGTCGAAAAAGAGCCCTGTAGATTGCCTGTCTAGCCAAAAGACACCGTGGTTTCCTCGTCCTCTAAGGAAAATGCACGTTTGTGCTCCTGTTAATCTTTTTCAAGGTATCTGGTTATCTGATGACTGAAAGCCATATTGACTAGCTTCTTCTGGGCCAGAGATTTTCCTGAAATTTCCAGAAAATTGCTCCTACTCTTCTTTTTATGTTAACTAACAACATTGTTTCAAAAAATATTTCCATAATTTTTTTTCCATTCCCACTTTATGAAGATTGAGTCAAAGATGTAACTAACTGCCCCTGAAACTGGTGTTGAGCCCAAGACATACTTCGGTTTTATGCTGTTTCTATTTTCTTCTTCTTTTTTTATTTGCAAAACATCCAAAGGAATACTTTTCAAAAATATTAGCATTGTCAGTCAGAGAAAAAGAATTGAATATGATGGATTCCTCTTCTGTGTCTGAACAAACACACAAAGTTTGGGTGTCCGTAATTACCCTTATGAAATGCCTGAGGTTAACAGCACAGTGATTTCTGCAAACAAGAGAAAAAAAGATTCTTACTCTTAGCTAGAGGGAGTTTCTTTAAACCTCACCCAGAGAACTTACCCAAGAGCCCAGCTGGCTAGACTATAGAGAATGTGGTTTAAAAGTAAAGTTTTCTTCTTTCCTGAAAAAAAAGAAAAACTACTTATAGAAATTCAGCTAATAACCTGCGCTAAAGCAATCAGTCAGCTAAGCAGGAGCCTCACAGTTTTTTTTTTTTTTTCTTTCAGCTAAGGATAAGAAAATAAGTTGTAGAGATGTTATAAAATTTTAAATGAATCGTATGATTTATATTGAAATAAAGCCTGGACATTCCTACTTTGTATATATAATTTTGTCTTATCAGATCATTTTGGATTCTTTTTCTTCAGTTATTATAATGATAGGTGGTTCACTGCCATACAACTGTTGTTTTCAGACTGTTTGCCAGTCTAGAACAATCTCTTTTTGGGTCCATGGAAGCAATAAGAGGAAATTCAAAGAAGACAGATCCTTTTGTCTCCAGGGTAATAGATGCCAGGGCTCAACATATGTTTCAGTGGGAAGTTTGAGTAGCTTGTCTATAAAGTTGTGAAATTTGTTTCCAGTTCCCCCTGTGTATGGTGACATTTCCTTCCTAGAATACCAGTGATCATTTCTTCACTTTTTCTGATTGATTGATTGATTGATTGATTGATGGCTCTGAGCTAGTTATCACCACACAAAGGAGAGAACAGCTTGTCTTAAGTGCTACTGATAAATTTATTTCTCTTTTAACACTCCTTTGAAAGAAGCATGAAGATGAGCATTTGAAAATGACAAATGCTAGCAGTGTGGTCATCTGTGATCACTTGTCCTGCTTTTTGTGATTCTGAACTCACTCTCTTTACTGTTTGGTTGCCAGAGATATGGAAATGCCTTCCTGAGTACCTCCATGTTGGACTAGTTTTCATTGTTAACACTTGTTCAGCTGATTTTTTAGAGCAACTTTTGAACAAATTTGGAAAATTAGAATCTTTGAATTACAATTTAAATAATGTTATTTTAATAGAGCTTATTGTTATTGTTATTATTTTGATGTATATATCTGGAACATTCCAATAGACTGAATTTGGAATGGAAAGCCATCATATCACAAAGAATTTAAGGGTTAAGAGTTTTCAACCAGTGGGAAGTAATGATTGAGAAGCAGGAAGAACTAATGAGGTGATGGCATTGCTGACTGTGACTCCCGGTACAGAGCAAACACAAAACCAAACTCTTGGAAAGCCACTGCATTAAAAACAATAACAGGGGTGCCTGGGTGGCTCAGTCAGTTAGGCATCCGACTCTTGGTTTCAGCTCAGGTCATGGTCTCGTGGTTTTGTGAGTTTGAGCCCTGCATGGGGCTCTGTGCTGGTAGTGTGGAGCCTGCATCGGATTCTCTCTCTCCCTCTCTCTCTGCCCCTCTTCCTGCTCATGCTATAAAATAAAAAATAAATAAACTTAAAAAAATAACAGACTTCCTTGGCCCGAGAAAATTATGAAAATTAGTATATTATATATGAAATAGCATCCTTATTGTTCCTTGTTCACACATATAATCAGTGCTGTGTTTATTAAAGTTCATATCATGTTTGTGTGTGTGTGTGTGTGTGTGTGTGTAGGACAAAGAGCTCTGAGAATGACCTTCTGAATATCAAGTACTAAAGTTTTGCAGCCCAGATTAAAGGACCAAAGGCAGCTGGTGTTCTAACCATTTGGAGTACCCCCTGCCCCACCCCGACCAATCCTTTTCTTTTTTTGGTTATGTTTAAAACGACTCTGTTTACTCACCAGCCTTCCACACGAGTGTATAGTCTCCCCCTAGGCAGTCACCGATCTATTCACCTGGATGTGCCCTAGTGTCACGCAGCCAGACCACTACCATGCCTTGTCCACAGAAACTGTGGAATAATTACACACTGAATTAAAGTCTTTGTGCCTAATCTATTTATAGAGAACAGAAGTAAGCGATGACAATTCATCAAAGCCAAGTAGCCAGTGAAGGGTTTGATCTTATTCACTTATTTACATTTGATTAATAAATACTTCAAAACACATGTGGTCATCATATGTAGAAACATCTAAATTTACAGTGACATAGCTAGTTTTTTAACTTCAATCAGGATGAAGCATATTCCTGACAATTCTTCTGCAGCTGTGGAACAGAGAAAGTAATGGCATTTATTTCTGTATAGTACAAAAATCTAACTTGTGATCTAAGATTTTCATTATTACAGTGAAGGAAATTGCTGAAGAGAATGTAGCCAAGGCCTTCCTAGTAGGCAACAGCCTTTTCTCTTTTTCTATATCTTATACCACTTGCTTTATTAATACTCACATTAAACCCACATATATGTACATTTTTTTAAGTAGGCTTTGCTCCCACTGTGGAGTCCAACTCAGGGCTTGAACTCATGACCCTGAGATACAAGACCTGAGCTGAGATCAAGAGTCAGACACTTAACAGACTGAGCCGCCGAAGCGCCCCTGTATATACATTTTTGATGTCAGGTTTTTGTGATACTTTAGTGCATTACTGGGTTATCAACTCCGTAAGGGCATGCACCATAAATTATGCATCATTGTATTTTATGCAGCATCTATTGGAATGCTTTGCACATAGCAGTTTCTTGCATATTCAGTGACTAAAAACGTATTTTCCATCGGAAGATCTGTTCATTAGAAGCAGCACTGGAGAGAAGTTAAAGATTATGGACTCTAGAATTAGATCACTGCCTGGTTGGATTCCTGGTTTGATCATCTTTTATGCTTGTAACCTTGAGTGAATCACAAAACCTCTTCTAAGCCTCATGAACTTATAAGGAGTAAAGGGCACAATGCAGGTAAGTATTAGAGCAGTGCCTGTCTCATAGTTAGTGCATCCTGTATGTTAGTTTTTGTTCTGCATTTCCTACTGTAAATCTTGCCTTCTGGCTAAATGTGTTACAATGATGGAATTTTATGAAACTCTGGGATGTTAACTTTCTTCTAGATTTCCATAACAACAATGTGAAACTTTGGATACCTTTTATATTCATGTCAATATTACAGTAGAACAGATGCTCTTATCTATGTATGCTCTTTTTTTTAAGTTTATTTATTTATTTTGAGAGCGAGAGAGAGAGAGAGAGAGGAGAGAGAAAGGGAACACAGGAACACCAGAAGGGGAGGGGCAGAGAGAGAGGGAGATAGAGAATCCCAAATAGGCTCTGTCCTGTCATGCAGAGCCTGGGTGGGGCTCTTGAACCCTGAGGTCATGACCTGAGTCGAAACCAAGAGTCAAACGCTTAACTGACTGAGCCCAGGCATCCCAATGTATGGTCTTTTGATTCTTCTCTACTTGATATTACTTTTCATTTGGTGTGGTGGAGTTCGAGAAGAATTAAAATTTTGTTTATCACTTAGATATTCTGGTAGTATTTTAATGTCACCATTTTTAATTAAAGAAGTGTCAAAATCTTGTCTACAGTGCATACTGACAAATACCAGAGGGATTTTGCTGGTTCTCAGTGTTATAGCTAGGGAATAGAGTATGCCCAAGTGAAGCTATGTCAATCATTTCTTTTCTTTGAAGTTCTTGAGGAAGGTATGCACATAAGGAATAATGACAAACAAGATGTCAAGGGCTGTTTTACGTCTGCTGGCCAGCAGTCTGGTCCTCCAAAGCTGAGCTCTCTGTTCAGTTCTGTCAGAGGATCTGCTTCACATTCATGACCCTACCGGTCTTCTCTTTATCATTTAGCTTGTGCAACTTCTCACTTAGCTACTGAGTCTATATCTGTGAGACCTTCGAGGGACCAAGTCTCTATGTGAGAAGGAAGAGAAAATGAGAAGGCACGGCCTTGAGAGGCCTTGGCAATGTTTACCAACCCCACTCTCAGGACACCTGTGGGTTTCTGTCCACCAGTGAATGCAGTGAAACAGTGTCCTAGATGTGACCAACCAGATTTGTTTTTCCTCTTCTGAGGCAGGGGAAGGGACATGGGAAAAGAAGAAAGACATCTCTGGTTAAGAAGAGAAAAGGCAAAGTTTCCTCCCAGTAGAGGCTGAAACACGTGTTCTCCCAAAGAGATAAATCCTGGCTTTAGACGTGCAATAGTTTAATACATGGAGGTTTCCATCATTACTGTTATGTAATGGCCAAAACAAGTGCATGCAGTTTACAGAAATTGTCAAGAATTAAACCCCCTTTTTAATTTTGATATCTAAATACTCTTAATATTGTCCTTACTTGTACATTTATTTTCTTTGCTGTTAATTTGTATAGTACTGAAGTCCTCTGTCAACAGAAAATACTTTAATAATCTTAGGTTATTAAAAATAGCTTTATATATTTTTAAATACATCCTGCATGTTTCTAAAGTGAGGATTTTTATGTGTCTGTAAAAACTCTGATAACGAAAACATTTCTCAAATTTTGGTCATTGCCTTTCTAATTCATTTGTTTATTTTTAAATTTTGTTTATTTTAAAGGCACTAGAAACTAGATTTATTTAATTGTGACTCTGAATCCTTTAATTTGTATCTATGGAATCCCTAGCTTTATAGTAGCTGATAATTAGAGGAAAATTTAATATTAACTAAGTGGAGGTAGTTTTAACAAATATTATTTCTTGTTCTTAGTGTGAAAATGTGGATTTCATTGTTCTATATATACATTTTAATATATGAATATGATAATAGGTGATTATTAATTCTCAGTTAAGAAATTTGCGATATCTTGGGCTTTTTATGTAACATAATGGAGGGATAGTGATTTTGTTGGTGGTAATAGCAAAAAACAACAACAAAAGAGCTCAGAGGACAGATGATTGTAGAAGGAAAATACATTTATTTTACCAACTGCCAGGTGACAAATTGATCAAATTTTGCATGTTATCTTATGTAACTCTGACACTAACCCTGTACTATTGATATACATGAAAAGGAAAAAATATGGCTTATACAGAGGATGAATAGTTTGCTCAAGAGCATTCCTTGAATAAGGTGGTACAGAATGAATTTTAACTCAAGGTTTTCAGGCTTCAAAGATACATAGATATAGATCTAGATATAGATATAAATATAGATATAGATATAGATATATAGTATTTACTCTGTGCTTAAAGATGTATCACTAATGTGACTTACGCAGTGGGACTTTTCTTCCCGTGAGATGGGAATCTTTCTACTATCACGTAAGGAAATGTGGACTGGCCAACTGGAAGAGGAGACCATGGGGAAGGAAAGACCTCCAGTGTTCTCATCAAGCTATCACAACCATTCCAGTTGAAGTACCAAATATGTCAGTGAGACCATTCTGTGCTATTGAAGTTAGACCAAAACACCAACCCACCCAATGTAAAAAGTTATGGGAAATACAGGGAAAGAATTATTCATTATTGTTTTAGGTAATTAAGTTTTAGGATGATTTGTTATGCAGTAGAAACTGACTGATACACATGAAGTAGTCTTTAAATGAAAAGTGTGAGCTAAGTTACAAAGAATGTTTTAGAATTCTTAATTGGAAAGAATTGGAACAATGTGATAAAGTGAAAAAGGAGTGTTAGCCTCAAATTCAAAGACAGCAACCTAAACAGTACATAGTATGTGTCTTGTACTGTGCTAATTTATTTTTTAACATACATGATCACTTTTAGTTCTTACCACTATCTCATGGGGTGGATGTTATTTATCTCTATTTTACAGATGACTAAACCAAGATTCAGAATAGTTAAACAACTTATCCAAGGTCATGACACTTAATAAGTAGCATTGCCAGGGTTTGAAATCTCATGGGGCTATTTGAAAGTCTTCTATTTAGCTTTCAAGAAGCCTTAAGATAGAAGTCATGGAAGAGTGGAAGAAGTGATATGAACAGAGGAAGTTCACAGGCAGATTTGCTTGGCTAAAGCTGTCCACTCAAATTATGAGAACCTGTCATTTTCTGATAGGGCAGCCTTACCTCTTTGTTAAAAATGATGGATTGGTAGGAAATATCCTGTGGTAAAGTTCAAGAAGATTATAGGATTAGGTGAGAAAGGGGAAAAAAGTTAAATGGAGAAGGAAAGTAAATGAGAGAAGAATATTGAAAAAAAATCCATGTGACAATTCTTGGCTGGGTCTAGTAGCCAGCCTAAGAAGTGAAGAGGCATATGAAATATGTTTGTGACAGTCTGAACCCAGGATTTAAGAGAGGAGAGAGCCATGGTTGGCAGATAATTTAAAAAATGAAGAATCTCAGCCTTATTCTTACAGCAGTCTCTTCATCAGCCTGGATACCTTGTCTTGGGCCATTTATATTCTCCTTGTGCCTGATAGACTTAAACTAATTTTGACTAGCTTATTATGAGCAGATGTTCATGTCATATATTAGCTATGATAAATTCACTTTTTCCCTCTTTCTCTTCTGTTTTAGATGAATTGAAAACAGTATTGACAAGGTTTAACTTAAGTTTATAGCATACAAACTGCTACAATTTTGCAGAAGGTATTATTTGAATTACACAGTTAAGAGCCATCAGTGGTATAAGCATCTCAAATCAAACCTCGCTCACAGGAGGAAATAAAACCATCAGGAGCCACATCTTTGAATCATGAGTATCTTAATGTGCGTGTAATGGCAGCGACCTTCTCCACTGAACAACGTATGTGTAGATCTTTTCTTAACCAAAGAGTAATATGGCATAAACAAATTAAAAGTGGTGTCACATGACTTCACAATCAAGTAACCAGAATATAATTAGTTTGATTTCATGTGGAAAGCAAATTCATTATTGCTAAGACAGTGATTCAGTGCTCTATGCTAAATGAACTAGATGTGGATGTTTAACAGTCAATTTGCACTGTGTGTTTCTGTTAAAAAAATTAAACTATAGTTATAAGAAAACTCTTTAAGATTTTAAAACTGAATGGGAAACCTTGGTATAAGACCAAATAAATAGAAGTGTTTTGTAGTTATAGCAAGAATTAGCAGAACACTTATTCCATGGAAAGTAACCCCGTCTCTGGAGTAGATTTATGTCTGTCATCCCTGTTTCACAATCTTCTTTGCTACATTTAAGATACTAATGATTTGGAGACCATGTGGAATAACTTAATGAACTACACATGTTTAATGGAAACACTTTCATTACCAGTCTTAATCTATTTCAGAATCTCTTATAGAAACTCTTTACTATCAAAACATTTTCCATGAAAATATATTGAAAAATCCAATAAAACTCCAGATATATATTTTGCCTTTACAGAACATAACAATAAAATTTATTAACTTTGTGTAACTCTTTACATTGTTTTTGTTTGTTTGTTTGTTTGTTTTAAGTAGACTTCATGGCCAGCACAGAGCCCAACACAGGGTTTGAACTCAAGACCCTGAGATCAAGACATAAGCTGAGATCCAGAGTCTGATACTGAACCAACTGAGCCACTCAGGTGACCCAACTCTTCACATTTTTATTGTGCTTCCATCCATGGGGTTCATTTGCTCTTCATTATATTGGCATGGCTTAGGTAGGGCAGATGAGATTGCACCCATTTTACATATGAGGTGGCTGAGACTCAGAGACATAAAGTCCCCTAATTATGGTCACTCTGCCATCAAGAAATGAAAAGAGGAATAGAAGACAAATTCTCTAATTTTGAGAGAAAATCTCTTTACAAATTTTTATACTGTTTGTTCTCTGTAGTACTAAATATGTTTCCTACTCATCTAAGTAAAAGTTACCTAAAGCATCTAAAAGAAAGAGTTATCTAAAAGAAGCATCTAAAAGTCTTTCGGAGACTGACAATGATTAAGAATAGTTTAAAGCAAGAAGTTTATATATTTCCAGAAATGTAGCTAAACCCATAGCTTTAATTCCAAGCATATACCGCAGCATCTTTGGAAAACAATTCCTATGTAAATTTGATTCTCATTTTCAAAAATTATAGGTTCTAGGAATTTGGGGGTTTGTTTACTCAGGGCAAAGCCAAATGTATAGATAGATCTTCAAGATAGGACTGTAAATCTTGTGAGAAAAGCCTTTTCTATCACATTCCCATCAGTTAGATATTTTAGAGAAGATAAATAAAACATAATCTATGGCTAACAATAACTTTGAACTGGGAAAGAAGCCATATTTCATGTTAAGTAATTTAGGTGATTTGAATTTGAAGACAAAATAAAATAAAAACAACAAATACTGGGGCAGTTGGACTAGCAGGCACTGAGTATTAATCTTCTCAGGTTTTTCCAGGGTATTATTGGTGTGATTCCCATTGATTTTAATAGAAGTCCCATGTAGAAGTAAGAATTCTATAAACATTGATAGTGAACTATAATAACATTATAGTTCTGTCAACTGAATAAAATATGCTTGATTATGTTTGACTTAAGTTCAGAAAAACACATGCTGAAGAAAACACTAACTGAAATTGTTCTCTGACAGTGTTCCTTTATACGGTCACTAAGAGTTGATATTAATATAGTTTGATAAAAAGTCTAGGAGAGTATTTGAGACAATTACATAGAAGTAGGTATAATATTTTTGAGGATTCCCCAACATTTATAAAAATGCACACAGTCTAGATATAATGTGACTTACCATAAGATATTAACATTTGTTTTTCTTTTGTGTTCTATAATAAATTATATTGAGTTTAATTTAAATCTAGAAAAAATTTCAAAATACAAATTACCAGGTCACAACCCAGACATGCTGAATTAGAATTTCCAGAGGTGACACTGGGAGATTTTTATTTAAAAAAATTGCTGGGAAAAAAAGAATTGGGATTCTCCTAATTAGCTTGTTTTGGGGGTTCATTGAAGCTAATTTACTAGTAATTTTCTATTCCTGCTCTTGGCTCCCTCCCTATTTTTTCCCCTAGACTTTCAGAAACTACCATTTCGAGACCCCATTTTCACTGATAATTCCTATTCCTCTTTGTTCCCCTACATTTTGCTAGGAGCCTGCAGGGTCTTAAGTTTTCTTTAAATATCCACTTCCTGCTTGACCATTCTCACTTTCATTCTGTCTCCTTCTCATCTCACTTTCATTAGCAACATTGAGCTTTCCAACTGGCCTTACAAGAACCATTCAGACTTCCTGCTTTCCTATAGACATTGTAACTTGAGTGTACTCATACAACTAGAGGCAAAAAAACTGGCAAGGGCCAATGTCAAATTTTTGGGAACTATTCCTAAGTGAATAAAAATATGTATAACGATTCATTTACTCATCCATGTGTCCCACAAATGTTTCTGGGCTTATATGCTGTATCTTGGTGTTGTGCTACATTCTGGGAATTCACTGATGAACTTAACTCCTGCTCTCATGGGAATGCTATTCTAATGGAAAAGACAAAAATACTTAATTAAGCAAACAAATAATTTGAGAGAGTGGTAAGTGCTTTGAAAAAATATGTAGCAACATAAGATGTTTATCTCAGCACAATTAAAATGGCTAATAATTTTAAAAAGTTGGACTAAAATATAATCAACCTGAGGGACATCATTCAATCATTTATAATTTGCTATTATCAAGACTTCTCCACTAAAGGTAGATAATACTTATGATGCAATATTTAGTGAAAAATATAGGATAAAGGTGTATCATTATGTCTCTGTAAAGCATGTAGAGAAGAAATCAACATTGGAAGAAAATCCATTTTTGAGATCATGTAATTTTTATGATTACAATGTTACTTTGTATTTATTCATTAAAAAGCATGGAATGTGAAAAAATAGAGATTATTTGATGTCCTGTTAAGCAAGGAGTTCTATTACCTGGTTTACCTCTCCACTATTGCACTTGATTTTTCTTCCTTCCTTCCTTCCTTCCTTCCTTCCTTCCTTCCTTCCTTCCTCCTTTTCTTTTCTTTTCTTTTCTTTTCTTTTCTCTTTCTTTCTTTCTTTTTGATTTTTTTTTAAATGGTAAAAGTGAGGCTTTAAGGTATATTTTGAGCCATCAAAGAAAAGATGATACTTCACTTCACCCTAATTTCTGTGCAAAGTATATTTTATTGTGGTTTAATTTTTCATAATCACTGATATATACATGGAATTAAGTAGGATAATAATCTATTAACCAGAATATATGATCAACCAGAACACATCATTTCCTGATATCCTAGATAAGACCAAAATGAATAAATTAAACCTCAACTCCAAACTGCTTTTTGTTACTTCTCAATTTCTTAGAAGATGTTGGTTCCCAAATTAGAATCCTGCAAAGTTATCCTGAGAGCATAGGGATTTGTTTCTTCATTTCACTTCCAAGTTATTGAGTACCTATTCTTCTCCTGTTACTGGATTTTGGGGACAGAGAATTGCTAATAGATCTTTTGTGTGTGTGTGACTGATACTAGTAGTTCAAAACATACAGTATTCATTAAAAATAAAATAAAATAAAATAAATAAAATAAAAGGGTGCCTCGGTGGCTCAGTTGGTTAAGCCTCCGACTTCAGCTCAGGTCATGATCTCAGTTTGTGAGTTGGAGTCCCATGTCGGGTTCTGTGCTGACAGCTCAGAGCCTGGAGCCTGCTTCAGATTCTGTGTCTCCCTCTCTGTCTGCCCCTTCCCCGCTCATGCTCTGTCTCTCTCTCTCTCTCAAAAATAAATAAACATTAAAAAATATTCAAAACATAAAATATTTGTGCAAGACTATCATATCAATGATTATAAGATGTATTGTTGAATTAAATACAGGTACAGTGCAGAAAAATTGAAATAATGATGTTAAATATGGGTAATGAAATTTTTAGTTACATCTCAAATAAAACAAATTAAAATGTTAAATATGCGTCAGGATCAAAGGTATATGGTACATTTTCTGGAGTGGTTCACAAATGTATCTGCAGGTGACTCAACTATAATAAAATTCCTGGACTGATCCAGGAATTTGATTCAGCACAGATCCTGGACTGATACTTGGAAGCAGCTGCGGCAGACAGCAGGTTCCTAAATGGGGATGTATTCTATTTGGATATAGATTTTTCATCAATGTGTGGTGAAATTACAAAAGAAAATAGCAAACTTTTCTCAACAAAAGAGAAAACTTTTCTCTTTTTATGAACTGATGATTATTGTTATGTAAGCTTTCTGTATTTGCTTTAATGTGCTTGGCAAGGTAAAATACTAGTAATTTTATGGCGGCCTCCCAAAGAATTTTGGAAAGTTCTTGAATTTATGAAATTCAATGAGTATAAATGCTCTGGTGGGAATAAAGGTAGACTTACTATCAAAAGGACTGGGACCAGTTTTGCTCTGTCAATAGCTCTGTGTTCTTGAATATGCCCGAGTCTCCATTCCTTCATTTGTAAAATAGCTTCAGGCCACAGTGCATAAGCAATACTACATCAATGACGCAGTATTTGTCTTTCCACATACGTTCCTGCTCTGCAACTGGCACTGTTTAATTTAGGTGATTGTGTTTGGTCAACTATATTGTTTAATTCCAGTTAATTAGCCACTCCAGGCTAACTTCCCTTGAAACCTTAAAGTTCCATTTGTACCCTGATAGAATCCTCAAGACACTTTCATAATCCTTTTGCAACAATCCTACACCATATGATACTAACTTAGCATTTCCTTATGTCGTCTGAACCTCTCTTAACAATCCTTATTCCAGCATTAAAAACATTTCCTGAGCACACGGTGCTTAAGCTTTTTCTTTCCTCTTTGGGTGTATACATGGAGGCTTTTCCATAAGAGATATCGGCCACCCTAACTGTCTGGGATGATACACTTTGACCTGGGCATAGGGTTTATGCTATCCAGTTTAGATTGAATTCATGTGGTATCTCGTGTTGTTCATTGCTGTAATGGTTACTTTGTTTGGAAATTGATGCTGTCTGTCCTTCAATTCTTTGAGTGACACAAAAACATGGCACCCTGAGTGCCAATGAGCATGGATTATAGAATGAAAATAAGGTACAGAAACCATAAGTTCTCCAGCCTGCAAATCATCATTAGATCATTAAGAATCCAGGACCCTGAGGAAACATGAAGAGAAACAACCCTTGAAAACTGAAGAAGGAGCAGTAATTACCTCTCTATATTAAGAATCACAAGGCTCTCACTATAGGAAATGTTAGAATGGAAGATAAAAATTGGTGAGTTGAATATTATTTTTATTAGAATAAATTTTCAGGTGGAATGTCAATTTATTTTTGAATCTGCAATCTTGCCAAATCTAAATCTCTCATATATAGTACTTTTAAATTTGATCTCTTGGCTTGTCAAGAATTTTCATACTACTCTTCTAAAATAAGATATCTACCTAATAATGGAAGCATTTATCTCAAAATACAGCATTTAAATTACTACTTTGAATGACTGCTGAAATTAATCTAACCTCAAGTTTATATACCTTTATAATTTTTTTTTTATTTTGACAACATGGTTTCATAAGCTATGATTAGTTCAGGGATTTTGTGGGTGTAATGTACAAGATAAGCAGGTTGAAAAGTTTTTTTGACTTATCAAAGCCACATTTTGTGTAGTAAGGAAATGCAGCTTTCTTGACTGGCATCTCCATAATTATTTGCACAATTTTTAGAGCTATTTGACAATTTCCCATTTGTCTTTAAAATAAGAGATCTATAGGGAGAACAGCCCCAGACCTTTAAGGCATTTTAAAAATCTTCCATGAACAAACAGTATTTAAGGCCAGAGGGGGAAAATTGACACCTTTTGGATTTTTAGGTCATATCATAATTCTACGATGCCAGATCCACTGAAATTTTGGCTCTAAGGGACATTTTGACATCATTCTTAGTCTCTTTGAATTAACATTTAAATATTTATGCAATTTTTCAGTCTAGAAGAGGAACTGTAAGATTTCCCTGAATGAGAGGTTAAGCAAAGGTTATGATGTTACAAATTAGAACTAAATAGGACACTGACACTGAGAAACTGGAATCCTGTTAGTTAGACTAATAATGAATCAAGTCAATGAGACAAAGGGTCCCTCAAGGTGAGGTTTGCTAGAGTCTGAATATAAATGGCCATATTATTATTAATGCATCCATTCATGAAAATACTGTAATACTAGTTTATGCCATAGAGAAGACAAAGTATGGGCTAGCGTGAAGGTATGGATAAAGGAGAAGTATTCTTCTTAATTTGAAGAAAGTTTAATAAAGAGACAAATTAAGTTTGCCAAATTTGTAATTTGCATTTTTTTTTTTGACTTCCAACAGGGCATTCCTATTGGTTCATCTTAAAATAAAGCATTAAAACAAGCTTAATTTCTAGGATCCATTTGAAGCATTCAATTGTAACATCCTTTTACATAAACGATTTTTATTCTCCTGGTCCTTTTCTGCCCATATACTTGGAGGGATTGAAATAATGTAAAAATTACAATGATATTTTTGTTCTCCTACCCAAAGTTTTTAATCCCTACTTTTAAGTATAAGTGAAAACGGACTTTTTCTGGCCTGTAATTTTGAAGACACTTCAGAATTATATACAAGGAAACTTGAACATTTCACAAATTAAATCTGTCTTAATCATTTTGCTTCATCTTTATATTTGAAAGATTATTTCTGTGTAATTAGTTTTTGTAGAAATGACATCCTCTGATCAAAGCTTTTGGAAGTTAAAGGTCTTCTACTAAGTTTGGAGCTGAAGAAAAGAGCTGGCAGTTGAAAAGATCAACTTCACCTTAAGTTTACTGAATGAAATGATTTTATATGAAGCTGAAAATAAAAACAAACCTGCTTTGCCCCCAAATTTGGTTATCTTTCTCTGCAAGGCTATAAGAAGTCATACTGTGCTGAGAATGATATTGTTGCAGTAACATTTAATGTTGTTTATTGAAACTTGAAGTTTAAAAATTGAATTAGATTCACATTGTTCTGCTTTAGTGAACTTTATCCGGAATGTGATGCCAATAATATTTCTACAAATACTCATTTATATTTTCTGATGTTTTAGTAGATAAGCCTGGACACACATTAATTTTAATATAGTACGTATCAAGTTGTTTGTCTCACTCTTTCCAAAACAGAAGAATTTAGATATATTTAGCACCAAGGAGAAGGTGCATATGAATGAGCATTGTAGCTGAGTTAAGCACTGTAAATAACCATCTATTTATTTTGTACTATTTTTGAACCTGGTTCTGTATCAAGTTACGGGAATATAACACGTGCTAAACAGATGAAGTTTCTGCCTTCGTGGAACATACTGTCTAATATTATTGGAAACTTTATTAGTAATAAATAACTTGTTCTGAAGTCAGTCAAAAATGTTGCAAAATCTTTTACAATCAAGGATCTTGTTAATTCTGCCTCTCCAATGTCCTGCTCAAAGTCCTTATATTTTGAAAGACCTGCTGATAATTCAGGCTCTACATATAAATAACATTTCCCATTTGAAAACTCGCAAAATATAGATGCCGGTGACAATCAAATTTTCAATCACATTATCATAACCATTTTCATATAGTGAATTAAAATTGATGAAGCATTTTCTTGAGTAAATATGCTTTAAGCACTCTGGAATTGTTCATAAATTCTGGGGAATTGCCCAGAGTGAACACCATGCAATAACAAAGTGTACCTTCTTAGGTTCTTTGTTGCATTGGCTCTGGGGTTTATTAGTCAATGCACTTAAAACTGTCAGAACATTATGGTTTCTCAATTCCCTTCACTCCTTAGCCTCCTCATGATGGTTTTTGATTCAGGCACTCTACACATAATTCAAGGGCATAATCCAATGTAGAAGAATATTTACAGTCTCACTCTTTTATAACCTCACTTCAGATTGTGATCAACTTGACAATCCCTAACCCTTTGAAAACCCCTCTTCGTTTGAATCGTATAGAATCATTTTCTTCCATTTTTTTCCTCCTCTTCCTTCTGTTCTTTGATCAATCCTTATTCCTTTTTCTTTTCTTTTTTTTTAATGTTTATTTATTTTGAGAGAGAGAGAGCGAGAGAGAGCGAGCACGAGCGGGGAAGGGCAGAGAGAGAACGAGACAGAATCTGAAGCAGGCTCCAGGCTTTCAGCTGACAGCACAGAGCCTGACACAGGGATGAACTCACGAGCCAAGAGATCATGACCTGAGCTGAAGTCGGAGGCTTAACCGACTGAACCACCAGGCACCCCAATCCTTATTCCTTTCTTCTTATGTATAAATGATTTTTTCCCCCCAAAATTCACCTTTGATCTACTTCTATTCACAACTTGCATGCTCTTGTTAGTAACTTTCATTTGCACTTCTGATGTCAAATGCAATTTACAACTTCAGAGAACTCACATACCCACATTTGCTATCCTCCTGTTTCCAGACCCATATCCCCCATTGTTTGCTGGATATGTTCATCTTGATATTTTGTAGGAGCTTATCTATAGCTAAACTCTCCTGCAGTTAACCTCCCTATGTCCCCCAAACATATCCAAGCACATACATAGACAATCAAAATGTTTCTCTTATGTACTTTAAATCTTTCCTATAGGAATTAGTATTAAATTGTATTGATGTGCACCCTTGCTAACTTCCCAGACCAGTTCATCACAAAATTCAGTCTGAAGTATCTTTTGTACCTTCCATTTCCTCTAATTTAGTTAATCTCATTCCATCCTACAGTTCACACACATTTCTTGAGCTCTGTATTAGTTTTCTAGGGCTGCCATAACAGTGTTCCACAAACTGGTTGGCTTAAATAACAGAAACCTATTGTCTCACAATTCTGGAGGCTGGAAATTTGAAATCAAGGTATCGGAAAAGGTACTTTTTTTCTGGGACTTGTGAGGACCTCTTCTTATGTTTCTCTTCACATCATCTCCCATGTGTCTGTTGCTATATCTAAACATTTTTTTTTATAAAGAAAATAGTCATATTGGATTAAAAAAATTAGAATGTCATTAAGCTCACCCTAATTACTTCATTTTAGCTTGGTCACCTCTGTAAAGACCCTTTCTCCAAATCAGGTCATATTCTGAGGTATTGGGAGTTAGAACTCCAATGCACACTTTTTGGGATGACACAATTCAACACATGAAAAACTCCTACCATGTGCCAGGCACTGTTCTAGACACTGAGAACACCATGCAGAGGGAGAGGTCTCTATCTCATGGGGCTTAAAAACTAAGAGTAGGAAACAAATGACAAATTGTCCTTATAAGTGAACAATATAATTTAACCTAGTACTAAGCACTATGGTTAAAATAAAGCAGAGTGATGTTGTTCCTTTTTGGGGACTTTTGTAATAACTTCCTACTTCCCTCTGCCACCCTCCCCTCTACCTATTGACTCTACAACATTGCTTTTATAGTTCAGTATCAGCAATTAGAACCCTGCGTTATAAATTATCTGTGTATATGTCTATCCCTAAAACCAGTGAGCTCATGTCTCTATCCCCACCAAATAGCATAAATCCTGGCACAGGGTGGGTTTTCATTAAATATTTGTTGAATGAGTTCATTTTCCAGTCTCTACTTTGCCCCATGCAGAAAATTCAAATAGGAATAAAAATCACAAAAGCAATGCTCTCTAAGGAGAGATACCTTTTTTGGCTTGTCTACTGTATATAAAAGAATGGTTAATAAGGAGGAATTCATCTTATATAGATAGCTATCTATAAATACAACTTAAAGGTTTCAAAAGTTGAGGGCTTTTGATGATAATAGAAGCATTAAATAGCATGGTTGAACTCACATTCTCTAATAAAAAGAAGATAGTAATGCTAATCACCTGTAGAGTTTATATACTGTTAAATTCTGATAGAATTGTCTATGTTTTCCTCATTAGGGATTGGTGGAAAACCTTTAGCCAAATTTGGCTTCATCAAACATTGTCTGTCTTATGGTCTAGCTCTTAGTTTTCTTCTTGGGTAACTCTGTACTGGTGATCATCTTCATTATGTTATACACAATTTGACCCTGCTATATTAACTGTAAAACATTCTCAGAATTTGCTTCTATATTTGCTTCAAGTTCATTCTTGCGCATACTTTATATCAATGGTGTTTCCAAGTAGTCTTTGTTTCTTTCTAGTAAGAACACTTTTTTGAACAGGATTGGCTTTGGTACCTTTTTGCTCCGTCCTCACATGACCTCTTGTTAATGATGGGTAGAACATAATTAACCTGGCAGGAAATGTAACGGAAGGAATTTCTATGGAAGAATCAAACTGAAAGGGACAACCCCATTGGGTAGAACTATGAACTCAACGGTAATGTCTGCAACTGCCTAGAAGTCATAGGACCTCTGTTTGTGTGTTACTTGGCCTCTCACAGGTGACATCTGCTTTTTCTCCTCACAAGATTACTGAATGACAGATGAGAAAGTATTTGTGGAAGTGAAAAGTGTCATATAAAGGACTATGGTAGTACAATTATGATGACTTGTTGAGGACCCAATGGCTGATATGTAATGAGTCAGTTTGAAGACAGGGCTCAAAATGAATTTTGGCCCCAAGATACTGTCTCTTTGCACTGAGTTTGGCATTTTAAGAACAGAGAGGAAGAGACATGATTTTTTTTTTCTTTTTCAACTTGTGAGCCAAAAACCCTCTGACAACCTTATTTCTGAATATTTTTTTGTTGCACAATCAGGAGAAGGGATAGCTTGAAACCCAAGCAGAGATGTGCATGGCAGTTGGGGCACTCAGCTGGGTAAAAGAAGTTGACATAATGGACAGCTGGGAGAGAGGAGAATTGTGAGAAAGCAGAAGAAAAGTTGTGTAAAAACCCTGGAGGTTTGTGCTGTGATTTGGATGGAGGTGGCTGTGGTTTACAAAGGAAATGGGTCTTGGAAAAAGATTTGGCAAAGTGTTTTTGAAAGCTAAATATTGGATCCCCCTTAATGTTCTTTTAAGACCTGAAATAAATTCTGAATTTCCTTTCTAATTATTTGACAGCTGGATTTGGCTTCCTTGAATTCTACTCCATACATTGACTGGATGATGCAAGGAGTCACATTTCAGGGGTCAGTTATCAATATAAAGGTAAATAAAGAAGAAGTCTGGATAGAGGGTCTGGATAAATCTAGCATTTGAATTTTTCAGTTTCAAATTTGCCTTCATTACTGAGTTTGAAGAGTTGGTAGCCAAAATTTTGGGTAATGACTGAAGTAAAAGAGCAAATTATGATATTAGGATTCCAAGAGTAACTGGTACTTCCATCCTCTTTTTAACCAGAGGTACTGAATGCAGAAATACCGAGACGTAAATTTGGGGCTTTGGGAGAAACATTTCTGCTTCCAGGCCACTGGGACATCATTTAGTAAGCTGCTTCTCCAGCACTCTGACTGGAGCTGCCAAATTTCTATGAATTTAGGATTAGAGTCAGAAAAGGAATTCAATCTATTTCAATTATTAGCCGAAATGGTGTGTCTGGCTGAGTTCTTATGAAGAATGAGTTCATTAGTGCTGAATGCCACCTATGAAAATCAGCCTTCTTTCACTATCCATGTCTGCAGGACCAATATCTCGTGGGTAGAAGTCCTCCCATCTGGCTTTCGATTTGAAGATCAATCACCAGCTGTGATTTTTAAGTAGCAGTGCCTCTCCTGAGCTGGACATATGGATGCATTCCCTGAAGACGGTCTGGATTATGTGTGTGTCTACATAATGCAAACTGAAGAGTGCTGAAGGGTTTTTCAATCTTACATCACTTCCCTCTCAGACTTTTGGAAGACTCCAAATTCCCACCATTATTGCCTCTCTGTTGAGAACCAGCTTTGGCCACTGAGAAATGTAATTAAATATTGTTGGAGCAGTGACACATTTTGGCATTTTCATTAGGGTTGCTTCAATTTGAATGTTGACCAAATTGGCTGGCATAAACCCAGGGCCCTCAGGAAATGAAGAGGGAACAATGTCTGAGAAAAGAGGGGGTGAGCAGAAGGGTTAGAAGAACAAGAAGGAGAGAGAAGGAAAATCATGGAATGAATGGTGTGGGGAGTTAGTGAGGAGGCCATAAGGAGCTCCTTCAAAATTTGATGTAATCAATCCTTTCCTGAACAAGTGACATAAAATAATCTAGCTAATTTTTTATAAATTCAGTAAATGGGGATTTTCCTTATTACATTATTGCAAGAAGTTTTCGCCTAATCTTTTCTATTGATGATAATTAGGTTATTGCAAGAACACAACAAATGGAAACAAACAAAATTCTTGGATTTCATACCCAGTATATTTAAAGGTGAATTTTAAAAAATTTATTGCAGTAATTCTTTACATTTGCAAAATGTCTCTGAAACTAGATTCTGATGTTTGGGTGGGATGAGTGGTAAAACAAAGTATTTATTATCTGCTTTATTCATAGAGAGTTCGTTTTATTCATACAGAAATGCAATGTTAAGCTCTTGTATTCTTATTGAAAATAACATCTTAGAATGCATGGAAAGAAGGCCCTAAGCATTTTATTTAATTTGATCTGAAATCCATATGCTGTCATTTAGAGAGATCAAGTATAAGAACCTGGTGGGTATAAAATGTGCTCCGCATGGTCCTATTTAGAAAGATGCCTCAAATGTGAGTTTTCACAAGTTCCACAAAACACATTTTCACACCAAATTTGATACAGACATGTATTACAAAATCTCCCTATTGCCATTTGAATATAAAATGGAAAAGTTTCCCTTGAGTTTGCAAGAGTGTTTTCAAGTATAGGTAGGGAAAGTACAAGCTGTATTAACATCTGCCACTTGAAACTGTATTGTGGCATTTAAGCTTTCAAAGAGATTATAGCAAAGAGTATATCTTTCCTTGATGTAGGTCCAGAGGAACTTTACATATACAAAAGAGAGTCTCTAATGGGTTCCCTCATTAACTTCCAAATTAAAAATGACTTCCACTGCATGCAGAGTGCTGTTACCTCTGGCAAATGGGATTGGGAAAGAGCACGAGGGCTGGATAGGTCCTGTGTCAATGCATGCAATTGTTTAGGTTGTAGAGTTGTCAAGGGAGCCGGATCTATGAGACTATCAGTCACTCAGTCACATTGTACGCATGCTCTAACTTACAGGCAAGTTTGCAGGGTGTCTTGCTGACTCTGGCTTCTTGGTTGAGGGATGGAATGGTGGAAGAGAGCCCAGGTTGGCACACATGTTCAAACACACATTCAAGTGAGGACACAGAGCCTGTCTTCACTGACATAGAGAGGGTGGTATGGATGCTCCTTGTCCAAACCATACTCTGGCATCACGGAAACTTGTGTGCTGCTAAGCCTGTGCAAAAAAACACTAATGTATATGTTTGGTTTGCATCTTGAGAATGGAATAGCTATTTAAAAAAATAATAATGTTTATTTATTTTTGAGAGAGTGAGAGAGAGTGTGAGTGGGGGAGGGGGGAGAGGTGACAGAGAGACAGGGACACAGAATCCGAAGCAGGCTTCAGGCTCCAAGCTGTCAGCACAGAGCCCAATGCGGGGCTTGAACCCATGAACCAAAAGATCATGACCTGAGCTGAAGTCAGATGCTTATCTGCCTGAGCCATTCAGACACCCCAAGAAATAGCTATTTTAAATTCACAAAGTTACCTTACAGGGTCGTGCCAATTCTGGGTGAATGAGGGGATGTGTCACTCTTTACACACTTCTGCATCGCTTCTTTTATTTATTTTTTTAAATTTTATTTTGTATTTTTTATATATTTAAAAGAAAAAAAAATTTATATAAGTAAAAAGCAAAGTTGATTCTGTAAGAGGTACCTCATAATGTCTAATACTGTCACACATTCAGAGTATTTTTCTGGAGATCCCTGAAATGAATCTTCTTAGTGTGCTGAAATAGAAGCCTGTTTTGTGGGGAAATGACTTTGAACAATGTGCACATGAATTTTGGTTTAATGCAGCTTGTGTGTGTAAGCAATACTCTGATGTGGGGTTCTAAAAGATGTGGACATAACTACGGTGTTCTCATTGATACCAGACTTAAGTCATTCAGAGTTGAGCATATATAAGGATGCAAAGCATGTGATTGTGTCATGCATGGGCAGGTGTCTGTGAAATCACAAAGCTCTCCAAGGCATACTGGAAGAGAGGTACATCTGTTGCAATGTCTAAGGTTTCTCCAATTACATCTTGGTTAAATAGTCAGTCATTCAGCAAGTATTAATTTAGCATTCACCGGATAGCAGGGGAAGAAGAACTCACTGGCCCTGATCCAAATTTTTTGCCTGGGCTTACACTGCGTGTTTCCCAGCATTGTCACTAACAGCATTTCCCTCAAGATGGCCAGATGAACATGCTGCCCAGCCAGCCAGCTGCTACCCTCCTCTGCAAATCATCTCTTGTTCAGTGGTAGGCTCAAGTCACAGGAATGAGAAACGGAGGAATCTGCATTCAGTGTGGTCTCAAATGGATTCTCAAGATATTTTCATGCTGCAGCAATTAGGCTTTTCAGTCTATTGTAAACATGTTTGCTCTGGAAATTCAAGTTTCCAAAATTCTGCATAGTTTAGGCTAGTCTTTATTATCTTATGTAGTAGTTTGTGGTTTTAACTACATCATATAAAGACACGTGTATATTATCATTATTATAAAAACAGAAAAAAATCAGATGTGCCACTTCCTTTTTGTTGTTGTTGTTTATTTATTTTGAGAGGGAGAGAGAGAGAGAGAGAGAGGGAGAGAGAGAGAGAGAGAGAGAGAGAGAGAAAGAGAGAGAGAGAGAGAATGAGAGAATCCCAAGCAGGCCCCAGTGTGGAGCCCGACTGGGGTCTCCAAGTCGTGAACCCTGAGATCATGACCTGAAGTGAAACCTACAGTCAGACGCTCAATTGACTGAGACACTCAGGCATCCCAGATATGCCATTTAAAAAAAAAAGTTTATTTATTTATTTTGAGAGAGACAGAGTCAGTGAGAGTGTGGGAAGGACAGAGAGAAAGGGAGACAGAGAATCCCAAGCAGGCTCTGTGCCATCAGCACAGAGACCACTGCGGGGCTTGAACTCATGAAACCATGAGATCATGACCTGAGCTGCAACCAAGATTCAGACGCTTAACTGACTGAGCCACGCAGGCACCCCCAGATATGCCATTTTTAAGAGAGTTTCGCTGTATGACTTATTTCACTTAGCATAACACTCTCCAGTTCTGTCCACGTGGAGGAAGCCAAACCATAAGAGACTCTTAAAAACTGAGAATAAACTGAGGGTTGATGGGGGTGGGAGGGAGGGGAAAGTGGATGATGGGCACTGAGGAGGGCATCTGTTGGGCTGAGCACTGGGTGTTGTATGGAAACCAATTTGACAACAAATTTCATATTAAAAAAAAAAGAGAGAATTTCGCTCATGCGAATCTATATGAAATGTATTTTTTAAAACGGGGATTATAAAATGCATGCTTACCTGTGATCTGCTTTTATACTTAAAAAAATATGATAAATGTCATCCCGAAAGAGCACTTTTCCTCCATTTCGACCTTTAGTCTGCACTTTCTAGTTGATTAAATTCTTTCCAGCTTATCTCCTAACTCAGGCAAAAGACCCAGTGGGCAAAGCGTCTCGTGATGGGAACTGAAAGTACCCCTCAAGCAATAAGCAAAACCCCACATGATTGACCTCAAGACAATGATCGATCTGACCTTTACTGCCCACCCTGCATATGGCCACGGACCTTTGTCCTGTATTTTCCTAACATGAGCCTAGAAATACTTTCAGCACTTTGGAGACTGTCCTTGAGACGTTTGTCTGCCGTTTTCCCAGTGTTGACCTCACTGAAATAAATTCCTTTCCTCTTTTGCCACCACCGGTCTCTCTGCCTTTGGTTTTTGTAAGCGTCCAGTGGCCAAACCTAGTCTGTTTGGGACCTCCAGAGCCAGGTGATCTGCAAGCCTGCACCCCAGTTATAATACTGATAAATACACCACCTACACCATCTTCTCTCCTGTATAATATGACATCTATGTTTGTTTTTTGAAATCTTTAACACTTCCATTTCTCTAACACTGAATTTTACTCTTTAACAGGAATCAGTTGCACTTAGACTTTGCTGTTGGTAATCTATAATCCTGGCTCCTATATTAATACAAAATGCTAAGTTTCACTTGCCAGAATGTTCCTGAGGCTAACCTCTTTTGTAACCTCCGGGATGAAATGCTCTGGAATTCTACTTGTACGCTGGGAAGATTCCATATGATTTTTGTATTAAAAGTTTGTATGTGCATTTTTTTAAGTACTGCAACCTGGAGCTGTCTCTTCTTTCTGAATTTCACAAGCTTAGTGGTGTAAGGAACAAGGGGCTCTGTCTACTATCCTTGGGAACGTGTCCTATGCCCACAGTCCCCAGCTTGGTGACCGCTCCTCTCATGTGTGGGGCAGTGCCAGTCCTGGATCCTTGTGGTTCTTTCAGAGTAGCTTGCTTTTCTGGAGACTTGGTGTGCAGCAGGTTCAGACTGCCCTGGGCTCACAATTTCTTTTTAATCAGTAGCTGGCATAACTCTAAATAGCCATTCTTTTGCTTTTTAATAAGGCACATTTATGTTAAATGGAAATGCAATTTAACTTTGCAGAAGCAGTAACACCGGTCTATTCCCAAGGCACTTTGTCCTAAAGGGTTGAGTAGAAAGAGAGAACACTTTTTCTTTGATCCTGTGGAGCCGTTCACATGATGGAATTTACCTTTGCTTGTACTAGGATTCACAAAAACCTTACGTAAATAGGCAGGTTTCCTGAACCCAACCTCTGAATCTTCAGATAAATGACTACTCCACGTCTTACTTCTGTTAGAAAAGCAATTAGTCATTCCAGCGGAGTATTATGGGACTCAGAGTCCACCAGCTGACTTTCTCTTGGGTCTGGAGGTTTCTGGCCTCAGATGACTTGGCAGTAATTATCTTCTGGCCAGACTGTTTGGTGTCAGATATATAAGTATCTCTTGATATACTGAGTGTGAAGCATATAATTAAGCCATGTACTTTTAATGTGTTAGGCATTATACTGGGTACCTTGCATATATGATCTAATTTAACCCCACAATCTGCAATGGATTCACATCACACTTAAAAAAAATCCAAACTCCATAGTAGAGCCTACAAAGATTTCCAAACTCCATACATAGGGCAGGGGCCCTATGATGTGGCCCCTGCCTATCTCAATGGCCTAAATTCTTACTATTCTCCTCTTTGCTCTCTCCAATAGTCAGTCATTTGTTCTAAATGCTTGCTTTATTTTAGGTAATGCTTCAAGTGTCTCATCTCCTAACAATAACCTATAAAGTATGTTCTATTCTTAGTTTCATGTTACAGACAAGGAAGTTGAGGCACAGAAAGTCCTCTAGCCAGTAAATTGTGTCACTGGGATTCAAACCTAGGCAGATGGGCTCCAAAGAATGAATTCCTAAGCACAGAACTTTGTAACATCATGTTACTTCTAGGTAGCATTACTAAAAGATGATGAGAGCTGGGTGATCTCAAGGGCTTTCAGGCTCAAAGTGGTGGATTCATGTGGAACCCTACAGATCCCTTTGAGGGTAGCTGGTTGATGAAGAAGTGACTGCCCTTGCAGTGGCTGAGTGAGTGCTGACTTTGGCAAAGGAAGGGAGGACATGGCTTTAAATCTTTCCTTGCTACATGACCATTCCTCCATTCACAGTCCATTTCACGTTTGAACATCTAGATGAATGGCCACTTGAATAACATGTCTCATGACATGGGATATTTCTCCTCTTACCATCCCCCAAATACCTAGCCATCAATAAATATAATCATGTATTCATTGTTAATGTATTATTCAGGCTGTTCAGGGCTGGGTTTATGCAATGTGGTAAGCTAAGCAAACATTTAGCACATTAATCAAGCAGGGTTAATAAAGGAAAATAAGAAAGATCAGGAAGAAAAGAATAGGAAATATAATTTCAAAATTCTTTTGAAATAAAGTTAATTTCAAATGGAGCATTAAAGGAGCTGTCTTTGTGGAGAATTCTCAATCTTTTTGACTCCCGGTGCACTTATTTTTGGCACGTGTGCTGCATTTATGTGTATGTGTGTACGTATGAGATATTATGACTTTTTAAATGGTTATGGCCTCCAAAGCCTTAATCCTCTCACCCCCTGTGGGATTGTGCTTCACTTAGAGAGGTTCAGGGAAGGCAAAAGATGAGATGGAATTACTGGTAAAGAAGTGGCACCTGAAAGTGGTAGTCGTGTCCCTGATGAAATAAGATTTTGTCAACAAACGTATCTGTTTCGAGATGCATCAAGGGAAGGAAGTGTTGATATTAAATGAAACCCTCCAAAATGGGACACTATTATGGTGAAACATGGGAGTTATAACTTCTTCATCATACTTCTGAAATTATTTTACTTAGGTTAACATTAAACTTTGATTGAATAATACAACGGGAGTGACTAAATTTAAATGAGTTTAAGATAAGGGCTAGAAAAAATGTGTGAAGTTCAAGACACCTAGAAGTTCTTTTCATGAGAGAAAAGAATTTATTAAATTTTCCAAGAAAATCTATTTTATATGGAGTATAATGTGACAATAGAATTCATCTACCATTACTAGTAATGAGCTAGATTCAGAACTGTTGCTCAAGGTTTAGAGTAATATAGTTTGGGGAGCTGAATAAACCAATATCCTTTTTTTGGTGACCTGACTGAAAATCTCTCTGCTAGGTTCGCATTCACTAGGGCTTTCTGTAGAACTTGCATATTTAACAATTTCACTATTTGGGGGTAAATATTTCACTTTCTAAAAAGTTTACAAACTAGAGAAAGACATCTAGGATTTAAGAAAAAAATCCTTCAACCAGGTCAATCTTGTCTTGTGCTAAATATATTTGTACACATATTATTATTTTGTTTTACCAAATTGGGATCAGAGTATACATCCCACTTTGTTATTTACTGATTGAGCATCTTTCTATGACACTAAATATGTTTTCTATATCATTTTAATGACTGCAGAGCATGCCATTGTGTTTCATATTTATTTAAGGCAGCAAATATTGTTGGACATTTAGTTATTTTCCATAGCTTTCCTATTATAAGCATGCTTAAACAAACATTCCTACAGGAAATCTTTATAGACTCCATGCTTATTTCCTAAAAGTGAATTCGCTGGATCCAAAGTTATATACATTTTTAAAGACTTTGATCCTGACTTCTAAGTAGCCCAGCATAACAATTTAGCATATTCTCTGATTACCAGGTACATTTTTTTTTCTTTTTCTCTCAATAAAGAACAGAATTTGGGGAAAAATGGCATAAAACATAGGCCAGCATGAAAGCTAAAGGGAGTGTAAAGAAATCAGTCTTTTTAGTGTCATTGGCCTACTTCTTAACAAGCTGTAATATTAAAACCTGTTAACGTTCATCAAGTATTCACTACGTACCAAACACTACGCTAAGTACTTATCATATATTGTCTCATTTAACTCATCTCAACTCTCTGAAACATAATTATTCCTTTGAACAGCTGCAATATTGAGGTGCATACAGGTTAACCGACTTACTGAATGTCATGCAACATTGCTTAGCCAGGATTTGAACTCAGTTATGTTTGGTTGGAAGGTCTATTCTCTTGACTAATATACACATTATTCTCTTGGCTATTGTAGAAGGACTTGGGCAGTATAGACAGATTATAGTACTGGAAATCAATTAGATTTGTGAATATAAAAAGGGGTGAATGAGATACTGGGATCCTGGGGCTACCAAAAACAGTTTCATCTAGCACAATATAAGAGACAATCTTCAAAAACTGAAATGGGGTGCCTGGGTGGCTCAGTCGGTTGAGTGTCTGACTTCAGGTCAAGATCTCATGGTGGTTCGTGAATTCGAGCCCCACATTGGGCTTGCTGCTGTCAGCACAGGTAATCTGTCCTGCTCTCTCTCTGCCTCTCCCCCACTTGAGCACTCTCTCTCAAATATAAAAACATTAAAAACTGAATTAATAAACCACTAATTGGATTGCTCACTACTGACCATTATGCCTATGCTGAATGTGTAAGTTTTAAAGTCAATGAGCAAATAACAAATGAAGTACTAGTGCTGCGTTTACATTTCATTGTAAATGGAATAATTTGGAGGCCAAGAAGAGATACTTAAGCTTGTATCTATGTTCTGCAACTCTTCTCCTAGGTGATGACTAGAATGTGTCACTTAACAAAAGGAGTGTTGGTTCCAGCTGGTATGTTAGGATTATTGGCAATGGAAATGAATTCTTTATCACAGTTGGAGTCATTATTAAGGTTGCTGATAAGTGACATTTCATGTAACTTGCTAACAAGTATATGAGAATGGGAATTTCCACTCTGGTTTCTTTAGCTTAGAGTTAAGTGTATTCTCTTTCTTTCTCCTCCATCTTTGCCCACTCTTCTGTCTTCACTTTCACCTCGTTCCTTTCATTATATATTAGATTCTTTGGGGAATGTCTTATGCTGCTTAGTATAAATGACACAAACTTGAGTTTGAGTATAGTAAAATAAATATCCAGCTGTAAGTACACACCTTTATGAAAATCACTTAGATCAAGCAGAACCTTGGCAGGTAACAAATATTTTACCCAAAGAACACGTCATGTCTCCTTATCTACTGCTACTTGATAGGCTTTAAAAATATAAGCCAGACACAGAAAATGAAAAATTGCGTGTCTTAAAATGCTTTTGGACACACCACTCTCAGAAGATAATTTGCGTTCATTTAGCTTTAAACTTGTTAAATTGCATCTTGAAGTGTACTATTAGTTTTGAGCATTCGCCAGTCAACAAGTGCTTTCGTGGCCGATGTTTCACAAGTCTTTGAAACCTGAATTTGAGTTCACTGATCATTTGATATCATTTGATGGCAGCAGTCTTAGAAAGAAAAAATATTTGTAAATATGAAAGAGTTTAATATGCACACTTTATTGCAGTGACTAAAGTTGTATGTGGAGAAAATCAAATTGATCTCTCCATGTGTTCTTTGTCCTTTGGTGTTTTTATAAGTGACAAATTAGCTTATTTGGTTTGATTCTTTAAAACTGAATTGTATATATATTCTAATCAGTTGAAAGGCTGCATGCTTTGCAACTACCTTAACATTCCCAACCAAATCTTTCCCTCTTGCAGTGACTATGGGTCTATGTTCTCTTATATGCAATATCACCTTTTTCAGGATTAGTAGAATCCATTAACCCATATGGAGAAAGTGGGGAATGTGCTTGGGGAGGTCCAATCTTCTACAAGGCTCTAGGCATAGGAGATGAGCAAGTTAGCTTGAGTCCAGCAGCTGCTCAGTTCAGTTGCCTATAAATGCATGGGAGCTTTTGGGGGGTCAGCCTTAGGGACTGGCTCTCAAAGACAGTAAAATTTGTAAGAGTAAGGTCTTTGTCTCTCTTGTTCTCTTAATATTTACAATTAAGCACTGTGCTTACCATGCAACATACATTTGTGAATGAATTGTAATTTCTATAAACTTGTATAATTATGATGACGTGTTTTTGATTTTTCTGATTAATTATACATGCCCTAGTGGCAGGAAGTCCAATTATCTTCATTTAAATGGCTTGCCCTGAACTTCTGATTTGTTCAAGAACTTCAGGAGCATACTTAACTGGGAGTGGGTGGGTAAAATTTTGCTTGTAAAAACCCGTATGGTTCGCTCCTCATCAGGGAAATACAAATCAAAACCACACTCAGATACCACCTCACGCCAGTCAGAATGGCTAAAAGGAACAAATCAGGGGACTATAGATGGACTGGAGAGGGTGTGGAGAAATGGGAACCCTCTTGCACTGTTGGTGGGAATGCAAACTGGTACAGCCGCGCTGGAAAACAGTGTGGAGGTTCCTCAAAAAATTAAAAACAGATCTACCCTATGACCCAGCAATAGCACTGCTAGGAATTTACCCAAGGGATACAGGAGTGCTGATGCATAGGGGCACTTGTACCCCAATGTTTATAGCAGCACTTTCAACAATAGCCAAATTATGGAAAGAGCCTAAATGTCCATCAACTGATGAATGGATAAAGAAATTGTGGTTTATATACACAATGGAATACTACGTGCCAATGAGAAAGAACGAAATATGGCCTTTTGTAGCAACGTTGAGGGAACTGGAGAGTGTTATGCTAAGTGAAATAAGTCATACACAGAAAGGCAGATACCATATGTTTTCACTCTTATGTGGATCCTGAGAAACTTAACAGAAGACCATGGGGGAGGGAAAGGGGAGAAAAAAAAAGTTAGAGAGGGAGGGAGCCAAACCATTAGAGACTCTTAAAAACTGAGAACAATCTGAGGGGTGATGAGGGGTAGAAGAAGGGGAGGTGGGTGATGGGCGTTGAGGAGGGCACCTGTTGGGATGAGCACCAGGTGTTCAATGGAAATGAATTTGACAATAAATTTCATAAAAAAAAAAACGTATGGTAAGAACAAGAACAACTACAGAGATCACTTTTTATTTACACATAATGTGTAGAGAATGGTCCTGTAGAACAGGACAGTGGCTTCCCTCTGCTGCTGCTCAGGGCACAGTGGTGCCTCACTCTGGTGCCAGGATTATAGTTCCTTTTATTTACTATTTCTAAATTCAGCCATTTGTCCCTTAAGCAAAACCACTCTAACAGTGTGTGTAGGTCTACAGAAATTCCATCACAAGCCACACAAATAAGCTATTACATCGCTTGAGGAGCCCCGGTTTCCAGACCCAACTTCCAATTTTCTCGGAGTAGGTTTTGCTTTTTGTATGTTTGGGGACTTTTTCTGCCAGAGAACTCCTACCAGGTCACTTGGTCCAATCTTGGTCTCCATCAGTTCTGTCACTGAGATCTATCCCTCTTCTCCCTGAGGGCTCTTTTTGGGCTGCGTTTGCAAATTGCCTGTCTGCCATCTCTGTTTTTTACCTTGCATACCATCTCTTTCTTCATGAGGAAAAGTCTAATATGTTCCAAGGAGACTCACTTTTTTTACAGTAAAAAAAGTCTGACACTTTTTAGAATTAATAAGGAGGGCATGCAATAAGAAGTCTATTTAATCTCTCCTGTTGCAGCTGCCCTGTTATAGAATGAATAGGACATTTAAGCAGGATCTTCTGGGAAGCTGTATCTCTTTGTAAAGTTGTACTAAAAATTTCAGAATAGTGCACATACGTTATAAAGACACATACTTGGGAAGCGCTCCATTTTCTCACCAAATGTCATCCTTTCTTTAAGATCTGGATCCAGTCACCTCCTCTGTGTCCCCGTGATGCTAACATCATCTTCCCTTGGGTATCATTTTCTCCTTACCCTCAGTTCTGTATGCCCCTTCGACTGGCCCTGAGCACGAGCAGTCTCATGTTGATAGGTGTCCTTTTCTGCATATTTCCGATGTCTATAACAGAATACTTTAAGAACCCGAGAGCAGGGGCTTCCTCTTGCTGCTTTTCTGCTTGTGTTCTTTTTACTAGTTCTCATACCCAGGAAGTACTGAATATGTGTTTGTTAATAGTGACTTTGCCAGCACTGTCTGTGCATTTAGTCTGGAAGAGAGACTTCCTGAGCTGTAGTGCTTAAAAGCCTGCAGGAGGATTCATAGCTTCTCCAGGATTGATAGGGGCTTGGGAAAACCTTTTCTTCATCTGGAAACCATCTCTTCCTTTCAAGGATGCAGACGAGACCCTTCAGCTTTGTTTATTTTGTAGTCTGAATAGCACTCATACATAACTGAAATTTAGTTAGTGGGTGATGGAAATGGGTATTCTTAAATATGGTCTGCTGATTAAGAGCATTAGCATCATCTGGGGGCTTATCAGGAAAGGAAACTCATGGACTCCAACACTAGAATCAGCCTCTGAATTTTAGCAAGATCCTACGTGCTCCCCATGTACTCTCAAGTTGGAGAATCAGCGATTTAAACATTCTCCACATTTTGGCCACTTAGACTTAGTTACTGGCCCTCTTCTATGCCTCATATTTGGAGATTGATTTATAAGTATTCTATCTTCAAGAGAAGTGCTTTCTATATGTCTTTCATACACAGCATGTTCATTTTTCTAAGGACTCATCGGGATAAAAGGAGAAAAATGAAATGCAATATAGCTCAAATAATATTAAAGAAAATTATTGCTGCTTGTACAGTGTTTCATTCTAGAATTCAATATGTTACTCAAAAGGTCAAATAATATATCTAATACATTCCCTAAGGTTCTGAGGAATGATAATGAAACTGTCCAGAAACCAATTCGAATACTATGTGCTGCCATTTAATCAAAGAAACTTAGATAAGGTAACACTTTGTGTAATGAGTAGGCAAAACATTTCATATTAAAAATTCATTATCTGTTCAAATTGGCCAATCTTCATTCATGCTTCTTAGCATCGATTTAACTTTTTTATTTTTATAACAATTTCTTCCATAAAGGTGAAGTTGGGGGCTGTTATAATCTTAAGGGGAACTGATATTCACGTTTTTGCCCAAAGAATCTTTCTTATGGTATGGCTCACAAAGAAGTAACATTGTTCAATCACGTTCAGAAAAACTTCCCCTAAAACATTTATTATAGAATAATAGGAATTTGAACTTATAATTAATAAAATAAAATTAATCATGAAATATCGTCATCATCCCAAATAATATTTAAACTTCTTACTATAGTACAAGTTAAACCTATGACACCTGCCGTCTGGAAGATTGTACTTAAGTAAACAATTTTTGTGGATACATAAACTGAAAGACTGTGTCTCTTAAAATACTACTACCTCCTTGTCCTGAAAAAAGAATACCATTTAGAGTAAATTGATTTTCTTGTGTCAGAATGTGTAGACCAAAAATGATGTTTAAAAGTAGATGTCATTCCTAAAAGATTTTACTTTATTTTCAGTAAATGAAGCTGAAAATCAATTTCCAAAACAACTGTTTGGTTGTCATCTGATGTAGATTTACTAGTGTGAAATTTTGATAAATTCTTACTCTTGGTGGCCAGATAATTTCATAGCTATTGATGTATCATTATCTAATTTCCCAATGAAGTGGCCGATCATGAATATGAATTTTATGTGGTTGCTAAATTAACAGTTTGGAGAAATTTGCGGTGGTGAATCCTAACACCACAGTAATCTGGCCATTTAAAAAATTATTTTTTATCATTCAATAGTGTGTTCATACCAAATACTAGGCACTGCTGCAATTATAAACTATTGGGTCAAATTGTGATATCTACTTTTTTTTTGAAGGCATTTGTGATACATAACCTCAAATTGTTCTCCAGAAATGTTATTTCAAGAAACCCTCCTGCCATCAGAATATGAGGGTCCTTAATTCTTCGTATTATCAATAGTTTGGGTTTGAAAGCTAAAACACTCTTATTCATAGTTTATATTCCAGTTAAATATTTTTATAGTGTCTTTGCTATTCAAATTCCTCATTTGTGCAGTATCTCTTTTTTTCTTTTGCCATTTTTTGAGTAATGTTGTACATTACTATAATAATTATTTTTCATTTGTTATCTTCACTTTCCTTAATTTGTAATATTTTTAAAATTTACTTTCACTTTAATTTATTATAATAGTAATAATAAAAAATTAACATTTATATATTATAATATATACAATAAAGTGTATAATAATTTATTCCACCAATGTTTTTGTTTCTTGTTTTTTTTTCACCCTGTAATAAAGAGAGAACTCTGCAGGCTGAGTATTTGTGTCAGAGAGGATCTGAATGCTGTTGACTCAGTCAAATTCCTCCTTTTTCTATCTTTAACCGAAAGTCGGACCAATATACCCAGCTTTAATTACCAATTGCTATATGGCATTTTTTTTTCCATTGCGACTGCTGAATTGAGGGGGCACATTCTTTTACCCTTCTGCCTGACTCTCTACCCCATGGATTGTGTAAAAACCATCCTCTGCCTGCAACTATGAGAATTCTTTGGAAGATCTTCCTCAGTGGAGTGAACACAGTGCTGCACCTTTCTTATCTATACTTCTTTAATGTTATATGTGAGGATTTCAGTCCCTGAACAAGTGTGTAAAGGAGGAAGACAAGTCTTATTTATTTACCATAGTAAAAATAGTGCCTATGCTGTTGATAGACATTGGCGATTTTTAAGGCTTATTTAGACCCTGGGTTTCTGAGACAACTGGGACATCATTAAAATGTCTATACTTTCCTTAAGGCTGGCAGATATTTAGCAAATAATTTAACAATAATATTCACTCTGATAGTGTAATGTTTTGTGAAGGAGAAATAGAGGATATTATGAGAGTATTGAATAGTGGGATTGATTCTGAGCTTTAACCCCCATGATTGCTTGGGATATTGGTATTTGATCTCTAATATTATGCAATATGGCTTTATGAAGACGTAGGAAGTGTAGATAGACATCTTTATTTAGTATAATTATTATAATGATTCAGATATATAGAAGTTTGTTAAAATTGAGATTTAAATATGTTTGATTCCAATTAATTATCCCTAATCTTTCCTCATCATCTATGCAAAGTACTGTGCTCCCAAAATATCCCTAATGGTTTGTTTTAACAAAACCAATAGTGAAAAGGAGAGCAATCTGAGCCTACTAAAACTGATGTTGAGAAGAGAATGTAGTCTTAAAAAACTATTGACACAACTCACATGAATCAATAACCTCAATAATATATGAAGAAGAAGGTCATATGGAAATTTTAGTTGGTATTTAAGGTAGCTAGAATTACAATAGCATTTTTACCATCGTGTTCAATTTGATCACATATAAATCATATTTTTGCCTTTCTATTCTTATTAATATATTATTAGTATTTTAAGGATTAAATACTTGTGAATCTTTGCCTTCCCGCTTTTATACTTTGTTTCCCTTCTCCATACATGACCAATATTAAGTTTGTAGTGTTTTGGGAAACAAAATGTCCTATTAGTTGAACATGAGTATAAAATATTACAATATTTTTCCTGCTATCATAAGGATATTGTTTCCGCTAGGCCCTAGGTCTATGCTTCAACAAGAATAGTAAAAATTCAGTAAATATTACTAATAAGTACACATACTTTCATGTCTTTCTATTCCAATTTAAAAGATATACCAATAAATATAGGCTAATGTAAATGCAATGGGCATTTAATGGTTTGATTATAGGAAAAAAATTGATGCAACACTTTAAAAGTGTTATTTGCTAAATTGATTCAAATTTAGAGTAGATGTGAAAATAGTCATATGGATTCAAAACTATCTCCAAGACCATAAATAACACATAAGAATAAAGTGGCAATTGAAGTAAAAGTGTGGGAGGTGTTTATGGGGGGTGCAACAAAATGTGGTGTTAGGGCTGATCATTTTTAACATTTATCATTTATTAATGATTCAGAAAGAATCTGAGAATAGCACATTGAAGAACTTTACAGCCTGTGCTAAACTTGGAGGTGTTGTAAGCAACAGAAACTAAGAAATATAATTGACCTAACAAAGACATCATGAAAATGAATAATTTTATTATTATCAATGTAAAATGTATATGTTGAAAATAATTTAAAAAATACAGCATTATACAAAATGCTAAAAAGTGATCAATGAATTGTGAGACAGATTGTGTTTGATATTTCTAAGGTGAGGACTCAGTGTTTTTCATTGTGACTCACCCTTGCACCATCGTCTGTCTTCCTTGCCATCTACATAGCATGGATGTTCTGCTCAAACTGCCCTATTATCATCTCACTTGACTACATTTGTCTTAACAACCCACTAAAGGATTAACATATTAAAAATATTTGCTTTTAGGCATGTATAGCACACATACGACTCTGGAGTCAGTCATAAATATTTGACTGATATATTGATTGATAAATATAAATATCTGATTTATGGCTTCACTACTAGTTATGTAGTCTGAGCTAGGTTACTTAATATCTCTGTGCCTCAGTTTCCTCATATGAACAATGTCTAATGCTGTGAAAATACATAAGTGAATGACATAGAAATACTACATGTATTTGCTACCAATGCAGCTACTACTAATTTCTTCATTGGTGTATGCCTTACAGAGATTGAGCAAACAAGATTTGTCGAGTTCATGTCTAAAGAGAAACAATGTGACAGATACTGACTCTTCTGGCTTTGAAACCGCCCCCCACCCTTTAAGTGAGAGGTTCTCCTGGGCACCAAACTTCTTCAGTGATGTTTTAAATTAAAGGCACGTTGGTGCCCTCTCATTGAATTAAAATTCTTTTTAGGATTGTGATATTTTAAACATCTAGTTCTTTTTTTCAATTAGGTAAAAGCTATTATCGAAGTGGGTATTGGGTCATGCTATCAGGATAAGTGTCAGAAAGTTTATTTCAAACCTAGACCTGGCAAAGCATAATTTAATGTGTCATCAGGCAGGCAGGCAGGCAGGCAGGTGCCCTGACACCATGGGTGTTAGATTGAGAAGAGAGGCAGTATTTTTTCCTGATGAGCATGAAAAGGGAAAAAACGAAAAAAAATCAATGACTTGCTCTATTAAGTTGTCACTGACCATAACGTAGCTAAGTGAAACCATGGAGTAAAATCAAAACTAAATAATAAAGAACATACCTTTATCTGGTATAGATGCATTCTGTCAGCTAACAGCAAGAAAAAAATGATAAAGATGTATCAAATCTCATATCAGTTATGTAGATATCAATGCTCATTTCGTTATCATAAACAGAAGTAAAAGCTTCCACGGAGTGACTAAAATAATGCCAGCGGAAGGAAAGGTAATATTTCTTCTCCTGTGATACTAATGAGAAAAATTCCATTCATTTGGCCATCTAGGATCCAAATGATACAAATAAACAAGTCTAGAGCTGTGCAGCTAAAGCTGATTAAAGAAATAGATGATAGATTTGTATCTAACTTTGTAAGCAATGAGGAATACGGAACATGGAAATAGGCTAGGCTCTCTATCTGACACTGATATTGTAGCAGAATAATTTAGCTGAAGGTTGAGGGTAATACTGGAAATAAAACAAATGTGGCCTGATTATCAAGAACAGCTTCCCGACCAAAAGAACTATTTACTGCTGGAAATCTTAAGGGAATGGGGACAGACTTAAGATATAGACTAATTAAAAGTGGAAGAACCCTCCCCTCGACCCAAACAGAACACAAATCAAGTCATAGCTGAAACTAAGACCCCAATCTCTCTCTCACTCTTCCTTCCTCCTTTCCCCTCTCCTTTCTTCTCTCTCTTTCTCTTTCAGCTCTATTGAATCTATTTCTCTCTCTTTACACCCCCTTGGTGGGGGCGGGGGATAGAGGAGTTGTAACAAACATTTACCATGAAGTTGGAAAAATGGATGACCTTTCACATTTTGGGTTTACATGGATTGTAACTTAACAAACAAGAGGTAAAAAGATACAACAGGAGATTAAGCGCCTGGCCCAATGTGGTGTGGCAGAAATTTGAGTTTTCTTTCACTGTTTTTTTTTAGTTATTCTGCAGAGGCTAAATCATCCTTCAAAAAATTTAAGAGGCATTGATGCTTATGTAAGTTCTATAAAATCATAGAATTATGATGAAAAAATAAAAATATTCAATATTTTATTCTAGCCTACTATTCCTCAAAAATGCTTTCAGAATAATATCCTCCTATGTAAACAAATGGTTACTTTTTTAGTAATATAATTTTAGGTATAGTTATATATATGTAACATATATAACTGTAACTAAAATTACATATTTATATATTTATATAATTGTATATAAATTAGGATATCTTGCTAAAGACTAGATTTTCCAGCCTCCTGGTTAGGTATAACCATATGGTTGTGTTCTCGTCTTCCCTCTATTCTCCTCCGGCTAATTGGAATGAGGTCATGATGGTGAGAGCAGGTGCAACCATATTGCACCATGAGTTGGAAACCATATTTTGAAGACAATAGAGCAACGAGACAGAAGGCAGCTGGCTTTTTGGCATTTGTGGAAGAGAACTGACATACACCATCTGTATCAGAGAGAAAAATAAACTTTTACCTTTTTATTTTGCCATTTCATTTACATTAGCCAAAATGACATCCTAACAAATACACTTCTCTAAAATACAAAAAAATGGGGCTTAGCTCCTGCCAACTCAACTTTGAGTCAGTTCAACTATCTACATTCATGGTACCCAAAACGTGGAGGAAATCAAATAATTATGTAGACTGGGCAGGCAGATCTCTGTGGTCCCACGCCTCAACTAAGTATTTTGGGCAGTTGTACTACATGTCAGTATCTTTACATGTTCCTGGGTCTCCTTTCCATTCACTCAAGAGTACTTCATGGCATTATCATCCTGCTCAAGCCATTTACATCAATGCCTCATCCCCCAACAGTAAGCATTGAGTATGTCATGATAAATCCCTCCATTGCCCACTCCTATTCCCAAGCCTAGGTAAATCTGTAACTCATTCAAACCTTTTTTCTTTGAGATACTGAGGAAAAAGTGACTCTTTTTTTTTTTTTTTTTACTTAAGTTTATTTATTTTGAGAGAAAGAGAGAGAGAAAGCATGAGTGGGGTAGAGGCAGAGAGAGAGAGAGAGAGAGAGAGAGAGAGAGAGAGAGAGAGAATTCCAAGCAGGCTCTGTGCTGACACAGCACAGAGCCCAATGTGGGACTCAAACTCACAAACTGTGAGATCATGACCTGAGCCAAAATCAAGAGTTGGACACTTAACCGACTGACCCACCCAGGCGCCCCTCCCTTACCGTACTCTTGTTCACTCTGTTTCCTTCAGGACCTGACTTATTCATTGATTCCATCATTACCTTCTATTTTAAATTTTTCCTCTTATATGCTTGCCTCACATAAGCAGAAAAACACATGCTCAGGTCTGTCTCCACTTGCGAAAGTCCTTGTCTCTTCTTTTATCTTTTCTTTTCTACTTATTGCTATATCTCTCTTCTCTGAAGAATCAACCAGTTTCTACATCATTGTTTCTAATTCACTCATTGATCAATCCCCTGCTATCTGGTTCCAGCTCTAACCTGTTTTCTAGCAAAAGTCACCAATGACATGTTAATCAACAAACGTAATGACTTCTACGTGCCATACAACTTGAAAATTCCCATCATGAAAATCTCACTTTTTTTTTTTTGGATACTCAAAGCACCAACTGCTTCTTTCTTACGTTCTGACTTTTCATATTCATCTCGAATCTTTCATCCCCTCTCTCTGTGCATACCCTTTAGATATTGATATTTTCTTGGTTTATGTCCCTGGCCATATTTCTCTTCACTGCTCGCTTGCTTGTCTTCTAATGCCATATGTTCTCTTTTATTGACATCTACTATAATATCTTTAAACATCCTTTTTATCTTCATGCTTAATTTGGTAAATGTGTCAGATCGATTGACTGAACACCATTCCAGTTCCCTACTTGAGGCTCTATTTAGAGACTGGAAGGCTAAAAACTATATTTCCCAAACACCTTTGCAACCCTTGCTATTTGTTCTAGCTTCTGTGAAGACAACGCACCGTGTGAAAGTTGCAAAGTAGTTGTGGCATAGAGCTTGCATGGATCTTCTGTTAGGCAAAGTTGCTGTGCCTTGATTTTCATCACGGAGGCCCTGATATCTGGTTCCTCATTTGTTGCATGTCCAGAGTCAGGACAATGGGATCTATTCTGAAAGCATGAATTTTATCATATTTGGCATTGGTTCTGATTTTGGCAGATGTGCCAGCAGCTTGATGATTCTATTGCTTCTTCATTTTAGCAGATGTAGTAACTCCATTGGTGGGCCAGGTTTTTGGTGTCATTGAGGGTGTTGTTTATGGAAAGATTATGCTACAGGCTTTCCATGTCTACATTGCTTCTGTATGTGTTCCATATCACTTAATAAATCTCCTTCTAATTACCCTAACTAAAAAAAAAAAAAAAACATTGTCTAGTTTAACTCCCAAAACCAGGTCTGCCACCCAGCCTTCTCCTTTAAAGTCTATATACCTTAAGTAGTACTGACTACCAGGTAACTCACCTTGGTGACCTGCATGGCGCCCATTCAACAGATTGAAAACTGAACACACTGCCATTCCTCAGCAAACCTATGTCTGTTTCTGCACTCCCAAGCTTCGTTAATAATACCATTGTGTACATGGTAAACCAAGGTCCAAACCTAGAGAACATCACTTTCTTACTTCCTACCTCTAAGTTATCATTGTCTGGCAGAGTCTATCTCATTAAAAGCTCTCACATCCAACCTATCCCCCTTCGCTTCATTATCCAAGATTTCATCTATTTTGAATTGGTTTATTGTCATAAGTTTTCAAGTTACCTTTTCCTCTATTCTTGATCAACTCCAATCTAGCTGCCTCAATTTCAACAATCTCTAGGATAAAAATTTGAACAAGCTACTCTGTTGCTTACTGTTCATAGCTCCTCAAACACACCAGGCTCTTCATGCCTCTGTATCTTTCTCCCTTAGCATTTCCTCTTTCCTAAGAGAAAGGTGGGAAGTGAAACTTAAAGCTTTTGTCACATTTTACCAAATCAACCTCTTTAAAAGATAGGCATGGGATTGGCATTCTTTTTGTTGTTTGTTTGTATGAAAAAAAAGTTATTCTTGTCACATATAGATTCAAGAATCATACTATTTATTTTAGGGATTTGGAAATTGAATTTACTTTCTCAAGGTTGTCCAGCAGGGAGTGGCAGGTCTGGATCTTTCAGTTTTCTTCTGTCAACCCAGTACTCCCCTTTTCATTGTCATGAAATGCAGGTGCTATCAAAATAAGGGGAAAGGGGAGGGAACTGGAAGGTGATAGGAAGGTAGGGGCCTTTACCCTACTGATATAAATACTTCATATTTATCATGTAGTACCTTCCCTAAGAGCTTCTCCAAATAACAAATTGAATCATTTCTATCATTCAACTTGGGGGGGGGGGTGAATTATGGGCTCTTGAAAAATTGTAATCATTACTTCTTTTAAAATATTCATATAGTCTCTTCCTAATTACCACAAATTAGAAAACTGTAGCTATTTGGAATGAAAGAATTACTGCTTGAAGTATGTTTTACCTTTAAATTGCTTTACAATACCAGTTGATATTTAAATTCAAGGACGGATAGACAGATGACTAGTGTATTTTCTTTTGCAGAGATGGAGAAACTTGAGGGAGAAGTGAAATGATTTGGTCAAGGTTATGGAGGTGTGGTGCACAGTAAAATTATCCTTCTTGAATACTTGTTATTTGCCTTGTTTTTTTTTTTTTTTTTTTTAAGTGAAATCAACAGCTTCACATCAGCTACTGATCAGGTACCAGATGGCAAAAACTTTCAGTCACTACCACCTAGGGCTATATTCAAACCAATGAAAGGCCTGTATCTCATTATCGGTCCCCTGAGCTCTTCATTCTCCCACATGGTACGTCCTTTTCAAGTAGAAAAGTGACATTATTTTTAAAACTGCCCTTGTTTCAGATAACCAAAAAATTCTGATAATTTAAACAGGTTTGTCCTTTTAGTTTAGTTTTTTTTTTTATTTTGCATGACATTATTAAGCTTGGACTGAATACCACTGCAACAGAAATTGACAAAATCAAACTAAATCAAACTGAACTGTAGGATAACATCCCAGAATTTTGCTTCATGTCAAGAATTATAGGTGAATGAGTAAGGATGCCAGATTTAGCAAATAAAAACACAAAACACTTAGTTAAACTCGAGTTTCATACAAATGTTTAGATTTTCAGTGCACATATGGCCCAAATATTGAATGAAATATACTCATACTAAAAAGTTACTCTTTGTTTATCTGAAATTCACTTAGCTAGATGTGCTGTATTTCATCTGGCAACCCTATGAACAAAGAATGGGTATTTCACATTATTTTGTATAACTAAAAACACAAGGACATGTAAGTTGCTTATAAAAGTGTGTGATGATGTCCACTAAAGCCAGTTTATGCTCTGTGGGAGACAATCACGTCTTAAAACCACGATTACAAAGCTGGAAGTTTACAAAGAATACAAGGGGGAAAAGGTGACTACTGTTTCAGCTGGAAAATGGAATTATATTTTGCTAGAATGAAAAATAATGCAGCGCAATAAAAGACATTGTGGATTTTGAAAGTCCCTCTTAGAGAAATAGACCCCAAGAAATGGTTTAGCAATTGTTTTACATTTTTTCAAATAAGAAAAACATGCTACTCCTAGCTGGAAAACTACTGGGCAAGTTTTAGGTTCAGCAGCGTTGTTCACTGAATAATGAACTCAGAATTTTTGCATGTACTGTTCCATTATTCTCTCTGTCAGGTTAAGTCTGCGGAGGTAGAAGTGCAACTCTTGCCATGAACACGAGTCAATGTTGTCTATAATTAAAAGCTAGCACACGGATAAAAAGGCAAATATGGAAGCATTTGCCTAGTACAGATTTCATATTTAATTTTTTTCTTTTATCTCGCTTCAAGAGCAATGAAAGAAATGTGCCATTTAATATCTTACCTTTCTAATATGCATGCATATGAACTCAAATTACACAGCCATGGTAACAAGGACATTAATAGTAAATATAAAGAGTACATTAGAATCCCCTGTGGGTGTATGTTCTTATCTTGATCCGTAGAGATTTATACATCTAACATCTTTTAACATTGATGAATATAAATCTCAGGCACTGAGGAAAGAGTGTAAATCCTTATAATTCAAGATGTAAGTATCCCTACCTCTAAGGGCCAGCCTTATGAAAACCAACAAAAGCAATGAAATGGAAAGTTCAGGGAGCTGACATTATGCTCTTAACCCATGATAATGTAATATAGATAGTAAAAGGTTTTTGAATTGTAAGCTATGCATTGTGATAATAATTGTAATGTGAATACTGACCTCATGCATTATGCTATAACCATTGTTGGTATTTTAACTCAGCTGTTATTTGAAAAGTGAAACTACTTTACTGTACTTTCCACTTTTTTTTTTTTTAATGTGAAGGGCAATAAATCTATCTTGAGTATGCTGCCGGCCATTTTGTCTTCTGAAAATTCAGGACATTTGAAAACCTTCAGTGAATACTTCCCCTTCTCCCCGCCAAATAACATAAATACTTAGTGACATGAAATGTCTTCATAGAACAAAAATAGAGAGGAAAAATTACAGAGGAAAAAATAGAGAGGAAAGAGATATTTTTCAGTGCATTACATGATGTTTTATTTTATGGACATCTATTTTTACTGACTTTTGAATTCATGTCTTAAGCAAGTTGCCGTGTATCTTGTTTCGTGATTTTAAAAATTAAAGTTATGTCTGTCAATCCATGCTAATTTTAAATATTTCTATTGAAAAAAAGAAGTTATTTCATTCCCAGAAAGTGGTATGCTTTTGGAATACACTGATCTTGTGGGTGGCGTGGACAGCAGGTGCCGAGAAGCCCTTGCTTTGTGTCAGAGAGCTGGAGATGAACCAAAGCTGAATCCTCAGTGACATGTGGGAGAGACCAAGAAGACCGAGGGTGGTAGGGATTTCATACACACATTAAAATAATGAAAAACTGTTATTGGGAAAATGTCATGTACTCACAGCTCACTCTACATGCTGCTTCTAATCTTATTTGTACAAGTACAGGCAACATCTACTAACAACAGAGATTGTCTCTTTTCCTTTGGTACAATTTAGTATTGATTGCTGTACAGGAAAGCTGACATGAATCCCAGAATGGGTTTAATTACAAGTATACACAAAAAAGTAATTGGCAGAATAAGCAAGGGGTTAGTTAGCAGGTTTCTTTTTACAGAACCACAATATTCAACTTGAGCAGCAGTGGTAATCAACAAAGAGGAAATAAAAAATAAATATGTATTAGGGTCCTCAGTCCAATTTAAAATTCATTTATCCTTTTCTCCTTTAGCTATTTCCACAATGCACTTCAATGTCATGTTTATTATCTTTGTACACAAGTCACCAATGACTCAATAAATGCCCAAATGGAAAATTAATGTAGGATGAGACGTAGAAGAACGAGAGTGGGTGGTTTGAGGAGGCTGACTCCCAAAACTTACTCAAGTGTGATGTGATATGAAACACAATTCTAGATGTCAATATTTTTGCATTTTGGCAGCCTTCAAACAGGCTGAAAAGTTAGCCTAGTGTTACCTTCTCTGCTGATAATTTTTATAGTGCAAACAGAATAAATTTCAGAAACAAGAATTTGAAACTTCATTTTACAATATATTTCCTTCCTCTTCAGCTGATTATGTTTACACGATCTCACTTTGTTCTAGGGACACAAATTGGTTTCTTGAATCATGCTGTTATTAATATGATTTTTTAGAAATGATTGAATTTAACACAGAGGTCGGTTGAGAAAACAGGCAAAATGAAAATGATAATTCTTGGTGTGAAAACCTCAAAATGGGAAATAGAACACAATGGTGTTCTTTGTCTTTGCTTACTTCAAAATCTCTAAAATATGCTGGACTTATTGATGTTACAATATAACAGAAATAGGGCTTGCCAGGACATTGCTGGTCCCGCGGTGTGAATGGTGCATTAGAAACTGTGCTAGGAAGCCAAGAAGTACTTCGTGGGGACTTATTTCGTTTGGGTCTATTCCAAGCTCAGTGTTTTCATCCTATTATAGAATTATTTTCTCTGATAAAGCAATGTACTATTTATTTGCTATAAAGTTCATAATAAACTTCCATCTATTAATTACTGAGTTTCCCTCCTTCTCCTATCTTATTCCTTGTAGCTTTAAGTGAAAAGCCTTTTTTTTTTTTTTTTTTTATGAGTTTAACCAGTCTAAGACAACCTATTTTGGAGTAAATAAAAGTGATTATAATCTTCATTTTGTAAAACTAATGTAATTTAATTAAAACTTTTTCAAGATGAAGATTGGTCTGTTAATTAACCAATAACTACCAGCCCTAATTTCTATGCTGGAAGCATAGTGGGTTATTTAATAGTGACTGGCAACTGATAGAAATACCAGAGTATTTCTTTGAAATTTTACTTGTGTTGACATAATTGCATAGGAGACAGGAAAAAATAAAATGTTCTAGACATTTTTGTTTTAATGTATATTTTATCTTATATATGTTTTTCTTTAAAAAATTTCCATAAAGAAATACAAAAATGATATAATGATTTTTTGGAAAAAAGATTAAAAAAATCCATTCATTTCTTAATTCAAAACGTATCATTTTTGTTGCTACAAATGAGTGTGGTTGGAAGACTTTGGTTAAAAGAACTGTAATAGGAGTGTTGCATTTTAACATGCACTGACATAAAAGGAACTGAATCACATCTACCTGTGTGACTCAAATTAGTGAGGTAGGAGTCTTTCTGTCTAAATGCTATATGTGCTATATGTGCTAAATGCCATAATGCCACACTATTAAAACACAGAGTCACCTCAGCCACTGAGATGTGCCTTCTCAAACTCCTGACATAGAATCACATCTTGGCCCTGCAGTAGAATATGACGTAATTTGTTGCAGCAGTTAAATGTGATACATATTTATAGATGGAAAGTGAATATAACTTATTAAAAATAGAAAGGATTTTTTAAAAATGTTTATTTATTTTTGATAGAGCACGTGAGGGAGAGCAGGGGCGGGGGGGCGGGGGGGTAGGAGCAGAGAGAGAAGGAGACAGAGGATCCAAGGATCCAAAGTGGGCTCTGTGCTGACAGAGAGCCTGATGCAGGGCTCAAACTCAAAAACGGAACCAATCATGACCTGAACCAAAATCAAGACTCAGGTGCTTCACCCATTGAGCCACCCAGGTGCCCCTCTTTTTTTCTTTTCTTCTTCTTCTTCTTCTTCTTTTTTTTAATTTTAGAGAGAGAGAGTGCGAGAGTGCCAGTAGTGGAGATGGGTGGGGTGGAGGGAGGGTGGAGAGAGAGAGGATCTTAAGCAGGTTGTACCCTCAGCACAGAGCCTGAGAACTGGGGCTCAAGCTCCACCACCTTAGGATCCTGACCTGAGTCGAAATCAAGAGTTGGATGCTCAATGAACTGAGCCACCCAGATGCCCTGAAAAAATTATTTCATATGATCTTCATGAAAATAGAAAATAGGTGGTATTGTTTGCCTACCGAGCTTGGACTTAAACTGTGAGCAATCTAAAATATTTTAAAGGTAGGCAAGGCATTTTTAGAAACTGAGATTATTGCATTCAAATCTTATATTTGAGGATATTTTTGCAATAGTTCAGTGTTTGCGTTCTTTCTAAGGTGTAAAGACTGAAAATATAAGGATAATTTTTTTTCTTGGATGTGCAACATTTTACTAGAGGGAAAATCCCCATGATTTACATAAATGTTATCAAAATTTTTGAAAAAGATGAATTTTATTGCTCTAAAAATTGTTTGACTAAAAACACAAAAATATAATGATTAACTGTGCTCTTTATGTGAAAATAATCAATGTAAATTTCAAGTACACTTTTACCTTTTGATTGAGCTACTTTCAATTTTAGAATTTTAACAAATGGTGACTTTGAAAAGTTTAGGTAAACAATGACATAAATCATACTGGAATGGATATGAATGCAATCTAACACCTATCCCTAATTTTGCATCCTAGGAAAAGGCACATCAAAGATCAAGTCCAAGTCATTTACTAGTAAAGTCAGGGTGAAATCTTGATTTCTCCAATTCCCAAACAACTATCCTTGACCACACTGCCCAGATCATGTTAGAGGCTCTTGTGAGATTAGAATGTGTATATATCAAGCTGGATTTTAAAGGGAGTAGAAAATTTTGTTGCCTATAGGGACCGCACAAAGAATCCTTCAAAGGCAAAGAATGTACGTATGATATAAATAATACTCTTCCAAAATGGTGGAAAATACTCTAAAGGAGCCTCCAGAAGACATGGTTTCCAGGCCGTATTTTGACAATAACCAGAAGCTGAGTTAGGACACTGTAACTTTTCTCTCTCTCAGTACTTTATTCTGTACAAATAAAGAAGTTGGATCACATAATTTTTGATACACTTTCTAGTTCTAACACTCCAATTAAGATCATACTAGGAATTATAATGACCTGTAATAACTGTTTGGGCCTTGGACTAGTGGCTTAATTTGACCTACAAGTACCCCTCTACCTGAAGAAAAGTGTTTACGTAACCGGAATCCTTAAGAGGGAACATTTTAATGGTTCTGTCCTGAGCCATTATTTTTTGCAAGGCACACGTTTCAAAGGGTTTCTGAGAAGTACCTTCTCAAATGCCTGATAGAGAATCATATCTTGGCCTTGCAATGGAATATGAGGTAAGTTATTGCAGCAGCTAAATGTGTTACCTATTTATAGATGGAAAGTGAATATAACATAGACACACAAATACACAGACGTGCTCATACACGTCCATTCCTTGTTTTAGTTTCTGGAGTAGGTGAAATGGTTAATCTTTTAGTGCACACACAAATCTTTTAGCATACTTTATATTTTATCTGGGTAACATGTGCTGAGTTCTTAATGCATTAGAGAAGGATTGAGCTCAGTTTGCATCTTCCTTTCTTATCGGTCTTAGCAAAGGAGAGGGCCTTTTGTGGAAAGGAAAATGAATGAGCTGTCTTGGATTTACTTCATGCAGTGAAGTACAAATGATCTGTTTATTTTCTCTTACTATGTACAGTTGTTTTTTGGGATACTTAAAATTTGGCAAATGTTCTCCTGTCACTTTCTTTTTGATACATCCCTACTATTTTGCTTCCATTTTTATAGTTAGGAATGTCCTTTTTTTAAGAGGGCGCTGTAAAAGTTGTTAATTTTTTGTTAACTTGACAAGCCTCAAAATTGGGAAGCTAGAACAGCTAATTAAAACTAAGCAGGAAAAGTTAATTACGTAAAGGTGAAGTTACTATATGAAATATAATAATTGCCCATGACTGGGCTTCTCAAATACAACCCTATCAACTGAACTGTTATTTTGGCTTTATTTTTCATTCTAGGCAATCTGATTTTTTTCTGTGTCAGCTACAGCAGTTTTATTCAGCTGCAGCTCTAACGTGAGGGAGACACAGACTACTTCATCCAGTTAATGAAGTTTGGGGAAATTTAAGCATTAGTATGTGTTATTCAGGCGGACAATAATAAATATTAACTACATATTTGAAGGTGGCACTTATTTGGCACAGTGTGTCACTTCAGGTCAAGAAAACACTAGCTGCATGGATCTTCCATTGAGTACTTGGAGGATATTCTAGCACTGGAATAAGGAGACTTATTGAGGTATACAAAAAAGGGGGGCTTTCTGATGGCATTCACAGATAACTTGATTTTCTTGAAAAGAACAATTATTTATAAACTTATAGTAGAAATAAAAAGCACTCCAAATTTTTAAAGTGCATTAAAAGTATTTAAAATGTGTAAAAATAGTAAACGCACAATTGGAAAGTGATAATACTATTGTTATTGTTTAAGATTTGATAATAAAGAACATATAGGTAGTTTTTAGAGTCTTTGGGAGCTGAAAGGTCAGATGTAAAACTGTTATAGCTCCTTTTGTTTTTAAAGTTTATTCTCCTAAGTACACCACTTACATATGATTACTGAGTAAATGAAATGAATGTGCCTAAAATTAATGGAAGGTGTTTGTCCAGGAATAACTTCAGAGTCAAACGAACTCAATACATAAAGTGGAAAACATCATATTTTGAAACATGACAGAAAAAATAACTACATTGTGATAGTGGTAATTTGGCTAACATTTTTGCCTTTAAAAGGCTTTTCAGCTATTTTTTATCGAGTAAGGAAATGCTGCCATTTGAGCAGGCTGGATAGAGAAAATTATTGGTGAATGCACCCGGAATTATCGATTATGCTTGGGCATTGCGAGAGTTGTTAAAAGGAGGCTGAATCTGGGGAATTGAGCTGAATTCTCTCTCTTGGACTTTCTTCACTTTTCTTCCCTAAACATCTCCCCTCTCCTTGAACAATCTTCAAGATCACAGGTATGCACTGAATTTAAAAATGTTGCTGAAAAGACATTTATAATATTGTGTGATAATGAGGCAAGGAAAACATAACACAAGGCATATTTATCAACCCAATAGTATGCACTTGCATGGATGTGGGAGAAAAAAGGATTGGAACTTGAAGTTGGAGCCAAATCACAGAAGGCTGTGAGTGCATGTTAAAGAGGTTGGCTTCATTCTTTAGCTAGCAGTGGGAGTAAAAATAACAGAACTCTCAAGGCTCCTCTTCTACACTTCTGCTTCCATTTTAGGGGGTTGTTTTAATATCCATCTTTAATAGATTGTGCAATTATTTTTAGGCTTTAGTTCTCTTTTCTTTTTGTTTCTTCCTCTTGTGTTTTTCGTGTGTCGCGAATCCAGTTCACATCTGTCAATTACCGGACATTGCTCTGGGATGCCTGATGTAGTGAATTTAGCAAATTTGTTCCAATTCTCTTTATTGGTATTTACTAATTTGATAAAATTTCAATCCTGACAATACATATAAAATGCAAGTCCCTGGTTCAGAGCAAGAACTTTCCTCTTCAGTGATCAGATGATATGAGACAGCTAGCTTATGCAGCTGCAAAAAATGTTTAGGAACGCTTAAGAGTGAGAAGACATTCTAATCATTACTGGGGAAAAGCAAGGATATTTCATTTGGAAAGGAAGGAGCTTACGTAGAAAGATATGTGGAGCTAAAACAAGGCAAGGCAATAAACCATGCTTTAAACACGTCGGGCATCATATAAATGCTAAACACACTTTCTAATACAAAGAATTGCAGATGCCATTAAAGATTTGTCAAATAGTCATTGCAAGATTTAGAGAAGACGAGTGTGGGACTCTCATCTTACACAAGTCTCTAGGGATTTTGTCAAACACTTTTTAAGGGAACAAGTATTTTACTCTGAACTTGAATTTGCCTGCTGGCTAATTCAGGCTCAATGGACAGTTTTTATGTTTGATTTTGGTGTGTGTGAAACTCTGTAAAGTAGCCGGATAAAATTCTACATTGTCTGGTAGGTAACGAGTCTGGGCTGGATCAACTCTTGTCAGGTTCAGATTAGAGTTGACCCTATCTTTAGGGTCACATTTTCCAATACTCACACCACTTTACAAGCTTCAGTGTGCATGAAATTATAAAACGTGGAGCATGAGAAAATATCTCCCAAGTTGTTTTTGTGGCAAGAGAGCCCAGAGAAATAAAGTGATTTTCAGCCCTTTGAGTTTTATTACTTTCTGAAGAAAGAAAATTTGGTTAGGGTCAGTTTTCAAGTTTAACAGTTCATCAGCCCATAATTGCACTCATTATTACTGTAGCCAGCTTTATATTGGAGTTTGATTAATAACGATATGCACTTCACTAACGCTTTCCATTAAGTGGCACTAATTACACTGTAACTGCTGTTCAACAACCAAGCAAGTGTAACTACAATGTCATTTTTATGGAGCCAGATTTGCTCAGAAGACTACTTTGATAATGCTAATGTGGGAGTTAAGTAACTGAAAGTCTGGGGACAAAGTTACTATTACTTTAAATCCTAGAGATAGGAAATCATGGCATTCTGAGGTTCTTATTGGTAGGAGAAGCTTTTGATATGGACTTAGAAAAGGTCTTTGGACAAGTACTATCAGCATGGGCCACTATTAAGAAGCCCAGTTATTGATATAAGAGCATAGGATTTGATCAGAAGACTGGGCTTAAATCTTCAGTCCACCAATTTATTTCTCTGATCCTAAACAAAGTATTTAACATCCTTGAAATTATATTATAAAGATGCCTACTCCTGTATTTGTGACATTAAGATTAAATGTCAGATACTGTCTGTAAAGATGCCTAGTTTAGTGCCTGGTCTATAGCAAAGGTGATTCAAATCTTTCATAAAGGCAAGTTGACCTCATTCTTCCCATCATTCAGCAGTAGGGAATGGACCCTTGCCCTCTCAGTAAGACTTCTACTTGAATTAAGATTAAACAAACACAAATTCCTTAAAAATCTTTATGTAACAGGGAGGAAAGGTGTGAGACTCTAATAGGAAATAATGCAAATTAATCATCATTGTATTATGAAACTGGAAAAAAAACCTATAGGAAGCAGGGGGAGAGTCTTAATTTGATTCACAAGCTATTATGTAAAGAGGGTATTCCATATTTAGTAGGGCTCAGGTCAAAAATTTCAGCAGGTCTTAGGGATGAAAAAAATATTAGAAATAATGGAGCAAGTTAGGAAAAATTGTAGAAAAGAATGAACGCATATTATTTAAGAGTGGTTGAATTTGTCTGTACTATTTCTGGTTCTTCTGCTGATCATTGGCTTTTGTTTTTGCTCTAAAAATGTTGCTGAAGAAAAAAAATTAGAATAAATTATTGCACTTCTCAGAATGGGAGATAGGATTTTTTTTTCTTTTGAAGAGAAACCACAGAGAATGGGCAGTGTTCCAGTGTCTGTGGCAGTATGGTTTGCAGATAATGTATTTAATAGTGAGTGGTGACAGGCCAACTGAATTAGAATTCATGTAGGGAATCACAAATATTTGGTAGACATAAGGTCAGATGATCAGAGAAAGATCAAAATATCTTTATATTCTGATGTGTCTTCTGATTATTTCCTTCATTCGAGCACCTCTGGTTTTTTACTTTTGAAAATCACTTTATACACTTAAAAGGTATAGACTTTGAGTTATAAGTTAAATAAGGAGTAGGGATGTAATGTACAAAAGTATGACTATAGCTAACACTGCTGTGTGATACATAAGAAAGTTGTCAAGAGAGTAGATACTGAATTCTTATCACAAGGAGAATTTTTTTTCTTCTTTCTTTTCTTTTTATTGTACCTATATGTATGATGTATTTTAGCTGAACATATTGTGATAATCATTTCCCAGTACATGTCAGTCAAGCCATCATGATGTATGACTTAAATTTATACAGTAATGTATTTCAAGTATTTATCAATGAAACTCTAAAAAAATACAAAGGAATTTGAAAATTATTTTTAAAATTACCTCTAAAAATTAGCTCATATATCTGGGGTTTGATGTGAAGAGAAATGTATAAGAAGCATGGAGAGAAATCATTTACATACAATTATGCCTTTGTAGTTCTGGGTTATTAGAATAGTAGAAGAATGAAAAGATAGAAAGAAAAGAAAAAAGAAATCTGAAATATTTCTCTTTTAAACAATGTGCCCTTTCATCTCAGTTTCTAATCACATGACTTATTGCTAGTGCCCGACTACATCATGCAATAATTTGGCAACAAGGCTTTATGACACACACATTTGAAAGACTAGGATCTATTGAGTTAATGCCAAGAGGCAAGGAGACTTGGGTGTAATGAAAAACCTTAAAGGTTGGTTAGCTTACTGACAGGGAGGAGCTCTTTCTGAATGCTGGCATCACTGATTAATAGCTGGTAAGCATCAGTAATTAAATATTTGGCTCTGATTTTTCTGGGTTGTAATAAACTCTCAACTTTTGCTTAAACTTGTTGAAAGAGTTTTCATATTTCCCTTCAAAGAAGAATTTCGTGAACTTCCATTTATCTAAAAATACAGAACTGTGAGGAAATTATAGGTTCCCATAACATTGATATTTGATGGGAAACAGTCACACCAACAATGGGCAAAACCACCAACTGAACAAGGAGGCAAAACACCCAATATTTGGGAGGAAGAAGACTCAAAACCAGCTCCAGCCAAAGATGTTCTTGAAACACTGATATTCATGTGGAATATTTAATCACTATTCTATTTTGTTTTCTGTAAATATATTAAAAGATGATATTGTACAGAATTGTGACTGTTTAAAAATACTGAATTTAGTACCCATTTATATAGGTGTATATTAATTCACAGAGTTATGTGGGTTACATATATACTATAAATATCACCTTTTTAGCTTCTGATATTTCTTTCCAAATAATTCATTAACATAAATTGTAAAGAAAACTTAAAAATAATAAACTTCTTCACTCATGTTAACTAACTGAAAAATGGGTTCATGTAAATCTATTTAAAATACTGAATTCAGCAAATTGGTGCAGCCGCTCTGGAAAGCAGTGTGGAGGTTCCTCAGAAAATTAAAAATAGACCTACCCTATGACCCAGCAATAGCACTGCTAGGAATTTATCCAAGGGATACAGGAGTACTGATGCATAGGGGCACCTGTACCCCAATGTTTATAGCGGCACTCTCAACAATAGCCAAATTATGGAAAGAGCCTAAATGTCCATCAACTGATGAATGGATAAAGAAATTGTGGTTTATATACACAATGGAATACTACGTGGCAATGAGAAAAAATGAAATATGGCCTTTTGTAGCAACATGGATGGAACTGGAGAGTGTGATGCTAAGTGAAATAAGCCATACAGAGAAAGACAGATACCATATGGTTTCACTCTTATGTGGATCCTGAGAAACATAACAGAAACCCATGGGGGAGGGAAAAAAAAAAAAAAAAAAACAGGTTAGAGTGGGAGAGAGCCAAAGCATAAGAGACTGTTAAAAACTGAGAACAAACTGAGGGTTGATGGGGGGTGGGAGGGAGGGCAGGGTGGGAGGGAGGGCAGGGTGGGTGATGGGTATTGAGGAGGGCACCTTTTGGGATGAGCACTGGGTGTTGTATGGAAACCAATTTGACAGTAAATTTCATATATTAAAAAATAAAAAATAAAAAAAATAAATAAAAAAAAAATAAAAAAAAATAAAATAAAAAAAAAAATAAAATACTGAATTCACCATAAAAATATGACTTGTTATTGGAAAAACTGATGCCTGTAGAGTTTCTATTGAGAGTGATTTGGCAGCAGACCCAGTATAAAATAATGAATGGAATAGAACACAAAGAAGAGAGGCTTATCAATTCAGAGTATAGCATAAATTAATTAGATGATGTTTACTTTGTCCACTGGTTATAATCAGCCTAATGTATGCTCTGTACGATCTAAAGGAATAAATATTTAATTATAGTTAGTAAGGATTCTATGAAAACCCTACATGTTTGGTATTGGATAACTATATAAAGATCATTTAACATTGAAAACACAGCCTTTTTCTTGTGTAGAGGTTTATCTGTTGTTAAATGCATTTGGATTTTGTTAAACACTGGTATGATCTACCAGTTTCAGATTTGGATACATCTGATAGCATGACACAATCAAATACTATCTTGGGTACCTGCAAACACAAGTTACCAAAAATTTCTAAAAATAGAGTTGCTCATTACTCTCCAGCTCTGAAAAAAAACAATATAAAAATATGGTTTTGTGTCATTAGTAACTGCATGAAAACTAAATGGCAAATTTCCTCCCCAGTTGCAAGACTGAAACTTTTATAGGGTCAATTGTTTGCCTCACCAGCATGACCTTTTGGTGGCAGCACCAAGGAACATGTAAAGAGGACTTATTTTATATCAACTTGAGAATGTCAGTGCTTAAGAACTTCCCAGAGTCATAAATATACTTTATTTTAGATTGTCTCTGAATTATTTGCATGGTCAGGTTAAATTATCTCTTTTGAATAATACCATTTACAATCTAATATTATTTTACTTGCTGAAAGTATTTTTTACTTGCTTAAAATTTCCTATAACTAGGAATCCCTAAGGCTAATCATTTGAAATTTTATTGTAAAATCCATGTGCATTCTAAATGTCCTGTATCTAATAGTGAAGGCTTTGCTAATTCTCCAGATTGAAGTTAGGACTCCAACAAAATTTTGTTCATCTTGACACTTTCTCACTTTCACTTCTCCATCTTTATCACATCATTTTTATAGCTCTTGTGGCAGAATTCTGCTTTATTGGGAGTTTGTGATAAAGCTTCTCTTTAGTTCTCAATATATTCCCATAGGGTGTAGTCTAAACGTCTAAAAGACCATTTAAACATTTAAAAACATTATCTAAAAAGAAAGTTGAAAAAATTTCCCAGACCTTTACCTCATTTGTAACTGGCAGTCTACTTTTTCAACTGTTTTCCCATATACACACCATCCATTCCTTTCTGGAAATACAGTTGACCCTTTAACAACCTGGGTTTGGACTGTGTGGATCCACTTACACTTGGATTTTTTATAGGATAGTACTGTAAATGTATTTTCTCTTCCTTAAGACTCTCTTAATAACATTTTCTTTTCCCTAGCTTACTTTACTGCAAGAATACAGTATATAATACATCTAACATACAAAATATGTGTTAATTGTTTATGTCATCAGTAAGACTTCTCTTTAATAGCAGGCTATCAGTAATTAAATTTTGGGGGAGTCAAAAGTGGAGATTTTCTCCTACATTGGGGGTCAGCATCCCTAACCCTTGCTTTGTTCACCTGTGAACTGAATTTGTTTATTTGTAAAAAAAAAAAAAAAAAAAAAGTAGACAGTATTTTACTATTCAATCCAATACAAATCCAACTCACAAACAAATACTTTTTAACATGTATTTTACTTCGAAAATTATTTATTTTATACTCATGCATGTATTTATGCCATTAATTTTTATTTATGCAAAAATCAATAATTATCTTTATTTATAGATACCATTGACAATTGCTGTAGATTATCAGAATTAATCTGGACCTGCATCTGTGTGGTTACAGTTGTTTGAAACATGGAGGTGGGAGATAAACTAAGGTCTTTCAAAGAAAGAGATTTTTCCGTACACACATATGCATGCACAAACACACACACAAAAACACAGAGTCACATATACACCTTTGAGTATATTCTGACTGAATATCCATGTATCTATGTATTTTTGGGTGTTTCTAAAGTTAAAAAGGACAATAATTTATTTTACTCTGAATATGCAACCTCAATAACCAGGATAAGGTCTACAGAAAAATATAAATGGCTCATGCCTCTAATTTTTTTAAATACTCACACTTTTCCATTTACTAGTGAAGATAGCAGTTCTCTGCCTTTCCGCAACGTGTGTGTGTGTGTGTGTGTGCATGTGGATGACCACAGACAGCAAAACACAGCTTTATTTTTCTTTAGTTTTCTTACTGACAATTCATATATGTTAAAATAGAAAAATTTGCACCAAGGTGAAGATATTCATATATAGAGAGAAAAATCCTTGTTTTTATATTATAATCCTACTATGCAAATGGATTTTCCAAATAAAAATGACAGGGTAGATATAAGTAAGATATATCTACACAAATAAAAACATTCAAACTGTACTGGGTAGTCTTATTGTTAGCTCCCGGTAGGTTTTCCAGCCCATAATTTTGGTCTATCTATCAGACACTTCTTCTATACATTTTTTATTCTCCTAGTCTCTCCCATCTCTTGTTTTAGTTGTTGCTGAGACAACCCAGTTCTACATGGGCTTCCATCAACTTCACAATGGTACAACCTAAGATTGCCTCATTGCAAGTTTGGGCTGTATACCCTTAGTTTTATCCCTGTAGCTTCTTGGTTCACACTAAAGCTTGAGACTTCTCAGGGCCCCCTCAGTATCCACACATGTACAAGCTAGGTGTGTGTGAGTTAAAACTCTGTGGGTCAAACCAATGGAAGACAGGAGGCCTGTGGAGTGATCTATAGGATACAGGAACAGATTAATATATTTGCCTTCTCCTTTTGAGTATGGACAGAACTGAGAAGTAGTTGTTTACATGGCCTCTTGGAAGAAGGTGTAAGTGAAATCAACCAATCAATTGGTTGCACTTGATACAATGCGGTGGCCAGTTAAATAGTACATCATTTGACTGATACTTCCTTCTTTCTGTCTCACTTCTCATTTCTCCTCAGTCCCTCTCTAGTAAAAGTTCAAGACTTTAGTCTCTGCTTTCTGGGGAACTCAGATTAAAACTAGGATCAGAAACAACCCTCGAAGACAAAACTCATGCACTCTAAGAATTCATTTGTTAATAATATGCAGGTTGATATCTCATGGTGTATAGTAGCTTCACAATTACTAAAGATTTGATCTACAGTTAAAATAGGATAAGGTTCAGATAGAAGGTAAGGTGCTACTTTTTACAATGGCAGTTGCTCTTTAATGTTATGCGGGAAAGATAATTATAAGAATTGTGGAGTGGCTGGCTTTTGTTAACGGCAGTGGAATCTTTTGCAGAAGAAAATAATAGACTAAAGAAAATCAAATGCCTACGGAAGTCCAGGGACCTCTACTGCATCTTTTAAGAAACTCTGTTGCCCTATAATCAGAAATCAGACTGTGCTGAATACATATCTGAAACACCTCTCCCATATCAAATCAGGTCTTTAACAGAAAAATATAGGGACTCTAAGACTTATCATGAGGCCATTTGATTGGGGAAGGCTGAGATTCTTCATTCTCTAGATTCCCTTAAAACTGTAGGATGGTGGAAGCAACTCCTTTCCTCTTCTTTGCAGAAGCAGACTCCTTTCCCATGGAAACGATGCAATAGCCACATCTGAGGAAGTTGCCTTACAAGATGATGCTTGTTGCCCTCAGCATTTGCACCCAATGCTTCTCATTGACTTCAGGACAATAACCAGGGTAGATCTCTTAGCACAGCCATTCTGAGAAATACAACTATTGTTGTTCAAGCCTATTTGCTTGAGGAGTTTTAGAAATTGGCTAATATATACCAGCAGGTACTGAGGGAACAGGGAACATGTTAGAATAGAAATGAGAATGTTCACCAGAAGAATACAGACTATAAAGCTGGAGAGTGGAGAATTTATTGACCCTGGAGCATTGATCCACAATTTGGGATTAAACATTCTGACAAGGATCTAGTCATAATAATCTGCTGATTTGATTCCTTAAATCTAGCCCTTGATTATGCCTTATAATACAGTATGTTTTGCTTTCAAAATCTAAAGCAGCCCACCAATCACTGTGTCTCTTTCTTAGTAGTAGGAGTCGCAAAGTGAAATAATTGTCTTTTGTTTTAGAGGACATAACTCAGCGTGCCCCCAGATACTGGGCCCTAAAAACCTTCTTGAACATGGGAGGCTCCTGGACCTTTTGAAGCTTTATTTCCCTCTCATTGACACAGAAGTATTTTATTAGGGTGGCCACAGTGATGTCCACTGCTTACCAGATCTAATCTGTTTGATGTCATAAATACAGTAGACTACCTGATATTCTGTAGAATGTGAAGATGATCTTGTCCCTATAACCATATTTCTATAAAAAACCAGAGAAGATAAAATAACTCTGGGGCAATACATTGAATCTGAACTGCTACAATTGCTACGTGAATGCAAACTGCTTTTTCCTTGCCTCTTGTTTGGGTTAAAGAAGAAAACATTTGCCATCTGATCAATAGCCTTATACCAAAATAGAGAGGCTGTGGATCTGCTCCAGTAAGGACGCATTTAGCATGACAGCTGTGACTATCTGGAGAAATTTACATTAGTCTACTGTCATTTGCCACATTCCATCCATTTTTTAAGAGCCAGATGAAGGAAAATATCATCCCTGAATCCAATGAAGGTTTGATAGTGGTACTAATCTTTGCAACACTATTCCTCCTGAGATGTTCTATTGCTTCCTATTTACTATTTTGACCAAGGGAAAGTGGGTATAGTAGGCAATTTCAGAAGCTCTCACTTGGCCTTTCCTCCATAATGATGATACTTACTGTACCAATCAGACAGGCAATGTGAAGTTCTGGAAATACAATATATATTTATGCTGATTGTATACTCAAGGGACCAGGTAATTAGTTTCAGGGTTGAACAACAATGAATAATCACAGATTGGCACCAGTGTAACTATCCATAGTGTGGAATTCCTATAAATAGACTTGGGTCCAAACTGCATTTATGGCCCCATCTCCATAATATAATCTTCCATCTAATTAGAAGAAATTGATGGAGTTTTAGGTCCTCAAGTATTGGTGTTGTCTCAAACCTTGTATCTCATCGTCCTCAAACTTTTGGCTATATTCACCTCCCCTGTGCATATAGCAACTGTGCAGATAACCAAAATTGGGAAAGGATTTGTGAAATCTTTACTGTTTATTTATAGGAGAGCTGTCCTTGATAGGTGACCTGGATGCATCCAGTGCATCTATGCAATGTATGCGTTTAGAAAGAAGCATCTGCATTGAATCCACATCAACAGGATGAAAGGCATGAGAAATGGATACAAAACAGATTGTGATGGTTAGTTTTATATGTCAACTTGACTGGGCCACAGGGTGCTCTGACATTTGGTCAAACATTATTCTGGGTGTGTATGTGACAATATTTCTGGATGAAATTAAACTGAGTAAAGCAGATTACTCTCTCTAGTGTGGGTGGGTCCTATCCAATCACCCGGAGGCCTGAATAGAACAAAAAGGCTGACATCCTCTTGAGTAAGAGGAAATTAACTCCTTCCTAACTACCTTGATCTGGGTCATTCATTTTTTCCCTCCTTTTGGACTCAAATGGAACACTGACTAAGACACCATCATCCTCTTAGTTGCTCATGTCAAATATTGCATATGACCATCCTTGGTTCTCCCTTTCCCTCATACCCACATGTAGTTTATCAGCAAGACTGGTTGATTCTATCTCCAAAATATTCCTGAATCCATCTATTTCTATTTTCAAATCTTTTTAGTTCAAGCTACCTTCATCTTTGAGCTGAATTTCCATAGGAGTCTTCTACCTAGTTGCCCTTACTTCTGTTCTTCAATCAATCCATTCTCCATTCAGCAGTACAGTGTTCTCTTAAAAATATAAATTATTACATGTTCTTCCCCTATGTAAAATTCACAGTGTTTTCCCATCATGTGGAAAGTATATTTCAAATGCCTTACCCTGGCTTCCCAAGCTCTCATGGTTGGCCAGAGCATGCCCTGTCCCAATTTCTCTCCACTGTGATACTTGCTCAGCACTCTTCAGCCACACTGCTTTTCTATCTGTTCTTGACCATGCCCAACTTATTCTTGCCTTAAGGCCCTCTAATCACTTCTTCCTTGCTCTTACATGACTTCTAATCATGCAAATATCAGCTTAAATGTTTCCACCTTAATGCAGGCTTTCTTGACTACTCAATATAAAATAGCTTTGCCGGCACCTGCTATCAATCTTTACTGAGTCTTTGTGGAGAAAGTATCAAAATGCTAATTAAGGCTTGACTGAAGAAGGATGTGGTCAGAGGTGTGACAGATAAATTCTAGGGCAGGAATGTTCAGTGGAGTACAGATTTAAAAAAAAAAAAACACAACAATAACGACTCAACATAAGTTAGTTTCTTGAAAAAAAAAGTTGTCTCCAGAGACCTTTGGACAATCAGGTTAAAAAAGAAGAGACATGCAGTAAATAATGTGAGCCTCAGGGAGGGCAGCAGATATTACATGTGGGATTTTAAGTATTGCTAAAAGAATAAACCTTTTCAACATGCATTGCAATGTTCAGAGACAGTCTCTGGGATCAAGAATGACTTTGTAGTTTTGTACCTATTTAATAACTTTATTACTTGGCAGGCTTTACGATCTAAATACTACGTTGGACAAAAAGACAAGTTGGTATAAAAAGGATGTTATGGCCATCCTTATCAATAAATGATATTTAAGCCGATTTTAAGTTTTTCTTAAATATCGGTTGAACTATTTACACGACTCAAACTAATATTAGCCACATGGCCTAACTCCATTAAAATGCAGTGTAACTGTAACAGTAGCCAATTATTTATGAATCAGTGGAAACATCTGGAAGCTTGACCTCTTTTTTATATGAAAAGGACTTGGAGCATTTGCTGTATTTCACTATTAGTGCCACTTCAGTTATTACATGCTCTGCCAATGTTTTATGTAACTGGACTGATTTCTTTCCGACTCGTAAGGTCAGCTGCCTGTGAAGGGATTGAGTTTTCTAGGCACTACTGCCTGTGTCTATCTCCTTATGGATACAGTACCTGCTACCTATTACTCATACACAGTGGAAAATATGTTATTCTAGCATTATATAGCATATTGTGTAAGCATTAAAGAGAATAAACTAATTTATTTTCCTGAACCAATCTTACCTTCATGCTTTTTAGTATTTCCAATCTTTTCCCTTTTTGATATATGCATGTCTCTGTACACACACACACACACACACACACGCTTAAATGTTTCTTATCTGTATCTAAAAAAATACACAGGTATAATTTATTTCAGCCAGTTAAAAAAGAATGCATCTGTTTTACACCAAATATATTTCCAATGTACTTTGCATGTAAGTAGAGATGGAGAAAGTATATGTTCAAGGACTGATGACATATGCACCAACATATATACAAACATACACGTCTGCACAGGTGAATTTGCAATTCTATCTCTGGCAAGACAGAGAATATGCAACTAAGTGGATGTATCCTACTTAGTTAGATAATCCCAAACTGCAGGCAATCAAGTTATTTGTATTTTTTCTGCTAACAGATTTTGGTTGTAATTCATGTTGCATAGGCTTATTTTCATTCATGGAATATTTATTGTGAATGTTCTCTGTATCAGGCATGATACTAGACACTGGAGATAAAAATGATGAATAATAGATAGTCTGTGGTTCTAATGGGCTTCAGCCTTTTCACGTGTTCTAAACACAGAGCAGCACAGCACCAGGATGAAATGTTTAGGGAACTTAAATGGGAGATAGGAGTAACTGTTCTGACATTAAAAACAAATATAAACAAACAATCAAAACAAACTGCCAGTTTAATACTAAATCTGATTAGTTCCCAAAGCTCCTATATTTTCTTATCAGGGCGAGGGCATGGAAAACTGAGAACTCTGGAGGATAGAGCATAGTTCGTCCCCTGAAATCGCAAGAAAGGACACATATCTAGTGTCTGTCTTAACCCCTTATCTATTCCTGGCAGCTTCTTGGGCTCTTGTTGGTATGATTTCTGCCACATAATGCCACCGCTCTGTCAACTGATGATTGGATCAGCAATTTGACTCTAAAACCATTTTAGATGGAAGATTGCAAGGGAGCCTGTCCCTAGAGCCCTAACAAGCACGTTAAGCCTCCAAAGGTCCCTAGGCATCTTGCTCCCTAAACTGAAGGTGATTGACTGACCCAAAACCCCTTTTCCCTTGGAGGGTTTGGATTGGAGGTATAAAAATACAGGCAGCAGCTGGCAACAGTAGAGGACTATAGAAAGAAGTTGAGAGTTACACTGGAAGAAGGCATTATGGGGAAGTCACCAGCCTATGGAATCCATGTGATTTGAAGACAGACGGGAATAAAATGGGGGAGGTGGTAGATAATAAGCAAGCAAGAGAACTGAAATAGAGAAAAGGAGATTAGACTAGTGTTATTGGGCAGAGGCAGGCATGCTAAAGTGGAGACAGAAAATAGCTGAGTCATCTTAACTGCAGGACTCCGGAGTAGTGAGCAATGAATGCCTGCTTTGAAGATGAGCCTCATGGGTCTTTCGGCTAGCCAGGGGGGCAAACTTTAATTAAGAAGTAAGCATGAGCTATGATTACCACACTCTTTCCACAGAAATAAAAGCGTCAGATAGTCTTTCTCCCATAGTAAGCCCAAACACCTAAGAGAAACAGATCTTTGAATAAATCACATGGGAAAATGGGTCCCCTAAAGAGCAAAACTTTTCTCCATGATAAATTACATCCGCAAAACGTCTATTTGTAAAATTAATCTGGCCAGAATTTTGATAAGTTGTCAGGATTCCTTAAATGTCCCTGTCTTTAGAAGCAAACAAACTGGGTAATGGAAGGCCCATGTGGTCATGTGGTAATCATAACTCTGAATGCGGAATCATTTCATTCAACTCCTTTTCCCCACAGGGGAAAGAAAGGCTCCAAAGGTCTCTAGGCATTTTGCTTTGTGAGTGCATGTATTTCAGTGAAAACATCTATAAAGCAAATCCATTCTCTTTCATGATAAAATCAATATTCTGTTAAAAAAAATGGAAATAAACTTCTTGACTATGGAACGATGTTCCTTAAAGACAACATCAGGAGGGAAGAGATACACCTAGGGTATACTCTGTTGAAGGGTGTACAAGAGAAGCAGGATGTTGAAAGGGTGAGGCCGATTTCCTTTGTGAGATCCCACTGTACACCATCCAAATGCTTTTCTCCTTTTCAGCTTGTATGGCATCTAATAGAGTTGGGTTATGCCACATTTCTCACTTTCTCTCTTCCAATAAATGAATTGTCACAGTTTCACACCCAACCCAATCCTCACTATCTTTAATGGGAGAAAGTGAGGCCCTGAATACTCACAAGCAAGGAATAGAGCACCAGAGCTCCTATTTTATCCTTGATAGCATCTACCTTTCTTTATGAGACCTGGCTATAGGATTGCTAGAATGGCTTCTTCCTTTCTTTATATTCCTTGATTTCTCTCATTAAGCATCAATTAATAGGCAGGCATAGGTTTTCTATAATCTCTTATACTCAAGAGAAATAGTGAAAATGAAGATTCAACACATTTTAGGGTATAGAGAAAGGAAACTAATGACAGTTTGCTTTCCTTCTGTAAGTAATGTAGGAGGCAAAGTTAACCACACAGAGAAAGGTTGGGATAGGAATGGGTAATAAAACTGGGAATTGCTACTGTGAAAATATGGCAGGGAATCAACTAGAGATGAATAAGAAAATTGCAATAAGGGTCCAAGAGCTGATGGATAGCATGCCTTATTACAGTGATTTGCACATTTTTTCCCTTCAAGTCATGACCAAATGTCCTTTGGCAGAAGTCCATGTTTGAGGATGGGAAAATTTACATCTTTATTTTCAGTAACCTTGAACTGAAATTTACATTTCCTTCAATTGTGAATATAGGCCACAAACCACATTAGTATTAGTTCTTGTGACATTATACCCAATTGAAATATTGGATATTTTCATATCATATTAGAGTTACAATATTTCACATATCATCTATTATGCTCCAATGGTATCACTTTTTATTAAAAGTTATTACAGAAGGACGTATATTACAATTTCATTTTTTAGATAACTGTATTTCAGTACAATTAGTTTCCTTTGTATTCTATTTTTTTAATTTAAAATATTTTTAGAAAGATCCTATTGTGTTCCTAGGCTTTATTAAGTTACCAAAGGGATTCATAGCATATAAAAGGTTAAGAATGTCTGTTCCTTGGTGTCTCAATATTTGCCATTCAAAATATAACACTTAAGACTAAGGAGGATGGGATACAATAGAATGAAATATTGTTACCGAAATGGGAAGAAAATATAAGCAATTACTTAGGCTCATCAGCTACTATGAGATGCTGCTTTTTTTATGTCAAAATCTTAAATATAATGACTTAAGTGGTATTTTTCTTTTACAAATGCCCAGGACTTTTGTTACAGTCAATTAAACCTGTCTCATTTATCCTCTCTAACCTTCAGTCAGAATCCGCACATAATGTAGCATTCATATTTTAACACTGGGTGTCCAAAAGCATGATTTAAGGCTGATGAAGGCTTTTCTGTATGGGTACTTTGTTTGCTGAATACCCATGGATGCCATTTACAAGTCCTGTGGTTGCTAGCATCAGGGATTTTTGTAGGTAAATATTGATTGTGGACCTTTGATTTTTTACGGATTGATAAATCAGGGCCTAAATGAGGTGACTGAGGAAGACTGACAATTTAACATCAAAACAGGACTATAATACTCTAATGGATATCTGTTCCTCTTTGCATTCTCCGTGTCAATTCCCCTTCCCCATCAATTAAGAAAAAAATTTTTTGAATGTTTATTTATTTTTGAGAGACAGACAGAGAGAGAGTGGATGAGGGGCAGAGAGAGAGGGAGACACAGAGTCCAAAGCAGGCTCCAGGCTGTCAGCACAGAGCCCAACTTGGGGATGGAATTTACAAGCCCTGAGATCATGACCTGAGCCGAAATCAGATGCTCAACAACTGAGCCACCTAGGTGCCCCTCCCCCATCAGTTTTTTAGGAAAGCAACCAACCTTTTATTTTATTAAAACATCCTCCCCCTTTCAATTCCTATGATTCAGTTGGGGCTGGCCCCTTCCCTAGTTTCCAGAGTGGTGAGTACATAACTGAGGTGAATCAGAGCATTCTGTTCTCTTTTCCATTGTGTTGTCATAGGGAGAGGCATAAATTATCGAAGCAAATAAGTCTCATTTTGAGAGACAGTCATTGGAACTATTGAGAAAAAAATTGGTGTTGTTGAGAGATTATATGAAGCCTGGAGCTGTTGGCAGCCATCTTTCCACCATGATAGCAGAGCCTGCCAAAGAAATGAAGTTACAGAGAAAAGCATTCCTCAGACAGGGTAAGAGCCATTTTCATTCTTGAGACCTAATTAGAGTGTTGGATCTAGCTGTGCCTGAAGTCAGCATGTGGGTTTTCATTTCTGTGCTCCTAACCACGTGAATCTAAGTATATTAAGTCACTTTAAGGTTCAGTTACCTGGAACAAAATGAGTGTGGACTAACAGACACTCTTGCTAAACTCTAAATTCTAATTAGTTTGGGAAGTTATTATTAACTATGAAATACTTATTAGTGATGCATAAATTAGTCCAAATAAGAATAGCAGCAAAGGAAAATTATTTCCTAGGTCTTAAAAATCTTGTTTTAAATTAAACCATGACTAAGCTATGGAAAGAGGGAAAAAAAAAGCTGGATATTTCAGGTGATCAAGAAATTGTATGTGTTAATTACTTGAAGAGATTCTGCATTTATCCTCCAGATGCCATAATTTCTAAACTGGCATGCTTTCATCATTTGAACACTTTGTAGTTGAAGAACCTAATCAATCTTCCTCCTGGATTTGTATTCCTATAGAAATGATGGCCTGTTCTAGGACAGCCAGTGTCGCTTGGCCTATTGTACTGAAGAATAAATGAGTAAGAGTCTTGATTACCTTACAAATAAATCTGGTTAACAGTTATATTAATTAAAATGCCTGGTTCTGCGGCTATTCTGAACTATTTATACGTGATTTAATTCATATCAGCAGCTAATTTGTATTTAATGCAAACTAATGGGTTTTATGTAAATGGAGCATGTGGCAGTCTATTTAAAAAACAAATTATCTCTAGTTTCATTTCAGTTATTTTAATTAAATTTAGAGTGTGTGTGGTGGTGGGGGGGTGAAGGGAAAAGGGATGTGCTGTATATGAGGTGATGATTAAATCCAGTTTAATTCTACAGAATAAGAAACAAGTAATTCTCTCAACAGTCACATTGGCCCTTTCATAAAGTTTAGAGAAGTCAAGAGGGTTAGTATACAGAAAAGCCTCTAAGATTCTAGATGGCATGTTTCTTAAGAGCGCTTGTAGAAATAAGTTTCTCAAATTTTTGTTTTTTAATTTGGCTCTTAGTTATTTTATGCCTTAAATGCCTCCTATATACATATATTTTCCTTTCTTTGATTTGGAAATTTTGAACCCATTTATAAACTGGTTAACTAATGTTTCTGTACTTGACAGCCAATAGCTTAAACTTATGGGATCCTATTTTAACTATAATAAAACATTCTCCAATCTATAGTTTATACATTTATAAATTATCTTTGGTCTTTTTTTTATTCCAAAGAGCATTTTTTTCTCTATTTTTTCCCTAATTTTGATATGTGTTCTATAGCTAAAGAGAATTTTGGCACATTCTTCATAATTTTTGCTATTTAGTCCTAGACTAGAACCATCTCTCAACTTGTAAAATTTAGTTAATTTCAAAGTTGATATACTTCCCATTCTTTTTCTTGCATTATGGTTACTTTTTTCTGTGTTTCTAGTCCCTGCTTGCTAGATCATAAGCTTTTTTTTTTCTTAAGAATAAGAACTATTTTTTTCATTTCCACACAATCAATATGATTTTGTTGCATTTCGTAGCCATTTAATCAATGTTGCTTGAATGATATCTCCTAAAAAACAAATTATTCAAACCACTAAATTACATCTTCCAAAATCTCCATTTTCAACAACAAAAAAATAAAACATAACTCTCCTCCCTCTCATGCTATTGGTTACAAGATAGAAACTAAACTCAACAATATGATCAATCTAGTTTTCCAAACCCAATCTCCAATATTATCTCAAAAATTCACACACCATTACCTCTTAGGAGTGGTACTAGTGTTATGGTAACATAATGAAGGATCACCTATTGGTCTCTGGGAGTTGGGAAAGCCTCCAAGTGAAGGCAGTGATTGATCTTGGGCTTGAAGGAATTTTCTAGGGAAACATGGGGAAAAATGGGTTTTCATGATGCAAAATAACACATGTATTCCTCACATAAAATGGTATAGCATTAATCCCAAAGAACACATTATGTATTTGAATGGAACTGTTTCCTTAAGAAAATATTTTAAATCATCATCTACCTTAAAAACTTTTTCCAGTTTTTTACATTTGTAAAATCTCAGCCCTTCTTTAAAATACCCTGGATTCCCACCCCCCCTTGAATATTTTGGTGTAATCTAAAACTTTAATGTCAAACATTAAAGTAAGTTTTAGAAACAATGTCATTGGTACATATCCACAATTCTAGAATATTGTCACAAGCTCGTACAGGAAAAGATAATCAATTTTTAAACTCATGTTTCCTTGTCACCAGTGACAGAAACAGCAAATCCAAACAATTGTTTGTGGATGTTAATCCTGGTCAGATTGATCAAATGACAGCCTCTCCGGTTTCACTGGTTGTCTGGGGAGCGTTGACTTTCTTATATGGCAGATATAATGACTTCTATTTTAATTCAACTGCCACCAATTTGGAGCCATATACAATAACGCCAGTCCTCCAGAGAAATTTTAACAGATATAATTAGCCATATTTGAAATATAAGAACATTCACTCAGTCAGAATGATTGGAAATCCATTTTTTTTTTACATGAAGTTAGATTCTACAAGTTATTTAATTAATTGCATTATAATTCACTTCAGGGACATCATAACTATTCAGATGGCATAGTAAATGTTTCCTTGGGTACTATAAGGTTGTTACCAAAATAGGGTAGTCTCATTGGTTCTTCAAAAGGAGACACATAATGGAAAGCTCCTGTGGTGTAGAGGAACTACCTCATCAAGTAAGCCCAATACATATGCAAATTGTAATGTATACAAAAGATACCAAAAGGGAGCTAGTTCCCTGAAGAGGCAGAAGGAAGAGAAAACCCACTTCAGAGAGCTCACGGCTATATCCTTTCTCTAAAGCAAAAAGTAATTTACTAAAATAGCATTGTTTGTGCAGTTGCAAAATCTCTCTTCCATAGCCCTCCCTTAGGAGGGAGCTAAGCCCAACTTAGCTACATTAGCCTTCCACATCGATTCAATTGGCAGGTGATTTATCAGGCTAGCATTTCATCTTCCCTATAAAGGCAAAACGTGCCCTGTTCCTGGGTGCTACAACGGGGAACAGACGAATGTTCCTTTGATGCTGCAAGGACACCAGACTGATAAAATTTGCTCCTGCATTGAACTTGACATGGAGGTGGAGTGCTTTAACTTTTAAAAGTCTGTTCTGTAACTCTCAGAATAACTGATGACCCTCATTGATATTCACATTTCAAATGCAGATAAATCTTCTCTGTTATTTTTTTCTTCGATTAGAGGTCTAAAATTTTCACCTTCTACACATGCACACCCTGTTATCTCAAATTGACAAAATCTTCCTACTTGCTGAGTCACTCAGTCCATCCAGCTACTTATTCATCTATCTGTCCTTATGCAATGGAATGGAAACATATTGCTATTTAAACCAAACTCACCTGCGTTTGCTCCCACCCACTAGAGGGTGGGATGATTTATAACCGAGAGAAGATTTTTTGTTTACAAAAGTACCGTAGTCCCTCCTCCCCATACTTGAGTGAGGCAAATAAGAAGAAAATGCATAAGAGAATGAGAAGAATCTGGAGCTCAAAGGCATTGCAAGAACTAAGAACAGGGTACCAGCAATGCCACTTCCCAGGTGAGTGACTTGTGCAGCCACCCAGGGCCCTGTGTCCAGAAGGGCTCCACGCTTGGCTTAACGTTCTGCTGTCACTATCTTGAAATTCTTAATAGTTTTTGAACAACAGAATTGCATTTTTATATAGCACTGGACCTGCAAATTATGTAGCCAGTTTTGGATAGAAACACTCCATTTTCTTTAATTTAGCCCAAATTTTGAGTTAAATACAGTGAAGTATTGCCAATCCAATGTCTTACGCCTATTTCCAGGGGTGAAGTAACGTAGCAAATATTATGTGAAGCCACTTAGTAGCAGTAATGACTCTTATGTCCTATTGCTCTGTTTTTCAGACACTAGGGATGGTTCATTTCGTAGATTGGGGTTAATTTATAGAATTAGCATGTATTTAATTAGACCGAGACTTCTACTTCTCACCCCTCCCCCAACCCTTATGAGTTTGTCCTGTGTGTTTTTCTAGGAAGCTGGTTTTCATAATGAGGGCTTCTAGGACCTGGTTTTACTTAATATAGACTACCTTAAACCTGAGTCGTATTTTTTAAATTTCTTTTTACAAATCTGAACGCTTCCTTGCGGTCAGTCTGATGAGGCTTGAGGAGGCAAGGCTGCAGTAATCTCACGAAAGGTAGCTGCTCTTACCCATCTCTCTGCCTTCTGGGCTGCAAAAGTCAGTCTTCAAGGTCCCAAATGCCAGATACTCCCTTCACTAACGTCTCTTAAAGCTAGGCAATAACATTTATCAAATCCTGGCTAATGGAAGCTGAGGGAAAAGGCCTTTTGGAGGCTTTGAGGAAGGGTTTTTGTTTTTGTTTTTGTTTTTTATGATAGGAGAAACTTATCCACATTGCTTGTCTTTAGATATGGTTGTATGACCACATGATGCATGGAGCTACAGCAGAATCTTGTGATAATGTGGGTAAAGCCATGAAAATGGAAGAGAGGAGAGGTGGAAAGCACATGGGACATCGATGAAGCCACTTTGTTGCTGACTTAAGCAAGGCTGAAACAACCTACCTCTTCAGAATATTTGTAAACTTAAGCAGGTGGTTCTCAAAGCGTGGTCCCTGGATCAGCAATGTTGGCATTGCCGAGAAATTTGTTAGGAAAGAGAATTCTTGGGTCCTGCCTCAGATTACTGAAACAGAAACACTGGGGATGAGACCAAGCATTCTGTGTTATAACAAACACTCTTGGTCATTCTGATGCATACTTAAGTTTAAGAACTACTGCGTTAAGTTGCATTTTGTCAGCTATTTTGTTCATCGTAATTCAAACAATCTCAACTATATTATAAGAAACTGGGACACTTTATTTACTTATTTAAAAATTGTTTTTACATGTTTACTTATTTTTGAGAGACAGAGACAGAGTGTGAAGGGGGGAGGGACAGAGAGAGAGGGAGACACAGAATCTGAAGTAGGCTCCAGGTTCTGAGATGTCAGCAGAGAGCCCAATGTGGGGCTTGAACCCACGAACGGTGAGATCATGACCTGAGCTGCAGTCGGACGCTCAACCTACTGGGCTACCCAGGCACCCCAAGATTGGGACACTTTAAAATATGACTTTTAAAAGATCATATTTTCTTTTAAAGTTATATTTTGGCAACACCCTATTCCTGCAATTAGAAATAACTTAGTATTTAGTGAACATAAATAGTTTAAGGTCTTATCACTTCGCTCATAACATCCATCTGGAGAATTATCATGACCTTCAGATACAAAGTTGATTTATATTATTATTTGTCTCATAAAAGTGACACAGTAGACAGAAGGGGACAGTAGAGCCTCTTTTTTTTCCTTGTTTTGTCCGTGTGTTGTTATTCAATTTTTTTGTGCCAGACTAAGTGGAGTTACAGGCTGTATTATCTAGTTTTAACTACACGAACTTTCACAAAATAAGGGACTTAAGATACTCCTCTAAAGAAATTGCAGGTTGAAGGAATCATAAATAATGTAGATACAGGTGAAAATAGTGGTGTTGCTGCTTTCCACTTGGTTCGTGGGCATTTTGCCAGCCTTGTTAGAAGAGAAAACAAGTGTGTTCTAAAATGACACTATGGGAAGTTGCCAAATAGTATTTACAATAATCAGGAAGATTTACACATACTATATTTAGTGCTAACCCTCAATCTAAGTGGATATTTGCCTAGAGATGGTAGCTAACGATAGCTATAGCCCTATCTGGAACTATGTTTGTTATCCACACCACACACCACTACTGGTTTATTTTTTACCAATTTCTAAAGTTTTATTTTGCTACTGATTTTATTCTTGTTTTTAACTGATGGAGGGTATTTAATTAAAAAAAAAAGTATATAGGCTGTTGATTCAGAATGAGGTCAAAAAAACCTTGCTTTTCATACTAGGATTTCTGGCATCTGAGCCCAATCTGCTTTTCAGTCATAATTTTCCTTTATTCTTCCTTCATGCTCTGTGTGCTTTTGCTACTCTGAAGGAGCTGCTCACTCTTCTCCGTGCCCAGCTCTACACACTTTCTCAAACTAATCTCAGCCAGGAGTCATTTCACCTTCCCTGAACTCTCATAATGAGAGTTGGTACTTTATAGCCTTTTAAGTTCTTTGAGGGCAGAATTCATTATCCGATTCATTTTACATCCCCCATAATGCATAGGATGTGGATTCCAAGAAGATGTGTTAGTAGAAAGTAAGAAAGAAGAGAAGAAATAGCAACTGTGTGAGCAAAGAAATAGGTTTTCACCTTTCCTGTCTAAAGGTTCAGGTTGATGGGGAGTCACCAAGCTATTCAAATTAATTCCTTTAATCATCTCATTTTGAAGGTATACTTCTTTTTACGCTATATTTCATGACTAGAGTAAGCTTAAAGTATCACTAGGTTTCTGTCTTTCTGTCATGTAGTGACATGTGAAATATTACTTTATTCATAAGGCTATCCCCAGATGACAGAAACTACTGAACTACAGCAAACACAGAAACTTGAGAGGCAGCAACACATGGGGCATGGACATTTTATGCCATCAGACCTAGGTGACAGTCCCTGCTCCATTGCTTACTAAGTGTGCACGTGCAACTGTTCTCTGAACGCTTTCCCCTTTAATGTTCTCATCTTTAAAATGGCTATATGCATTCAAATAAGTGATAAATGTAAGAAACTTAGCATGGTCCCTGGACATAATAAATGTCTTATTTGCTACGAATGGGAAATCTTGTTTTCCTCTACTCACAACACTTCTGACACCAGATGTGTGGGGCTTTTTCCCCCACAGCAATGAATTCTCCAACTCCCTTGACATAACCTGGGTGTCCTCTGATTTAGTTATGACATTAACTACCAGGAGTTAGTGCAGACTTCACAGGGTAAGGGGTCAGTACCACATGACTGCCTTGCATTTCAGATGCCAGTCATAAGTCAAAGGTTGTCAATCGTACTTCTGACCAATAGGCTATAAATCGAGAGTTCCCTTAACCTTGCCCTTGGTTTTAATGATATGCTATAATGGCTCAGATACTTCAAAGGAATATTTATTTATGTTTAACGGTTTATTATAAAAAATATAATGAAGGATACAGATGAGCAGTCAGAAGAAGAGGTACATAGGATGAGATGTGCAAGGGTCCTGAATTCAGGAGCTTCTGTCCTTACGGATTTGGGGTGCACCAGCCTCACAGTGTACGGATATGTTCACCAACTTGGAAGCTCTCTGCCCACTGTAGCATAGAAAATTTTTATGGAGGCTTCATCATGTAAGCATGATCAACTTCCAATTTCCAATGCCTCTCCTCTCTCTCGAGGATGAAGTTTGCAGGTGAAAGTTCCAAGCTTCTAATCATGCTTGGCCTTTCTGGTTACCAGCCCCCATCCAGGAGCCTAGCAAGAATTGCCTCATTAGAACAAAAGATGTTCCTAACACCCAGAAAAGTCCAAAGCATTTAGGAACTCTGTGTGAGACACTCCTATCACTTCCATCACTCAGGAAATTTTACGGGTTTTAAGAGCACTGTTTCAGGAACTTGGGACAGAGTACAAATGCATATTTCTTATAATGTCACAGCTACCTCTTATTATTAATCATTCTTCCCATTTGATGTTTCCTTAAGGACTAATTATGATAATATGTATGCATAATATACTTATTTTTCTAAATTCTGAAGTTAATTAATTAGCATTGGTACAACTATCTTACGTTTCATTCATAGCCTAATAATTTTATGCTTTGATTATTTTCTTAGACTTTATAACATGAATCATTTCCTATAATCAAAGTTTTAATTTACAGTTTAAATCCTTTTCAACATTCATTGAATTGGGCATTTAACATTCTGGGAGGTGGAAAACAAACTTTATATACTTGCAAATAATAGAAGTTAAATTGAAAGGAGAACTATAAAAATAAGGAAATGGTATCAAATAAATAATACCAGAAATTCCTCATATCTTAAAGATACCAGTTCTCAGATCAACTTTCCATTGAGTGTCCGATAAAATGAAGAAAACAAAAAACAAACTCATACCAATGCATACATAACATTGTGTAATTTGAACCAAGAGTAAAGAGGCATTTCCAAAAGATTCAAAATGTTGTGTGAAACTGGTCTAATACAAATGATAGGATATCAAAATGTCATTCATTTTTCTCTCAATGCTAACCTGTTTCCAAGAAGTTCTTGAAATAATGTCTCTAATATTCTAAGAAAAGATGGTTTTCATCCTGTAATACTAAAGTCAGGCTATCAATCAGCTGTGAGAGAAGAAAAAACATAATCTTAAAAATGTATGGACTTAATAATTTAGTCCTCATGCAATCTGCCTTAGAAAGGTTCTAGAGAATGTATCTAAGAAATATAAATGATAAACCGACAGATGTTAAAAAAAACGTGCTATCTAGGAAAAAGGCTCCCTAATACAATGAGGAATTGAAATTCCAGAGTGACAGCTGTGTTTCAGACACAGGGAGAAGTAATCCTTCATATTAGAGCAGGTGGTTAGAGGGCTGCGTGGAAGAAGTTCAAGTTTTCTGAAGTATTTGGGTATTATGGAAAATCATTACTAGGCATTTGACAGCTTTGATGGAACATTTGGACAAATATCAGCAATAGATACACAGAAAACAAAGAAAATCTTAAAAGGCAGTAATGTACTCTAAGAAAAAAAGCTTGTATTGAGAAGAAAACATAAATCACTTGACATAGCAGTAAATAAAGCCTTTACAAGACTGTAAATATATAAAAATTAAATAATGATTTCACCAAACATTATGATATTACAATATTGGAATGTTGTGGGAGAGGAATTGGGAGTGGTGATGGTGGAATAAGAGAATTTAAACATCAACAGGAAGTCAATAGTTGCTGCCAAAGCCAAATAAAGACTTACCAGTATTAAATATCTTACTTAGGACAATGGTGATGAACACTAAAAGAAACAAAAGAGTTGAGAGCCTTTAGGTGAGAGAATCCTGGTACTGGCTTTTTCCATCCCTCCTTCTCTTCTCCTGCTCCCCAGTTCCAAGTTAGTTGCCTTCCTGGGACCAGTAGGGAACTCGGTGTGTGTGAGGTCTCTGACTTTCCTGAGGTCTTGAAGTGTCGTGTACTCTATTGTCTTTGAGCCAAACGGCAACTTGGACTTTCTGCGTTAGAAACCAGGGATGAGGCCCTGAGGGCAGCTGATTATAAGAAAAGCTTTTTCAAGCCAACTGTGGACCCAAGGGACAGTTGGATGTTGAACTATATTAGTGTATGGGTATCGCAGATTCCCAGATAACTGGTAGAGAGTTGAGTCAGTGAGCTGAGCCTCCACTACTCATGAAGCTCTAAGAGTGTAGAAAGACTGCCAAACCAATGATTACTTATATCTGTCTGTGGCTTTGAAATGGGATAAAGTGATGAATGACATTTTACCTTTCATACTATACACCTGTAGGAGTCCCACCATTTAGGATATCATAACGATGAGTTGTACCCCCACTGAGCTGCCACCCAACCCAAAGAAGCCACCATCTGAGAGGTCTAGCAAAGAGAGAACAATCAGGTTGAAACACCCAGCTACAAGCCCAGCGAAATAAAATGCCTGAGGAGATATCTGGATACCTGAATGAATACGGTAATTTGGAAAAGCCAAACATACCAAAAGCAAAACTTTCTGGAACTTATAAACAAGATATGTAATTTAAAAATATTAGTCTCAGTCCAATCAGTTTTTGATCATTGCTAAGACTCAATGTCCTTGATAAGAGAGCTCTGGAATTTCTCACACAGAAACAAGTGACAAACACTATTTCTGCTTCTCAACATTGACTAGACCAGTGTCAGGGTCCCACTGCAAGGGATGGAAAGTGTAGATCCTGTCAAGTGTCTGGAGAGAAGGGTAAAGATCCCATGAGTGAACAATGAGAGTGGCCAATGCACCTGTGGTCAGAGGAAAGATTCTAACTAAAATGAACATGAATAAACCCCCTCTCCATAAAGGAAATTAGTGAAATAATAATGACATAAGATATAGATGTACATAGCAATATAGAGATAGAAATATAACGATTAAGGATAGACTTCCTGGAAATATGTAACACAATAAGATTGTTTAAAACAGACAAGACATTCTGTGAGAGAAATTCTAATCCAAACTAACTGTGAACACTACCACTTGAAGTTTGGCAGGAAGGAGATAAAAACATGCCAAATGTTTCATTCATCATGAGGAGGAAAATAAAGTGGCACCTGGGTGGCTCACTCAGTTAAGCTTTCCACTCTTGATTTTGGCTCAGGTCATGATCTCATGGTTGTGAGATCGAGCCCTGCGTCATGCTCCATGCTGATAGTATGGAGCCTGCTTGGGATTCTCTCTCCCCCTCTCCCTCTCTGCCTCTCTCCTTGCTTGCACACATGCTCACTCTGTCTCTCAAAATAAATAAATAAAAGGGGGAAGAAAGAGAAGAAACCCTACTTTAAAGGTTTTATTCTATGGAAGGAAGAAATAAAGCAAAGCAAGATGGGAATTGAAACATCATTGTGAGAGAGGCAGTGAGTATACATGAGGAAAATTGGTTAATGTAATAGTAATAGAATGAATAATAGTAGAATCATGTGTGTTTAAGAAAGTAATGATACAAAACATTGCTGTAGAAAGGAAAAAAATCTTCAAACTAATTGGGAGGAGAAACCTAGAATAGAAATCAGTAAAACAGCCAGCAAAAAGTAGGCCAAGAATAAAATAAAATCTAAAATAATTAAGAGTAAATTAAAATAAAGTCAAATATATTATTAATTACACTAAATATGAATAGATTGAAACTATCCATTAAAAAAACAGACATAGATTACAACTCAAAGCAAAACCTAGATGTGTGTGTTTGCAAGGAAAGTGCTTAAAACAATAATAATAATAATAATGATAATAATGATAAGAAGAAGAATCATCATCATCATCATCATCATCATCAATATCAGGAAGAAGAGGAGGAGGAGGTGAAGAAAGAAAAAGCAGAGAGATGGACAAAGAGATACAAGGTATTTGAAAGCAAAAGAAATTTAAAAATGGTAAAGTTATTTTACAAGTTGGAATTTACAATTAAAATCACTAAAGAAGATTTAGAGGGACAATATACACATTAAAACTCCTAAGAAGTAGTGGGATATATGCAAAAACTGCAGGGAACTTCAATTATGTAGCTTTTCAATTATGTAGCTTTTAAGTACCATTTTATTTTTTCAAATTATAGTAATATATTTGATAAACTTAATTTTTAATTCTTTTTTTTTCAATGTTTATTTATTTTTGAAAGAGAGTGAGTGAGCAGTCAGGGGAGGGGCAGAGAGAGAGGGAGATCAGAGGATCTGAAAATACAGAATCCGACGCAGGGCTCGAACCCATGAACCATGAGATCCTGACCTGAATCAAAGTTAGGTGCTTAACCAACTGAGCCACCCAGGTGCCCATGATATACCTAAATATTAATTTAAATCCATGTCTGTGGAATATTCATTTCTCTGAATGAAGGGAGAAATATAGGAGGCTATTGCCTATGATAATGCTGTATATTCTCTGGAAAGTGAGTATTTAAATTTGTTTCCCTCTGAGTAGATTAACTTATTAACTTTTTCTTCATTCACTCTTACTTGCAAATAAACATATAGATTTCACAAAAAATAATTAAGATTATGAACATTTCATAAAAACTTGTGTTAAGCTTACTTCAAATGAGAAATAAAAGCTTAAAATCATTAGATTTATGACAAATTGGTGAGTAATTGTCTTTAGAAAGAATCTCATTTCAAGAGGAAAAATATTCTCTTGATAAAAGGACACACAATTTCTTTTATTTTAAAACTGCTGTTTATGTTTGTTTTAAATTTTTATTTCTGTGGGCAGTCTCTTAAAATCCCTGTAGACATTAATGAAATTCTGGACCTGTTTCTAGTCAGTGCGTGCTATTTTGTCAATGCTTCTTTTTAAGCAACTTACATTTCCCTGAAGTAAACCAAGTTGCTGCAAAATGGATGAATTGAGAGAAGACCTAGAACATTTTTTGGTTTTCTTGCCAGACCCATTTTAATTAAAAGCTTTAACAACATTCTTTTTAGGAGATATGTGGATGAATTCATGGGAATCTAATTTGGTTCTTATTTCCCTTTACGACTTTCTTTTTCAAAATTCTTCTGTTTTACATAATCATTTTTTTAAAATGTAATTTTATCAAATTCAAACTGATTTAATGAGGATGTTAATTGGAATTATGTTAAATTGGAGGAAATTACCATATTCATAACACTCATTATTCCCGTCAAGAACTTTCTGTATCTCTTATATAGTCAAACCTGTTTTATATTTTTTAGCAAAATTTGATACTTTTCTCTATACATTATTCACATATTTTTATTTATTTTATATTTTTAAGTTATCTTCTTAAGGGTACTTTGTGAATTGTTATTGCAAATTTATTAGATATATTTTAGATTTGTAATATTAGGGTTTTTTTTGTCTATTACCTCAATAAACTTGCTTTTTAAATCTAATTGTAGCTTAGTATTTTATTTTAGGCTTTCTTGATAGACCATAAATCTTAAACATGATAACAGATTTGACTTTATAAAGTTTGCATCTATTATTTCTATTTCTTTTCTTATTCATTGGATAGAAGGGGGTTAAATAGTAATTAGCATGACAGGCATCCATCCTTATTATGAAACTTAAAATATTATTAGAAAAGCCTCTAATGTTTGTTCATTAATGTGTTGTTTGCTCATTTAAGATAGATATTCCATAGCATTTTTTTAGGGAGTGCTCATCTATTCCTATTTTACTAAGAATATTTCTTGGGATTATGGTCAAGTTTCATCAAATATGTTTTGAGTATCTTTTGAGATGATCATATAGCTTTTCATCTAAATTTTATTGGTGTTATAAATTATACAAAAACATTTGTATAGGGAAAAATTTGTTTAGGGAAAAAACTTATTTGGATGTGGTGAACTAATTTTTAATAAATTATTAAATTCAATTTTGGTGTTTTATCTGGCATTTTTATGTATGATAATTGTGGGGATTCTAATTTCATCAGAAAATCCACTAGAGTAAGATATAAAATATATTACCATAACACAACATCTCATAACTTTCAAAGTCTTCTCCAATTGTTCTTTACCATTTCTTATTTTAAGAAAACACATTAAAATATGTTTTATTTTCATTTATAAAACACCTTCATTTATATTACTAGTTGCTTATATTAAGTTGTTTAAATAATTTTATAGTTTTATTTTCTTATTGTTCACTTATAGTTATGTTATTAACATCTTGACTTAGTGTATTATGGTATAAAAATGTAGTCACATGTTTTGCATTCTTTGGATTCACTGACTTTATTCTTTATGATCAATAAGTCATAAATCCTAAAAATTGTTTCATGTTGCTAAAAAATTGTGTATTCTCTATTTATAGGATGTATACATGCATGTGTTATCAATTAAACTTTACTGTCTATATTATTTCATTTGTTTTTTTGTATTTTTTTTTACATATTTTGCCTTCTTTATTTGACTAATTATGTGGGTTTAAAAAGCACTATAATTGCTTTTTTCCTGCTTTTTTTTCTTATGTAGTTCCTTTTAAGTAATAGTATTCAAACCACCTACTTCTAAGAGAATATTCTCAAATGTCTATTTGGAATGTCATATACAACAAAGCTCAGACAATAATTGTTGGAAAAGGTAGGGAAGCCATGATAAATTGTAATTAACACCATCAACTTTAAAATGTGAGTGACATAAATTCAATTAGTAAAAATGTTCAGAAAAAGATAGTATTTTGAAAGAATTATAAAGATAAAAGAGCATATAAAAGTGAAAAATAACACAATTAATAACATTTTACTCTACCATAAAAATAATTTGTTTGTTAGTAGATAGTTAAAATGGTATGTATTTTGGGGAATTCATTCAACTCAAAAGTCCAAATTCAAATGTAAAAGTCAAATAAATATTTGAATTATCTTCTAGATATATTTCTACAATTTTAATTTTCGGCTCAAAATTTATGTTAAATATTTGCTGAGGATTCTTTTTTTTTCTGATAAGGAATGACAAATTATTACCAATTTCCAAAAATTTCAGGGCATATTTGAAGAGAGAATAACGTTTTAAGGAGAATAATATTGAAAATGGAAATATGCCTAATCTTTAGTATTTTAGAATAATGAGATGACAGTTCAAACTATATCTCTGAGCTAAAAGATCCTTTTCTTGACTGTCTTTCTACATTTTACTAGTAATTTCCTTCTAGTCCCAGTGAGTGACGTTAAAAATTTTTGTTGAAAGATTGATTTAGTTGTACCACAAAGTAAAAGCTTGCTTATTTGGTTACAATTTGATGCTGACCAAATGTTCTTTTGAAAAGTAATTCCAACATCTGCCAACTAAATTCTATCATACATCAAATTAGATGTTAGGACTATTTCTTGCCATCTGTATTCTGTAAACTCTTGAATGATAATTTACCATGATTATACAGAATATATTTTTTAGATGGGGAATCTATTTTGCTTAATCTGTGATGGATTTGTGATATGTTATCATGCTAATTTTGAAGAGTTTTAGAGTTTAAAAAAAATCAAGTGTGGTTGTCACTTCTTCCTGGGCACACAAAAAAATCACTCTTTCCAACACCTTGCAATTACACGGGAACATGTAATTAGTTCCAGGCAAATAAAATGTGTGTTGAAATGATGTGTGCTACACTAGGGTAATGAAATTAAAAGCCACTTAGTGACCTGCTAGTGTCTTCCCTTCCTTGTCTGTGGTGGTTGTAGTCTTCATTAGCTGAGATGTCAGAATCAAATGATTAAAGCAGCCTGAATACCCGAGTCACTGAATGGTAGACAGATGGCCTAGGTAGTGGCCTAGAACCATGTAGAATTTTCATGGATAAGGAAGAAATTTTTGTCGTCCTAAACTCTTGAAATTTGGGGTATTTGTTATTGCAGCCTGGTCCCTTGTGACAAATACATCAAGAAATCTGCCAACTTGGGTCTCTTATTTACCAGTGGGCAGTTTATGAGTGTATGCTTACACTTAGAACTATTCAGATACTTTTAAAATTCAGTCTGCTTAAAAACAATTCCTTCTCAATATAAATAATATAATTTAACAATTTTATATCCATATGCATTATTATATTTAAGTAAAATATGCTTCATATCTAATGTTTCCATTCACTTCACTGTTATCAAATATGTAAGTGCATTGTGGCAATTATATTTGACCCAGAAATGTTGAACTCATCCATTTTATTTGTAACACTTGTCTTAGGACATGATTGATTATGTGAAATGTGCTCCACCCGTTGAATTTTGTTGTTATATTTTGTACTTGTCACATAGAATGCTTAACATGAAATATTTATGTCTCCCAAGGAGCCTTAAATATGCTCCTCAGCATTTGAAGTAGACAATTGTGGTAGTAAATATTTATTAATTGTAAAGCATGACACCAGAATTTATGAGATGGACTACACGCATATGGAATTTCCATACCAAATGCCAGTGTATGTGTAATGGATAATAAGGCTGACATCTCTGAAAATGACTGTAAGGTCTTTTGAGGAAAGAATCTATAAATACATTGAAAGACATTACTTAGTCTTTTTTTTTTCTGTTTTATTTTCCTTTTTTGCTCAAAATTTGATGGGATCGAGAAATAAAACCGTCTTTCTATTGTGCTCTCTTCCCGTGTGCCTATGAAATTATTCACTTATACATTTAACAACTATTTGTTGAGTACCTACTTTGTGCCAGTGCTGCTGTAGATGGTGAAGCAGAACATTTAAAAAACAGACATGGGCACCTGGGTGGCTCAGTCAGTGAAGCGACTGACTCTTGGTTTCTACTCAGGTCACGATCCCACGGTTTGTGGGTCCCAGCCCCGCATTGGGCTCTGAACTGACCGTGTGGAGCCTGCTTGGGATTCTCTCTCTCTCCCTCTCTCTCTCTCTGCCCCTCCCCTGCTTGTGCTCTCTTTCTCTCAAAATAAATACATTTAAAAAATAAAAATAAAACAGATAATTTTCCTGCTCTCAGGGAACTTATACTCTCCTAGAGACAATAACAAGATAACATATGATTTCATGGAGTAATAAATCCTATGAAGTTAATGTGATATGAGTAGTGATCAGAGAAGATCTCTTAGGGAAAGTGATATCTGAATTGAATCTTAAATGATGATATCTAGTCCCTGTAAAAATCATATTAAAATATATATTAATTTATAAATATATATTAAAAATATATACATATATATATTGGAGCCCATGGAGATCTAAATAAAACAGTGTAGTAACTATTAGTAGACATTTTTTGGCTTAAATTCTGTATGTGGAGGCACTATCCTATATTATTATTATCTTAAAATTTTTTTTAAATGTCTATTTATTTATTTTTGAGAGAGACAGACACAGCATGAGCAAGGGAGGGGCTGAGAGAGAGAGGGAGAGAGAGAAAGTCCCAAGCAGACTCCACAGTGTTAGCACAGAGCCCGACATGGGGCTCAAACTCACAGAACCGTGAAATCATGACCTGAGCCGAAACCAAGAGACGCTTCACTGACTGAGCCACCCAGGCGCCCCTATTATTATCTTTTCATTTAGGCTTAAGGGACCATAAGAGTGCTTCAGAAGCCATTCTTGGTAATAATTTTCAGTTTTAGATGCAAGAATCATCAAGTTGGATCGGACTCTTATTTTTGTGTAGTCCTCTCCATCTTCCAATGAGTCTATCAGTGTTAAGTGTCAACCTTGATGTCTATACCTAACTCAGTTTTTTTCTGCTAAAGTTGTAATATTTCTTACAATTTTTCTTAATCACCTGGAGTACTGCAATGCCTTCCTAATACCCACTCACATCCACTGGATTCACTCCAAATCATTTCTCATACTGCAACTAAATTAAATCCTTTTTAAAAGATCAATCTTATTACCACCCAAAGCCTCCTTACCCTTGCACAAATATCTGAAATTCTCTATGAATTCTCTTTGCTCTCAGAATAAAGTCACTGGATCCTAACAGTCCCTAGAGAGCCTACACCATCCCTTCACATCCCTGCCTCTCTTGGCCTCTCTACCCTAGAACACAAGAATTGGTTAACTTTCTTGAGTGCATCATGTTCCATCCTGCCACAAATCTTCACATATGGTACTCTATCTGGAATATTCTTAACTCACCTCATATCCTAATGAATTCTTTACAGTTTTCAAAGTCTGCATTATTTTGAGTGTGAGGAAACATACATAGAATAACAGCAAACATTATTGTCTACACATTATTTATTGAGTTAAATATTTTTTCACATTTGTTTCAGAATTTTTTTAAACACTAAATGTTTTACAGAAACATTGAAAGTAACTTGTGTAGCTATTGTCTTCCTTCCTAATCCTAAATCAACACTATTGGGAATCTGGTGCATCCCCAGTAATTATTTTAGACTCAAAGTTACCCTCTCTGTACAGTTATAATCTTTATCTGAATTTGGATAATAAGAGCTTGGGTACAGGATTAGGGAGCAAAGAATAGCAAATTATCTGAATCTATTAGTTTCTGGAATTTCAAATAGCAAGTAGTGAGAATTTAGATGGAGGGGGAGGAGGAGATTTATATGAAAATTTACCTGAATCTACTGATTCCTATGTTTGAAGAACAAGAGTTCGGATAGGGATCCCTGAACGTGTGTGTATGTATAGTTTTTTTTGCATCTTAAAAAATGCATATAATGGGTTCACATGGTTTACACAGTTCCTGCTACCTAAGCAATATTGCTTTTTGTAAATGTATCCATGTTGACTTAATTTATTCACTTTAATGGTTATATTTAACAGTGTAATCATGTGGTAATTTATGCCTCCTCTTATTATCTTATTTTATTATAAGTAATAGTTCAATGAATATTTTTCCACATTTTACTTATGCCTAAATGTAAGAGTTTTTCTAATATATATAAATACTTATGAGTACAATTGCTGGGTTAAGGCTTGGACATTTTCAATTTCATAAAATGTTGTTAAATTGTTCTCTAATACAGATTTACCAATTCATCCTCATATCGAAACATCCATTTCTTGACTTGCTTCCTAAAATTTGGTCATGTCAACTATTCTGTTTTCATTTCCATTTTCCTGATTACTAATAACGTTCAATATTTTTCATAACTTTATTGGCAATTTCCTTTTTTATAAATTGCTTATTCACCTAATTTATCCAATGTTATATAGGGTCATTGTCTTTTTCCTATTGATTTATAAAAATGCTTTACATCTAGACATTAAAATATTCTCATCACATGTGTTTCAAATAGCTTCTCCTTATATGTGTCCTCTATTTTTTAAATTTTTATTAAATTTTTTTTTTATTATGTTTGAGAGGCAGAGAGAGACAGAGCATGAGTGGGGAGGGGCAGAGAGAGAGAGGGAGACACAGAATCCGAAGTAGGCTCCAGACTGAGCTGTCAGCACAGAGCCCGATGTGGGGCTCGAACTCACGAACCATGAGATCATGATAGCCAAAGTCGGACGCTCAACCAATTGAGCCATTCAGGCACACCTATGTGTCTTCTCTTTTAACTTAGTTTATGATGTCTTTTATTGAACAGATGTTAAATTTTAATGTAATTAAATTTTTCAGTTTTTTACTTACAAATTGCTTTTGGTGCTTCATATCCAGAAATCTCTGTATCCTAAGATTGTAAGAGTACTATCTTACATTCTCTTCTCAGAGTTTTAAAGCGGTCCATATTTATTGTGCTTTAATGTTATAGTTAGACTTAAAATTTACAATTGTGTGTTATATGAGACATATTTTGTTTTTATGATCATATATAACAAAATGCCTACGTGTACTAAGTAGTCCATACTTCCCCCACTGATTTACAATATCAAATTTGTCCTATATCATGAATTCTCCATTTGGTTTACTTTTAAAATTCTTGTATCAATAGTGAATATACTAAAACTTACTGTATAAAGGAAGTTTTGATATTTTGTAGTGTAAGTGTTTTTATTCAGTAATGTTTTTGCTATTCGTTTTTTTGTTTTTTGTTTTGTTTTTTGTTTTACATTTATTTATTTTGAGAGAGAGAGTGAGGGAGGGGCAGAGAGAGAGGGAGAGAGAGAATCCCAAGCAGGATTCTGCACTGATAGCCTGGAGCCCAATTGGAGTCTTACTCTCACAAACAGTGAGAACATGACCTGAGCCGCAATCCGGATTTGGATACAACCCAGGTGCCCTTGGTTTTGCTATTTTTAGCTCTTTATTCTTTCACATGCATTCTCTTTAGTTAGGTTATCAAACTCAATGAAAGACTGTATTTAAATTTTGGTGAAAAGTGCATTGAATTTAGAGACTAATTTGTTGAAAAGTGACATAATTTTGATAATGAGTTTTTAGTGCATAGACATTTTAAAAGTTTTGTTTTACATCTTCAAATCGACTTTTTTTCCTCCATGAATTTCTTGAACATGTTTTATAAAGAAACATTGCCAAGTATGTCATAATTTTAACTGTAATTGAAGAAATATCTTCTTTTAAAATGTGTTTTCTAAATGTTTGTTTCTGATGTAAATAATTACTGTAATTACTCTTTGCACACTACTTATTTTTCAGATCTTCACTCAAATATGTTGCTTTAGAACCCATCTGACTTCCTCCGTATGTCTCCTAGCTCTGAGTACTTCTCTTTCATATATTTGCCACAGAGGCCATTTGCCTTTGTTTTCACGATTACTTGTTAAATGTTATCTCTTCTACTAGACTTTATGTTCTAGGTTACAGATCATGTTTGTTTTTTTCCTGTTTTTATATCTCCTATGCCTAAGGACAGTGCTTTGCACATAGCAGATACCCAACTAGTACTTTTTGAGTACTATACGAATGAATGAATGAATGAGTTAGAAGCAAGTTATTCATTATGCTTAGGTCCTCAGAGTATACGAGAGATTAAAGGAAGCTTCTCTTCAGACATAACAGTTCAGTTCACATGGAGACAAATCAATTAAGGCTAGCAGTCTTTAAAAGACTGAAAATGATCACCATTCAAGACTTAAAATTATGTTTTCACTCGCTCCTGTCTGCTGATCATAACAACCCTCTTCAAAGAAAACATGAAATAAATTGCATAGAAGAGGAGAGAAGCAAATGTTGCCCTTCATTTTAAGTGTCCTTTAATAGGAAAACGCTGTGGAGTATTTATGTAAATCAGCATGAATAACAAATGAAATTGTTCTGATCAAGACTACTAAAAGGAAAGCTCAATGAATTAATTGTAAACAAAGTACAGCTCTTTACAATGCAACAACTCTTAACTGGGTTGCAGTGTGATGAACTATAAAGAAAATAGTTTAATTTTATACTGATATAATAACTGAAGTGTTAACGACTCTTCTTACAATTTGGATTACAAAGGGAGAGGAGCACATTAACTGTTGTCAAGATAATTGTTTAGTCTTTTATCTATACATTTTCCTCGCAGGAGACTTTGAGCTTAAAAATGACCTTTTTCCTAACCAAATTTTCTGTTAATGGCACATGAAGGAAAGAAGAATTTGCCTCCAAAATATGTCTCTTTGGCATAAGGATTATTTTAGGCTGATCATTTTTAATAAATAGCACAACATAGGAAAAGCTCTGAAAACAGAGTAAAAGTTACCCTTTGGTAAGAGACATTTATACTCATAAGGGATATCTGCATTTGCAAGGGTGGCTCTCTCTGTTCCAGGAAGAGAAGGAGGACTAAAACCCTAGAAAATCTTATGTGCGGGGAAGGCATTGACTTAAAGCTTCATAACAACCATAGTCTTGTTTATAGTGTTTTACCTGATAACATCCTATAACTGCCCCCTCCCTCAACACCTTTTGTAGTTAGCTGGAGATGGAATTCAAGGTGGCAGCTTGGGCCATGTTGGGGTGTTACTCAGTTTTCCTGGGTATCTGTCTTGTATACAAGAGGTATATATATTATTACACTTCTGGGTTTGTTGTTGTTGTTGTTGTTGTCGTTCTCCTGTTAATCCGTCTTTTATTACAAGGATTCTCAGCTGAAAAGCTAGGAGAGTAAAGGGAAAATTCTTTTTCCTTCCCCAAACACATAAAGCTAAATATTTGGTAGAGATTATATTGATGAGCACAGATGTATTTCTGGGTCATGTGTTTTTTTTCTTTTATCTAGCTTTTATACATTTTCTAGGACTTTTAGAAATGATAAGGACTATAGCTAAGGAAGAATTAACTCTCACTTTCACATGTATCCCCTGATTCATATGTTACAGACTCTGAATGGTCAATGGCACCTTAATGAAAGGTTTCATGAGAAACACATATCTACTGGTTCAGCCAGGATCAGCTACTTAAGTTGTGGGACCAAGTGGGCAGTGAAAATGTGGGTCTCTTATTCAAAAATATTGAGAGCTTGACAGATTGACAATAAAGCATTCAACAAAGTGTGGGGCCCTTTTGAATGCCACAAGTTGCTCAGTCACATAATGGGGCTTGTACACCTGCTCTTCCAATCCCTACCTTGTCTCCAGGGAGGTTAATCTGTGCTGCTTCTTTTGTGAAGAGATGCCGATGTAGTGCAGATGAGGAATGGATTTGTTTCTCAAAAGGGTTCCAAGTTAACCCTAAAACTTGGGACTTTAACTGATCACCAACAACACACTCAGTGATCCTCGAGAACATGCCAGGCCTTTGTGGTAGATGCAACCGTGACTATTACCTGGTGTAATATCTGTGAAATGAACCTAATTATAAAATGAATTATACATGTATTTGAATTATACAATTATATTAATTATAAAATTCCATTTCCCCTTTGTAATAGTTTTAACATGAGATAACTGAAAATTGTGGCATTGTCCGGATTAAAAAGACTTTAGATTGAAAAGGTACAATGCAGGTGCTAATGCAGGTGATCTCAGCTTCTCTATGCACTGGTGTCTTATTGCTTCAAACTACATTTCTTTTCTTCGGGACCATATCACCATGTCACCTACCACTTCAATACGAACTACCTATTTTTTTTTTCTCTACTTGCTCCTCCCTCCAAAAAAAGTGGAAAGATCTTTTAGAACTGGGCTGACACGTTCTAACGTTTTCTGGAAAGTATGGAGGCACTGGCAGATGTTCATAAATGGTTCTTTCTATTGCAGGAGAGTGATTATCTTTGAAAAGCGGAAGGTAGAACTGTGGTCCTTTGGGCCTGACTTGGGTTACAGCTCTATATGAGCAGTTTATTCCAATAGGTAGAATCAGGAAGGAAGGTTCTAAGAAAAGATGTAGGTGATACTTGACGTCAAAAAGACGGCTACATCATGAATCACAAAGTGATCAGTTTGTTCCTGGCAAGATAACTCTTAGCAAGGTGCATGTGAAACAGACTTTAGCTTTGAAAAACAAGGAAATGACAACAGCACAGCGGGGCTAGTCCACGTTGAAGGGGGTTGGTCTATGGCATAGCTTCTGTCTCAGCAGGAAAACTGAAACAGAAGCTCAGTCAGAAGGACTGCTGTGTGAGGACGCAATATGATGGCAAAATGGGGGCAAGTAAAAGCTGAATCAGAGACAAGAGCGTGGGATTTTCCAGGCATTAAGAACAGTGACCCTTAGGGGTAAGAATTTTTCACCAACGTTTACAGAGCACTAGCAGGCATTATAGAGGGCAGGCGAGAAATACAAAGATACATGACAGGCATATCCTTGCCTTAGGTGCTCTGGATCTAGTAGGCAAAAAAGACACAAACAGTTACATTATAACAAGCTTAGAAGTACACACAGAGTAGGTGTAGCCACACAGCAGAATACAACAGGATCTGGGATTCTAGACTGACTGAATCATGATGAATGAGTAGAAATGAATCAGATGAAGAAAGAGTGGGAGGTCATTCTAGATAGATAGAATAGCATGAGCAATGTCAGAAGGTGTGAAATCACCATGGTGTATCTAGAAGTATAGGCAACTCATGATCTCCTAGATATTAGTTTTCCAGGCAAAGAAAAGTAGGAAATGGAGAGATTAACAGGCAAATTCATGGAAGGGCTTTTTATGTCACACTGCCAGGCTTGAACTCCTGATATTGGAAACTTATTTTTTTTTTTTTCTTTAAAGGAGACCAGTAAGGCAAAATTGCATTTTAAATTTAATCAAGGGTAAAGAGATCTGAGTGAGGTAATCTGGAGGCACTGAGACCCTGTCAGGAGGCTACAGATGTAACCTTGTGAGAACAGCTGAAGGCCTGGACCTGGGGGAGTAATGGTAGGATTAGAAGGGAAGGGCTACCTGTGGGAGAGATTTAGGAGATGAAGGGGAGCAGAATTTATTGCCCCCAAATATCCCTGTTTGGAGTAAACATTCTTTTAGACTGTTTATTTATAAGAAACACCAGACCTAGGAGAAGCTGTGAAAACCAAGTAGAAGTTACCTTTCTGTAATAGATATTTACATTTACAAGGGAAATCTCCCTTTGTAAGGGTGTCTCCCTCTGTGTACCAGGAAGACAAAGATGACCTACTCCCTAGAAACTCTTACCGAAGGAGAAGGCACAGACTTAAATCTGCATAACAACCATAGCCTTGTTTAATGTGCTTTGACTGATAACTTCCCATAACTGCTCTTCTCCACCTCACCTATCCCCCAACATCTTTCTTTTGTCTTTATATGGAGATGATATTTAAGGAGGTGACTGTGCCACTTGGGGGAGTTACTCAGTTTTCCTGGGTCTCTCCCATGTGTATATATATATCATGTATATACATGATATTAAACTTGTTTGTTTTTCTCCTGTTATCACAGTGGGGAGGGGGGCAAATCCCGACCAAGAACTTAGAAAAGTAAAGGGAAATTTATTTTTTTCCTCCCCCACAGGATAAAGATATTAATTATTAACCAAATTGGTTTGTGGTTTAATTATGAAGTTGAGGGGAAGGAAATAAATAACTGTATCTGAATGGCACTGAGGAAGGCACAGCTAAATATACCGCTCGGAAACTGTGTAAATTCATTTTAATGGCATGAAGGATGTTACTCAGGATAGGCTGTTATGCTGCAGAAAAAGAACAAAAACTTTCTGTTGATTAACAGCAGGTTTATTTCTTGCTCATGGTATATATCCCGTGTAGTCTGTCAGGGACATCTGCTCCATACAAACACTCAGGGACCAGGCTGCCACAGTGCCACCATTTTGTACCTGTAGTGATGGAGTCATATCCTAGCAGCAGAGGAGGGATAGTCAGAAGAAATGTACATAGGCATTTCTCACCGCAGCCAAGGAGTAACACACTTTTTTTCTGCTTACATTTCTTTGATCAGAATGAGTCATGCGTTCTCATCCAACTTACAATTTACACAGAAACCTGATAAATGTAACCTTCAGGATGCCCAGGGGGAAAGGAGAACCAAATACTGATGATGACTAGTGAATCATGATGGAACTTGAGGTGATGCTAATCTGTTCTAATGTGAATGTGAAGTTACATAGCATAAGACAGGCTAAGCTTGGCCACAGGAAAACATTTTGAACACTCACTTTGTACTAGATCACTCTGTGCCAGACCCTGTGCTAAAACTGCATATATTAAAATAATTCAGTAATTTAACACTCACAACCGTCCAATAACACAATAAACTTAGTAACTTTTGAATTTCAAACTTGGAAGAGAACTTTTGAATGGTCATGTTAGAACAAAGCCTTTATTTTGCAGCTGAAAAACTGATATCAAGAAGAGTGAAATGAAAAGGTAAAAACTGATATCAAGAAGAGTGAAATGAAAAGGTAAAAACTTCCAGTTATAAAATAAATAATTTGTGGGGATATAATGTACAATATGGTGACCATAGTTAATAATATCACATTACGTATTTGAAAGCTGCTGAGAGAGTAGATCTTAGAAATTCTCGTCACAAGGGAAAAAAAATTGTAACTCAAGGTTAACTAGATTTATCATGGTGATCATTTTGCAATATATACAAAGATCGAATCAGTATGTTGTACACCTGAAACAAATATAATGTTGTATGTCAATTATACCTTACTAAAAGACAAGTGAACAACAAGACCCTTCCTCCCCCCAAAAACCTCAAAAGATGCTGACAGACTGGCATTTTTATTTATCACAGACACTCATACAAAAAAAGGAAAAAAATAAGTAAGTTAAAAAGGAAAAAAAATGATGAGTCTCAGATAACATAAAAAATGAGTTGCAGGGTTAAGAGTCAAACTCAGATTGGACTCAGAATGGAAAGTTGAGAGTGTTTTTCCTCCACCACATTATTCCTCATGTCCATGATTTGGATCTCAAAGATTACACGAGGCTCTGTGACATTTCATACAGCTGGGCAAAATTATTGGTGTAATCCTCGTAAAGAATGAGCATAAAGAGATGCTTAACTTGTTGAATTTTATTTGATATTGATATCATCTCTGTGACTTACTCAAGAAGACATGGCTGGTCATACAGGATGCATAGATACCCCAAATGACAATGCATTATTTATACCAAAAATGTTATGGTTTGATGGAGTGCGAAAAGGGTGCCGTTTTTTCCTTACTAATTCCATAAATGCTTATTGATAAACTATTTGTATGATTTGCATTCATATTTGATACTGTTTGTCACACCAAATTTCTGTCTATCATAAATGACAAGAGGGAAATACAGTATTCCTCTGACCAATTCTCATGGCCTACTGTATTCATTTAACCTACATGTTGTTAAATCATGGCACTAACAACACCCTGATTTAAAATTCCAAACAAAATTGCAAAACAGAAATGAATTCTAACTGTGAAACACTAAAAGGGAGACTGTATTATTTAAACTGGCACTTAGATACATCATCAATGACACAAGTGGAGTTAGTGCAAAAGCTAGTTTACTTTCTGGTTGCAGAATTTAGCAAAAACTATCTTAAAGTTTACAGACAAAAAATGAGATTTAATTTGCCACTGATTTATAAAGCAAAGTAAATACCAAAGAAAGAAAGATAAGTTACAAGATTAGACAACAAAAGGATTTTATGAATGAAGAGCTGTTTTTAGAAAAGCGTGAGTACACATTAGTATACACTCCCAAAGTTTGGTGCTTACCTCTGCAAAGTGTGCAGAGGCTCTTTAAAGTTATAGGTTAGACTACAAAATAAACACATTTCATTTTCTTGGAGGCCCTATTTTGATAAACATTTTAATGATTTAACCATTATTTTTGTAAATTCTGAACACGGATATATTATGGGGTAGAGTCAAACCTTGCATGATTTTTCAACATAGCAGGAATTACAATGGAAGCAGGTCACTTAGTTTGCTCTAAGGGTGGGTGTTTGTTCCCTCTGTCACAAATGGTAGGAGAGCAATGAACTCTGAGAAACAGATGATGGGAATTTGCAAATGAGAACAATACAAGTTTGTGGTTTTATCATGTCTTAGGACTTAAGAGTAAAGGGCTCAAATTATCCTTCGGCAGGTAAAAAAAGTAGAAAAAGGCCAAGAATTATTATTATCTGCCTTTGAACGTGAACTGGACAATAATGTGGGTAAATGATGAGAGGTTATATTCAGTTTCAAAGTTGGCAGAGCATCTAAGAACCTTCCATTTTTATATTAGAGGACAGAGGGTCGGCTGAGCCCTAGGCAACAATACTCTTAAGACACCTGTCGCGATGAGGGTTTTAATCCTGCCTACTCCTACAGAATCTGTGTCCCCCATTCCTTTTGGCACAGATTTGAATTGTATACTGAAACTGTGAAATAGAGAGACAGATTTAATAATCATTCCACTTAGTAAGTACAGCTGGGGCAGGTAATTAAACAGGTTTTCTCTTGCCAGCAGGCCTAAAGCAATGTAGCTCAGAGTCTCAGTCACACAACTGGACTGATGGAAAGCTAATATTAAACAGGCCTTCTCTACGCAGACCCATGTTGGCAGTGCTGTTCCTCCCAAGAAGGAGTTATTAAAGGAGGCTTGTCAGGCCGTCAGAGACCTGTCAAATCTTCACTTTTAGAAATATTGGATTTATGGGTTGAAAAATGAAAAAGGACTAAAATAATCGAAAAATTATCATTATTTTGAGGTGGTTGATATCTAATAAAATATCATCATGGTGAATCTTTGATATTATCGTTATATGAATATCTACTCAAATATTGGGGAAATAATTTCTTAATTTTTGAAATTTCTAGTTTACTTTGCATTATGAAAATGTAGTATTTACTTAATATGAGACATAGTACCCTAATTGCATGGAGGTTGAATAGTGACAAAACACTCATAGGGAGATGATAATTGACCTTAGTTAAAGAGTACTTTGTTAGGAAAGGATTTTTGGCTTGTTTGAAGATGGAAAATCAAATGAAACATTTTTCGTTTAAAAAAATATGCCAAATTATACCGTCAGTTAATAGTTTTTCCTGTCTGATTGTTCCTGTTATATATTGCTACGTAACAAACACCTCCGAATTTAGTGTCTTAAAATAGAAAACTCTTTATTATATCTCAAAATGTGAGGGATCAGAAATTTGGGTAGGGCTTGGCTAGGTAATTCCTCTGGCCCACATTGTGTTGACCTGAATCAATTGGTTGTACTTGGTTGGTGGCTGGTCTACTCTAGGGAGTACAAGACAGTGAGATGAATAGAAGTTTTGGCCTAGCTGCCTCTTTTTCTTCTTGGAGTTTCAGGGCCTATCCATTGGGCCATATTTGGTCCTTCCATTGATGCTGAGGCAGCACGTACTGATTAACTGCCACTGGAGTTGATGAATGCTAGCCATTCAGTGATTGCTGATCTTGAAGATACATCTTGTCCTAATTTCTACAGGGTGTCAAAACTATAAACATTTTCCACATATCAAACATACAAGTTTCAACAAATGTTTTTGGACAGCATGGCAACATTTTAATTTTGGTTCGCTGTCCGGGAAAACATCAAATGTAAGTATAGTTTTCTTGGATTGCTCTAATCCTATGAATCCATTTCCAAGTGGGTGCGTATGGTTATGGTGGTGGAAAGAAGAGAAGGACTTCATTTGAAGAGACTTTCCCATTAGTTTCCAATATTATGTGCTATTGTTTTCTTGTTTATTTGGGAGTGAGGGGAAGGATGGGAGGGCTACAAAATCCATGACTTAAATAGCGTATTTCTACATTAAAACGTAGATATGCTTCTATTGAAGTTTTAATTTTTTTTTACTATGTTAAAACATTCCCCAAAATCTCTTAATCAATATGAACTCAAATTCATGCTTTATGCTACCTATAAAACATTGGGCAACTGTGTAATATGAGATGTCTATAGTTTTAAACTAAATGAGAATGATGCAAAAATAAACAGAATTGGAACTGTTGACTGAATACTTAAACATAGAATGAAGACAACGATTCTAAATCTATCATAAATATTTAACTGAAAGATAAGTTTCAGAGATAGTCATGCAATATTAAGCATTAGAATTTATAATATATTTTTAAAAATTTAATTATTTTACTAGATAATATTTTGAGGCCCCAAATTATAAAACATATTAAATATAAGTTATCAAAAAAGGCTTTCTCTTCTCCTTGTCCCTATCACCTCTGTCCCACAGAGAGCCAGTATTAGCAGTTTCTTTATACTTAAACAAATATGAATATGTATTTTTATTTCCCTGTTTTCTACACATGCTATTGTATACCCTGATGTTTTCACTTAACAATAAATCTATATGCACACATTAAGTGCTTTCTCATTTTTTTTTTTTGCTTTCTCGTTTTTTTATAGTTGCATAGTATCGCATTATATGGATGCACCATAGTTTAAACAGCTCCCTATTGATGAACATTTGCTTTTTAAGAAAACTTTTTAAATGTAATTAGTAATATATTGCTTACATTCTTTAAAACACAATATATTCGTGGAAAACTTCCCAGAAGTGAAATTACTGGGTCAAAATATATATGCATTTAAAATTTTCATAGATATTACCAAATTGTTCATCATAAAAGCTGTAAATATGTATTTACTCTAGAAATATATGAAATTGGCTTCCCACACAGTCTGACCTATAGCATATAATGGAATATTATCATTTCTTTCCAAATTGATAGGTTAAAAAAATGACATTTCTGTATCATTCATGTGTATCCTTTTATTCTCATTGAGTTTATGCTTTACTTTTAATATTTTAAAGAACATTTGCTGGGGCACCTGGTTGGCTCAGTTGGTTAAGCATCTGACTCCTGATTTTGGCTCAAGTCATGATCTCATGGCTCATGAGATTGAGTCCCTCCTTGGGCTCTGTGCTGACAGTGTGGTGCCTGCTTGGGACTTTCTCTCTCTCTCACTTTCTCTTCCTCTCTCTTTCTCTCTCTTGCTATGCCTTCCCTACTTGTGTTATCTCTCTCTTTCTCTTGCAAAATAAACAAACATTAGAAAAAAAGTATTTGCCTTCCTATGAACTGTATGATCATATCCTTTTACCAAAGATCCATTGGATTATTGTTCTTTTTCTTATTGATACTCTTTAATACTAATATTTGTGGAATTTATATATTGAGATATTTTAACTGATTTTGAAAAATATTGTGTCTTCACTTTTTATTTGCCCTTTGACTATAGTTATAATATTTTTTCTTTGGCCTTGCAGTCTTTCTTTATGTTTGTGTAGTTAAATCTATCTTTTCTTTAATGACTTCTGGATTTTGAGTTAAACTGAGAAAGGCTTTTGTCTCTTCAGTTTTATGAAGTTATTATTCCTGTTTTCTTCTGACACATTTATGTACTTTTTAAATATTTGCTATTTTTGGAATTTATCTTGGTGTCTGGTGTGAGGTATGGATATAGCTTACTTATCTCTAGTAATTCTAATGCCATTTTTGAATAATTCATCTTTTCCCCACTGATTTGATATGCTAACTTTATCCTCTTTCAAATTTATATATATATATATATATATATATATATATATATATATATATATATATTTATATGGACTTTGGAATGTTTTATTCTGGGCCATTGCTCTGCTTGTTTATGAACCAACACCTCACTGTTTTAATGCTGAAACTTTACTAATCTTTATTATACAACATTATAAACACATTTTTATGTCATAAGGAGGGTCCTCCTTGCTGTTTACCTTATTCTTTTCCAGAGTTTTGCCGGGGACTTTTATTTTTCTACTTAAACATTATGTTTGGCTATATATGATTAGTTATTATAGTTTGCATAATTAGCACTGTTTATTTAGATTGTATCACATTTATAGAGTAACTTACAGAGAAGTAAAGTCTTTATGATATTGAGTATTCCTATTGAATGATACAGTATGCTGTTACATTTGTTCATGTCTAGTCCTGTCCTTCAAAGCTGCTTTAAAGCTTTCTTAAAAGAGATTTTTTTTCATCTTTATTATTGCTATTCTTCCCTATTTAACCTTGGTATTGTAAATGGGTTTTTTTTTTCTTTCTTTGTATTACCTAACTGGATGTTATTTGCATATATGAAAGCTATTGGTTTCTGAATATTAATTTAATATCCCTTTAGCTTGCTGAATGTTTTGTAATAATTTTCTAGTTCATTCTCTTTGGTTCTGCAGGTAAGCAATCATATCTCAGCAAATAGTAGTAATTTTACAACCCCCTTCCAAAATGTTTTACCTACAGTTTCTTACTCTAACTGAATTCATTGGCTTGTGAGCTGAGATAGATTTCTTTTTATTATGAATTCATTGGCTTCTGTTTCACTTAGTATTATTAGGCTGAACAATATTTGATTTATTTTTTCACCTACAAAAATAACCTTCCATATAATTCAACTAAATGTTTATTAGGGGTGGTTGCTAAATTCTTTCAAATGTTTTTTTATCATGGATGTTGGTGATTTATACTACTTGTATTAATAGAATTCCTAATGTTGAATCATCATTACGTTTATGTAACAAAACTGAGTCATGGTACAATTATCTTTTAATTTTGCTGTATTTTCTTTTTCAGCATTTTATTTACTATTTTTGTATTAATATTTATGTGAGATTATTCTACAGTTTGTTTTCAAAGTCTTAAGGCTTTAGTATCAATGTCATATTCTTTTTATAAGCTTGCTTTCTTTTTTATGCCTGGAGCCATTTAATAGCATTTCAATGGGCTGATTGTTAAATACATGTTGGAATTCTCCTGTGAAGCCCTTTAATCTTTGACTATTTTTCTCTCAATTGTTTTATGGAAATTAACCTTTTCTGATTTCCAGAGTTTGAATATAAGTTTGACAAATTGTTTTTCTTAGGAAAAAATATCAGTTATCCAGGTTTCAAATTTATTTTTATATTATTGAAATAGCACTTTTATTAGTCATCCAATTTCCTCTATTTCTATGAATTTTTCTTCATAATAACTTCCAATTAAATGCTTTCTTCTTCTTTTTTAAAAAATCTTAAGTGTATTTATTTATTTTGAGAGAGAGAGAAGATGAGCAGGAGAAGAGAAGAGAGAGAGGAAGAGAGAATCCCCAGCAGGCTCCATGTTATCAGGGTGGAGCCCAATGTGGGGCTCGAATTGAAGAACGGTGAGATTACGACCTGAGCTGAAATCAAGAGTAGGATGCTTAACTGACTGAGCCACTCGGGGGTCCCTATATGCTTTATTCTAATCAATTTTTATTAACAAGCGGTTTGTATGTTCTATTGCTTATTTTTTCTTCCAAGTAGCAGTTTTAGGGTTTTTTAAAATTGTTTTTGTTGTTTGCATATTTTTATCTCACTAAATACTACTTTTATTGCTATTTTTTTCTTTATGCTTGCTTTCAATTTATTTCTGTACTTCTAACTGAATCAGTTCCTTACTTTGTTTTTTTTTCTTTTTAACCAGTTTAAGTATTAAAGGCTGTGCATTTTTCTCTGAGCACCGATTATCTAAATTCCAAATGTTCAAATATGGACTATTTTTTTTTAGAAGTTTTGCAATTTTGATTAGTGTTTGAGTTAAGAGAGATTTTTTTCTATTTCCAGATTTATAGATACATACATTTACTTATTATGTTAATTTCTAATTTTGTTGCATTTTTATTAGAGAATATTGTCTCTACCACCTGTGATGGTTAATTTTATGTATAAACTTGACTGGGCTTTGGCCTGTCCAGATACCTCATCGAACATCATTCTGGATGTTTCTGTGACAATGTTTTGGGTGAAATTAACATTTAAATCAGTGGACTAGGAGTAAAGTAGATTGTTCTGTACAATGTGTGTTGATCTCATTCAATCATTGCATCTGTTGAAAAATACAAAAACATTGGCCTCTTCCAAAGAAGAGGACTACCTTAAGATTTCATCTGGATCATCGGCCCTTCTTAGCTCTAAGGCAGACTGCCTTAGGACTTGAATTAGAATACTGGCTCTCTTGGGTCTTCAGCCTATCTAACTACCCTGCAGATTTTGGACTCACCAGCCTCCAAAATCACAAGAATCAAAGTTTTACAATCTCTCTGTCTCTCTGTCTCTCCACACAAACATCCTATGGCTTCCGTTTCTCTGAAGAACCCTAATCACCACCTAGCCTTTTAGTCTAAATTGCCCTTTTATCATTTTGCTCAATTGTTTTAGTTTTAAGAGGAGCTCATGTGAACAGTATTTTCTGAATCTGTTCATTTTTAAATTTTAATGACTTCATGACACCTGCACTTATTATAAAATTTATAAACGGCCTTTCTTTTTTGTTTTTGTTATCTTTTTATTTTATAATGTTTTCTACTGTCTTCTGGCATTGACTTTTTCTGTAGCCAGCCTTATTTTTTACCCTTCTAGATATCTGGTTATTTTCCCTTGGCTACTTATAGTTAAACTCTAGTAATTTTACTAACATATGTCTGGTGATGAGCATCCTACTCAGTTTGCTTTGCCAAATAATGTGGCTATTAATATGTAAGTACAAAGGGCATTGCTACTTATTAGCTGAAACTTGATAAAATTATTTAACTTCTCTGTATTTAAGTCTCCTCATCTGTATAACAGGGAAAATAATTGGATTTGCCAAAGAAGGTTGTCATGATATTATCATTTTAAAAATGTTTAATACTGTGCCTGATATATAGTAAATGATATTCTTTAATTAATAAGTTAATAAATAAACCAGAATAAATTTCTTTCAGAAAAGTTTTCTTGATTTTATGTATTTAAATGTTATTTGAACCTTGTTCTTAGAGAAGTTTAATTATATGTATATTAGGTATTATTTGCCTGTCTTCTTAATACATTATTTTCTCTCTAATCCTTAATCAATAGCAAAACCAAAAAGAATTATTGGGATTTTTTTTAGTGTAAGCATAGAGTCCTGTGGGTTTTGGCAAATGTATATAGTTGTACAATAACCATTACAGTCAAATTTTAGAACGCTTTGATGACCCCCAAAACCTCTCTCATGTTGGGTGCTGTCAATTCTTGCCCCCACCCTTCGCCTTAGGCAATCTCTGATCCATGTCGCTGTTACTATAGTTTTACCTTTTCCAGATTTCACAGAAATGAAATCATACAATATGTAGGCCTTATATCTGACTTCTTTCATCTGTATTTTGAGTATGGTTTTTTCCTTTATTATGAGTCGGTGGCATTTCACTATACGGATATGCCACATTTTGTTTATTTTAATCTGTATACACAGTTATTTTCTATTACTTTTTTGCTTGTTTTGCTTGTTTCTATTTCATATGTTCTTTACTGGATTTTCTGAGGTGTCTCTTTCATCAAATTTCAAATTTCATTTTTCTATATGTGTTTATTTTTTTCTTACTGCGCCTGTCTGTACCCAGTAATCTTATTGCATATTTTCCTTGTCCCCCTCTTTCTGTCCTACATTCTTAAATTTATTCTTTTTGAATTTCCTTCATGGAAGTGAAGAATTCAGTTTTTTTTTTTTTAATTTTTAAGAATAGGCTTGGGCATACCCTTTATCTGTTCTGTGGAAACATTTGTCTGAAGAGTGTACATTCACTAATTTTTTTTAAAAAAATGTATTTTGAATTCCTACACTGTAGCAGGCACTGAGGATATAGCAGTAGATAATACAGAATAAAATAAAAGTTTTGTGAAAATACTATATCAGGTTGTGACTTGTATTATGCAGGGAAATACCACTCACAGTGGAGGAATAAGGAATGTTGATGCGTTTGTCACAATTTTAAATAATGTGACCTGTGACAATCACCCTTGGAAGGTGACAGTTGATTAAAATTTGAAGGGGATAAGGGAGTAAGTGATATTGCTGTCTTGGGGAGAATATGCTAGGCAGAGGAAAGAACAAGAAAAGTCTTTGAGGGATGACTATGCCTTCTATGTTCTTGGAAAAGAAAGATGGCTAGGGGACAGAAAGGTTTAGAAGTCAGAGGTAATGGGAAGAGATATCATCTTGAGCTTCACAGGTTCTTCTCAAGTCTAGCTTTGCCGAGTGAGATGGAGAGGGAGCCCTGCAAATATATGAAGTGGAAGATGAAAGAATTCTGAGTATTTTTAATCTGTTGGTTAATCTGGTGATCTTTACCACATTTTTACAGTATTTATATACTGATTCTGTGCCATATCTTTTTTTAGTACCTATCACTGAATAAGTTACATTTTCCTAAACTAGATATTTGTAGATGGTTCTTATGAAAGTAGCTTGAAAGGATCCTAGGCAGCATTCCAGCCTTCACAACTTAAAAGCTCTCTTCCTGCTGCCATAGAGACAGACTGCTTCCTACCAATGTGGCTTCTGTGTGTGTCTTTGTGCACTCCTACAACATCCCGCAACTTCTGTTTCTCTTTATCATATCTGGTCCAGAGATCATGTTCTCTCCTGTTCAAGAGATGTAGATTTTGCACTTCTGAGTGAGCCCCTCATCTTCGTTGATGCAGTCAGAGGACTACCCTGATAGGGCCTCTTGAACTCTCTGCTTTCTTATGATTTCTTCCTTCATGGCTTGTGTCCATCTAAGCTTCTGTTGGCAGCCCCCACATGTAAGATGAAGGCAGCTTATTATAGCTGCCTCCTAATTTCCCTAAAAAATTGAAGTTACAGGGTGGTGTTCCTTTTCTTTGTTGCTTTGGTGTGATTTTCAGGAAGACAAGGGAAGAAAGCATAGTTTCTTAGCTAGTATGATGACTTAGCTAGTATGAAGGTTAACTTTAAATGTCAACTTGGCTAGGCTATGGTGCCTAGTTGTTTGGTCAAATACCAGCCTAGACGTGTTGCCATGAAAAAAAATGTTCAGCTGTGAATTGAAATCAGTAGACCTTAAATAAAGTAGATTATTCTTTAATCTACTGGATGTGGGTGGGCCTCATCCAATCATTTGAAGCCTTAAGAGAAAGACTGAGGTTCTCTGAAGAAGAAGGAATTTTGCATTCATATTGTCTTCAGACTCAAGACTGCAAGTCAATTCCTGCTGAAATTTCTAACCTGCTGGACTTCCTTACAAGTTTTGAACTTACCATTCCCTACTCTTCTGTGAACCAACTCCTTAAAACAGATCTCACTCTATATATGTATGCACACTCTATTCATTCTATTTCTCTGGAGAACCCTGACTAATACAGGTTACCGTACTGGTAGTGAGAATTCAAGAACTAATTTGATGCAACTATTGGGAAAATTTTGTAGAGAAACTTAATTTAATAAATTATATATTCAGCATTGATGTAAGTTTAAGGCTTTCAAAGATATATTGATTATCTCACAAAAAATTCCACAGGACATTTTTTGGGAATAGTAATTTTACATGCCAAGTAATTCTGTATTTTTCTTTTGATATCCTGCAGTGTTTGGAAAGTGTGGTATTAAAGCAGAGGGTCAAAGAGATAAAGTTTAAGGGGTTATTAAGTGGGAAACTATGTCTGTTAGACATCAATGACTGGGTCGGTAGATTACAGCCTGAAGATGGAGTTCATGTCATCTCTGAGTGGAGAGAGGAACATTCTAAGGCTCTTTCCTATCTTTGAACATACCTATTATTTTGTAAGGCATTCTTCAACTATAATATGCATTTGTAGCCAAAAATGAATCCAAGAGATATAGTTTAAAATTTATAACACTAAATATGACAGATACAAAGTGATGTCATATATTCTAGTTCTCTTTTTAAAAAATATTTCTTGAGCATTCCTGTTAGGGTCTTTAGAGCCGAAAGGTGAGACTTAAAATTTAAATCTAGCTTCAGAAAAGAAAAAGGGTCATGGAAAAAATATCTAAACCTTAATCATTAAAAACATAATTGAGTATACATCTCTTTTTATTGTCATTATTTCATGTGATTTTATACTTGTGTTATGAATGTTGGCTATGGCAGTATTCTAAATATGTATAACATATAAAATGACAAACAGTAGCTTTTCAAACACATGTAACTTGAATAACTACAATTTAGAGAATTATATCCTTTAATCTCTAATGTGAGATACAGGATTTAATGTACAGTTAACCCTACTGGAACACATTCATTCATAGGAAATATGAAAGATTTTCTGAAGATCTGTGCAATCAGAATTACCAGACATTTTTCAGAATTACCCCACTGTCTTGTTCCCTGAAAGTAAAAACACTTTCTTACATGTTTCCATACAGCACACGGCTTTAGGAAGTTTCATATTCTTGAATATGTCCCATGTTTTATTATTATTAAAGGCCAAATCATTTGCATAGTGTTAGGTTGCCTTACATTTTCATTATATTTATTCAAAAAATTCCTGCTGGCCACGAAGAATGTATTTGTCCCCCTAATTTAATAATTGATAGTTAGGGAGTTTAAACGTGAGGTTTCTGAAGATGAACATATGTAAATGTGAAAGATTCTTAGCTATAGCTTTCTTACTTGATAGTATGTTGTAAAACGTTAAGAACCAAACGCACTTACCGCATAGATGACATTACACTGTATGGACCACGCTTCACCCACACCAAAAGGACATCCTATAAAAAGATGAAATGGAGGAAATGAGGAAATAAAAATAAATTATCCTATGGATGATTAGATAAAAATTCAGATATTAGACTAAGATTTGTAATATGCTGGAATAAATATCAAAGAGATCTTTGTTGTATACTAAGTGAGATTTGGCCAAAGATTTTCTAGTCTTTTATTTTCTTCTTAACTCATACCAAAAGAATCTTGTGAAAGTCCTTAAATAAATTATGAGAGAGTTTCCATTTGGAAAAAAACAGAAACAAATTCTTCAAGATGTTCCTTCGATTCAGATCCATGAGCCAGAAATTTTGTCAACATTTAAATGCGCTATAAAGAATATATAGTGGATTTTAATATCAATTTTGGCCCGCTTAAGGGTGGAGCCAACAAAATGTTCTGCTTTTGTTGGGTCTGCTCTGGACTTTATTTTATGCATCCCAGGTTACTCTTATCCCTCAGTGTTCTGCTCAGATATCTGTTTTTGCTTCAGAGAAGATAGTGCTGATTTTTCAAAGGTGTTTATGTTTACATGTGCCTGAGGCTCTCAAACCTGGTGGATCAGAATTTATCAGGCAACATTTTAACAGTGCCAAGACCGCAATCAAGGAGTTTCTCATTTATTAGTGGAGTGGGCATGCATTTGAAAATGGCACACCTACTAGTTACGATAACCATAACTTATGCTTACGCTACCTCAAAGATCAGTCTTTATCAAATCTATTATTTCCAATGGCAAGAAAATGATCTGTAAAATACGGGCTTCCTATTTTACTGCTTCATACCAGCAATGACTATGCAACATCATGGTGTCCTTTCTGAGTTTCTCTGAACACTGTTCTTCAGTTTGGTTCTCTTGTCTACTGTTCAGCAGCGTGACACTCCCTTGCTATGCTAATAAACAACTCCTTGCCATCCCTCCTATCTCTGCCATCCCTCTACCCCCCAGCAGCAGCTCAGCATGCTTATTGCTTAATCACTTCATGCCCAAGAACACGTGGGCTCTACTGAATGAGGCTTGTAATCAAATGATAGAGCTCTACTTGATTATCATTCACAACAGTAGCCCAATACATGATTTTTCTAATTATCTCCCCCGTGGTGGACATTAGCCCCTGTTTGGTTTTCAATTATAACATCTATATGTCTTAGTCCCCAAACATTCTTAAGGGATATACTATCAGAACAACCATGGAGAAGTTGGAGTGTCAGGAAAGGAACTCCCTTTGATGACTCCCTTTTGCTTTCATGTTTAAGTTGGACTATTATTTTCAGGAGAGGGGCTGAAGGAAGAAAAACAAATGAATTTGTTTTTCAGTGAAATAATAATTTTCAGAATTCTTTCCAGATCATAACAAAAAGTAAATGCCATGTTAATTTGTCATATGTATTTTTTCAGATCTGCAAGCATCATTCCTTTTCACTGCAGGAATGTTCTAAATGAACTTGTTTATAATCTGCAACCATTAAGATTATGATTTTTTAAAAAGTTTTATTTGTTAAAGTGACTGTTTTGCGTACATCATTCCTTAGGCTCTGAATCGGACTTGATTATAATAATATTGTGCTTAAAATAATTGATGTTATTGAAGCTCTTTCAGGAAGTCTTCAATTAAATATTGGTCAATATGTACTTTGCATTTTTACAGATAATAGTATATATCATTTTTACTATTTTACAATTTTCCTGACAAATTCGTAACACAGAAAGTGATTTCCTGAAAAATGTTGAATTTGGCAAAATATTAATATTCTTCTCATGCTCTCTGTCCCCAAAGGAGATACTATAGAGTCATTTTGTTTGAGTGTCAAGTTTTATTGATGATCTTGGTCAGAATCATTTATATTTTTCAGTTTCCTTGCACATGTCATTAATAGAGAGCTGCTTCCTTGCTTGCATGAATGTTTGATTTCTTTTTCCAGTTAAATAGTGATCCAAATGCAAAATCTAATGCTTAGGGTAATCATGTGAATTTATGACCATCGCTTGGATGCTGGGCTTTCAGAAATGAAATTGAATAGATCATATTTCTCTATAAATGTAGGTTTTACAGCTGAGATAGATCTAATATTGATAATCTCTTTATTTAACTGTTTCAAAATGCCATATGTGACTGAAAGCAACAGAATGGAAATAACTATGTTTATAGCAAATAGAACAGGAAATGAAAGCAAGATATGCAGAAAGCTTCTAACTGAAGTGAGCATCATATTAGTGCTATAGTATAGCAGCATTAAGGGCAGCAATCAGCATGTTGAAGAAAGGGATTGGGGCACACTCACATGTAGGACGAGGAAATTATAATGGGAAAAATATCATGGCTATTTTCAGATGCTCAGAATCGCCCAGAAGGGGTAACTTGAAGATTACATTAAAACTTACTTAAAATCGGGGAAAATACCTGTTGATTTATTTCAACAATTTTGTATCAAACAAAGAACATCTACTAGGTCACATTTTTCCAATATCTGCCATTGTCAGATCTGTAATATTGCAAAAACAATGGCTCAAGGTACCACACAATTTCAATTTAAGTGACTTTGCTAATTCTCAAACGGACTCTGGCCTTGCCGTTTTTCAGTCTATATTCATTCATTTATCCCACATGGTCTTTGCAACTGAAATTGGTTAAGGGAAGTGCTTTGGATTGAATTATGTTCCCTGAAATTCTTATGTTGAATCCCAGCCCCTAATATGACTACATTTAGAGTGAGAATTTTTAGATGGTAATTAAGGGCCAGGTCATAACCAGATGAGGTTGGTGGCCTTATAAGAAGAGGAAAAGAGAGAGATCTCTCCTCTCCCATGTGAGAACACAATGAGAAGGTGGCTGTCTGCAAGCCAAGAAGAGAGTGTGCACCACCAACTGACCAGGCTGGCACCCTGTTCTTTGACTTTCCAGACTCTAGGGCTGTAGGAAAATAATTTTTTGTTGTTTAAACCACCTGGTCTATGGTAATTTGTTACGGCAATCTCACCAGACTAAGACAGGAAGCATACTGATTCCAAACACGTATCTATGCTCAGATGACAGGACAATTATTTACCATTTCATTTAGGTTCCTCACTGTTTCTACAGTGCTTGAATGTTTTAGCAGCCAAGGTGGTGACAGATCTGCACAGAGGTTTTCTAAAGACAGTGTCCAGTCTGCATTGACTTGCTGTCCTGCACTCATTTGTCAAATTTCTTAGAATACAGGGGTGTTCTGTGGTTAAAAACAAGCAAACATGAAAGCCCTGTTTGAACCCTCCACAATCTCAACTGGAATCAAATCAAGTTACTTAAGGAATGTGAGGCACAACGTATACAGATGCAAGACTTTTTTTGTATTTTATTCTACAGAATTCAAATCCTCTAGTTACTCAAGTTAGAACTCAAGTCCCAGAATGTCTGTTTTACTATGTCTGGGATCTGGAGGAGTCCCATATGTATATAGGAAAAAGGCAGGGATTTCTCTGAGTTAGAATTTGGGGAAAAAAAGTTATTACCTACCAAGTTTTTCCAAATACATATAAAGGTGACTAGATCACTCAGGGTGGATATATTTTTATTCTCCAGACTGAATTTTGGAGGTATCATAGCATTCATAACAAAGCCAACTATCACTATTTTTTTCCCAAAGTATGCCTGTAATTTGTTTTTCAGATTCCTCTGCAGGATTAAAACTCCTTTTCAGAGGCACCTGGTTGACTCAGTCCCAAGAGCATGCGACTCTGCATCTCAGGGTGGTATGTTCCAGCCTCATTTTGGGTGTGGAGTTCACTTACAACAAAACAAAACAAAACACACATCTTTTTTGCATGCATTGTTATACTCCCTGCTCTTGGTCTTCTTTTCTGTGTCTTCACTATTCAAGCATTTTCTCCTCTCCTGATCAGGATCATTGCAATGACCCAAAATTTCCCAAATGCTATAATTTTTGTGACACTCCCTAAGCCAGTTAATGAAGACATTGTATTCTTCAGTGGGCCAGTGTCGAGATAAGTCGGGATGCATCTTTAGGAGAACGTGATGGAGCACAGCAGAACAACGCCAGTTGTGGCCTCACTGGGAGGGCTGAAGTAAAAGTCACCAGCCAAGACTCCCCATCCAAAAAGCGGTGACCTGAGCACCAGAGCTGGGCAGGTTCGCATTGGTGAAGTCTCTCATGCCCTCCACAGGCCAACTATTACTATTTTTAGGCAATCCTAGATACCAGAGCAAATGGACAGAGAAAAATTATGTGAAGTATATGATAAAAGAGGAACCACTGGCTTTTAAATCACGACATAAAAAAATAAAATCATTTTGAGATAAAATCTAATCCTTTAAGGTTCTGTCATGTTAACATTTATTTCCATGTTTACACATATATTTATTCCTTATATATTTGAAGTACCTACTATATACCAGTCACCTTGTTAGACTTCGGGCAGCAAAAGAATACAAAGATGGCACATCCCTATCTTTAAGATTTCCTATACAAAAATTGGCCAATAATTCTGAAATTTGGTAAATTGGAAATTTGGATTTAAGAGGGCCACAAACATATTGCTATGAAATTCATTCAGTTGTAGTTTGCACAATTGAGTTCTTTAAATATATTTCCTGTTATGAAAACCAAAAAAGCAGATACTTCATTTAATTGAAAAAAAATAATATGTAATAGGTTATTAATGGCTTCAAAGTGAAGCAAACTTAACACTGACTCGGGAAGACTTTGCCCTTAAAAACACCAGTAAGGAAACTATGCAGTATAAATCATTAGAGCAGAACGTTTCCACTTTTCTGCCTCTACAGATGACCTTTTCCTGATGGATTCATTAATAAGTCTAAACACACAGGGGAGCTAGAAGGGATGGAGAAGCAGAACAGTCTTTCTCCTCTCCACCACTCTCTTTTCTTTTCCTCCTGCAGATTAGGGGGACATTTGTTTACGTAAGCACACCACTGGAGACTACTTCATGGTGTTACGTAGTTTTATGTACCATGTCTTTAGACTTGAGCCTTTGACTTATCTCCCCATTTTTGTTTCTCCTTTAACTTTTTCAACCCAACTTATTTCCCACTGATCTTTAGCAGGCGCTGCTCTGCCGTGGATACAGTTTTTCTCATCAACATTTGAATCTAATGAAGAATGTATCTTCACAAATGCATTCTGCTACACTGTGATAAAATCATCAACGATATCTAATATTCACTGATTAGGTATTTATGACATAACTAAGTGTTGTACTAATGGATTTATATTTGAATATCCATCCTGTTATTTCAGCCACATTTATCAGACCCAACACTTTGACGATTTAATCTATTATTGCTAAAATCAAGATTTACATATGACCTAGATTCAGGCACTCTCCAGCAAACCTTAGTTTCATAGTTTTCCTAAACTGCTTAATCCATCTAAACTTCTTATTCCATCTCATTAAAGACCTTCACTTTCCACAGTTTTAGGTTAGTTGCCACAATTCTTCCAGTAGACACAGATGGAGTTCTGAACTGTTCACTGAAGACCATTACTTTTCTGTTCTCCTTGGCACATTTGTAGGATTTTTTTCTTCCACTATGCCATGGGGCAACACATGGTACATTTATCACAAGGATGGTATAGAAGTTTGGGATAGGCACTTGAATCCTACTTCACAACTTCCAGATTGTTTTGGTCATTTGGCTTATTTTTTGTAGAGTTGGATAGCTCTGTTGGTTGATTTTGGCTCAGATCATGGTCCCAGGGTGGTTGGATCAAGCCTGGTGTCCAGCTCTGCATTGAGCATGGAGCCTGCTTAAGATTCTCTCTCTTTCTTTCTCTCTCTCTGCCACTCCCCCTGACCCCCAAGCTCTGTCTCTCTCTCTAAAGTAAAAATAAATAAATAAATAAATAAATAAATAAATAAATAAATAAAATAGCATTTCATCTTTGTAATGTTGGTATCAAAGAAAAGAGCTTGGGAAATAGGTGTTCTGGGTTCTGGTCTTCCCTTTGGTATTATCTATTTGGCTTGGAGAAAGTAAGTTCATCTGATTCTTCATCTGTAATTAATACATCTAGATTATATTAATGATAGGCTGTACTTTCTTGACCTTTCGCCTGCTTCCCACTTTCCAAGGGCAGTTAGAATGACCAGCTCTCATAGTTGAATTTAAGGTTTATGATAAGTTAGAGAAATTCATTCAGCACTGTGTGGAAATAGTCAGCTGGTATACCATTGTGCATTTTGTTCCCCAGTTGGTAAGGCATTGCAGTTTATAAACCCTTGAGGAATTTGATAGAAATAACATCTTAGATATCAGATGTAAAATAAAAGATGTTTGAACTTCAAATACTCCATATGGTCTGTCTTATGGTTGACTGGTATTTGGGTTATCTTTATACAGATTATTGAGAATTCTGTTTTTATTTTTAATCTTCAACTGGTTCACTTACGTTCACTAAAATCTCTTCATAAATGGTCACATCATGGGTATTTGATGCCATATAAATCAACTTATATTCATTGCTTACATTCGTGCTTATATTCGGTATAGAGATAACTGGGTTCTGGGAGAGAATTTATTCATAATTGTTAAAGGCTAGAATTTACTTCATTGTTTTTCTTCCCTCATATTAGCAAATTATAAAGAACAGACCACAGTGGATAGTTCTGGTTTCTTTGATATTGAAAATTTAAAATTGAGGTGACAGGAAAATTATTTTGTGTGTATATTTTAATGCCACGGCATAATTAATGCATCCTAGTGAAAAGGGAATATAAAACATGTACATTAGAATATTCAACTAACACATTGTGGTAGAAACCAAGCTTTCAATAATTATTTTCTTTGTGAAAAAGAAAGAAAAGAAATCCAAGCATTACTACTATTGAATTATAAAACAACAAACTATCTCTTTCTCTGTGGCTTTCATCCATATAATTTACAGTGCAAATGCAATTTTTGGTACACAAATGCTTCTATATTGAGAGCTGTGTGGAAAATAGAATGCCTAGTTCCAATTTTCTTGCCAAACAAAGAAAACAAAATCCTTCCCCATCTTCTGTATTATGTGAGTGCCAATAACGCCTCTTTGATGGTAGCTTTGTGTTGTATTGTGTTTTTGCTTTTAATTAAGATATATTGGGTAAAATAGTGCTTCATTGTATTGTACAAAATACGAAAGCATGGGCCAATTACAGCCTTCAATGGGATTCAGTTTAGACCTCATGTTACTGTCTCATGCCCATTTTTTTAGTGTTTAGTAAAGTATTCTGATGTTATATTTTCTCCTGGGGTTTTCTTTTTGGTTTCTCTTCATCCAAATGAAAAGCAATGACCCCTACCTAAAATGTTAATTAAATGGCTACCTCATTTGTTATAATGTTTTTATTTTAAAATATTCTTACATTTTGGATGCCAAAACTCAATTTTGCCCCATATGGCCTTTTTCACAACACGTGTTTTTAGAGGGCATAATTTTCACAGAAGGCAGAATTCAAAGTTAGCAGAAACCAGGTTGGGAGCCAGACAAATATGGAAGAAATGTCACCCTCATCTTTATTTAAACCTGATTAACCTTTTTAATTTAGTCATTAAGTTTTATTGAAAATGAACCAAATGTGGTCATTAGTTGTGGGAAGAGAATGGAATCAATTTAGACATTAAATTAAAGGGCAAAATCTCTAGAACTTCTAGGTAAAGAAAGATAAAATGGTAGGTTGCTCATTGCAAAGTGATTATAGGGAAAAATATTATCTATATTGAGATTTCAATTTACCCAGATGCCAATCTATTTCAGAATTTGTCATAATGTGATAAAACTCCACTAAAGCCTTCTATATATCTTTTCAAGAAACCAATTAAATATTTGTTAGTTGATTTGCAAAATGACTATGGCTAATATTCCATTTGGGGTTTATTTGATTCTTGAGCATGAGGTATGATTAAGGTGGGGTAGGGATCAAAAGGACAATTTTATCTCCTTTTATATGATCTTAGTAAAATATCTTCATCCACAAATATGATGTAAACAGTGCGTTGCAGGAAAAATGTCTGATGACTCAAAGAAAACATTTTGTGTACATTTTAAAAGAATGATATCAATAACTGTGAAAGGTTCTGTTTTATGTTCTTCCTCTGACCCTTTTTCTAGATGCCTGCAATTTCTTTTGTCATGAATTTTCTGCAAACATCATTAGTGTTCATACAAGTATCTAATCTTCTGTTGAACTGCGTTGGATTAAAATGGAAATTGTAATTGTTGTAATTGTCATTTTCATGCTGCATGCTAACTACAATGGAGTCTATTAAATTATTGCCTGAAAATGCATAATGTTTAATAATGTATTTTGAAAGTTGGTTTTGCCAACAGCAATAATAATGACACACAGATACATATATCATGGAGTGCTTACTATGTGTGCTTACTTGGATTATCTCATTAAATCCTTACAACTATCCTATGATATATCATATGACTACAAGTGAATTCTTATTCTGTTTCAAGATGATACCATGGCTTTTGATACAATTTCACATTTAGTATTTACATCACCTCCCCCTGTCCTAGGAAGTAGGGATTTTTAAAATGAGGAAACTGATGACTTGAAACTTGCATATGGTGAACAGAGTTTCATATCCAGGCAGCTTGCTTCCAGAGTCTGTGGTCTCAGTCAGTATGTAATGCTGCCTTCCTATAAGGATTATACTTTACTTAAGTGAGTGGTAGGCTGGCCTTTCAGCTCTCTCATCCTGAACATTTTTGTGAAGGCAACAATGTTGCATAAAAGGGCTCATCTATCATTTGGCCAATCAACTTGGAAACACAGTACTGCACCCAAGCTTTGGGTATAGAAGAGATATTTATGTCATGGCCCTTGCATAGTGTTCAGCTTTAAAATCTAAGTTGCATCAAATCCTAGGATGGCTCCTCTTTTTTTCTCAAGTGAAAGATTATGTCCTCAATGTGGGCTACAAAATCCCGTATAATCTGGCTATTTTGCTCCCTTCCTCATCTCCTACCACTCTTCCTGGGTTCTGTGGTGGTTCAAGCATATTTGTTATAGTTTTATGCTTTGGAATAACACATATGTTCCTTTGTTTGCATCAAATGATATGTTAATTAAATGCTTTCACGGTTATCACCAGTATTTCTTCTGCACTAGCCATTTCTCTTCTGATATTCAAAGTGAACACGTTAGCTTTCCCCTGATGTAAGATTATGCCACTCACAGATGTTACATTTTATTTCCTTCTATTTCCATTAGAGAATTTCAGAACTATGCAAACATTTCTGAAGAGAAGATACTTTCTGGATGGAATCACTGGGAGTATCTTCCCTGTATTAGTTTCCCAGAGCTGTTGTAATAAGGTACCACAAATTGGGTGGCTTTAAATCAGAAATTTATTTTGGTATATCCGGTTTATTTAAAACAGAAATTTATTTTCTCACTTTTCTGGAAGCAACCAATCAAATCAGAAGTCAAGAAGTCAGCAGGGCTATGTTCTCTTTGAGGGCTCTAGGAGAGAATATGTTCCATGACTTTCTCTTGGCTTTTTGTGTGGCTGGCAGTCCTTGGTAATACTTGGCTTGTAGGTCCATGACTCCAACCCCTGTTCCTTTGTCACATGGATTCTCTCTGTGTGTCTGAGTCTTGTGTCTTTATATAGTACACCAATCTTATAGGATTAGGGCCCATCCTAATTAAGTATGACTTCAGATCCTTGGTGGGCAACTGGGCATTATCTTTTTTTTGTTTCCTCCACCCCCCCTTTTTTTTGAAATTACTACAAATGCATTATTGTGTTACTGGCATTTAGAAAATTTTTACATTATAATTCTTACATGAGAATTGTTTTGGAACCTGGGGCTTGAGAGACTTTAGGGGAATTAATCTTTTTCATTTGCTCTACTTGCTCAAGCTTTCATCCTAAATTTACCTTACTTTCTGTCATATCCTCTAGTTCAATCATACGAAGTTTTTCTTATGTATGTTGCTGTATATATAATACGTAGTAGAATATGTATATGTTAAACTTGTGCCTGACTAGAAATCTACTTGCTCTTTTTGGGGCAGGTCACTTAGATTTAAGTCCTTATCTATTGGGTGGGGGGCTCACTTGTAGTGTATAGGTGGTCTCTGATAGTTACTTCTTCCCACTGGCACTTGCTTATCAGCATTTTTGACTATCACTTAGATTCAGTTTTCTCATTTCTTTAGAAATAAGACATACTATGTTTGTGACCTTAAACTTGTAGAGGAAAGAATTATGTTGTCTTAAAAATAGTATATTCTTCTCTATGTCACCACTTTAACCTGCATTTGGCTGGGGGCTGATGGACTGGTTTTCTACATTTATGGTTAACCCTGTTGCCCCGTATCAGTGTTTGGAAGAAGAGAAAATAGCACCCAGGAAGAAAACCGTCATATCTGAGAAGACTGCCAGACCACCTTGTAACTCAGAGAGCCCTCTGGAGGCTGGTAGACAAAATATTCAATCAAGAATTTATAAGGAAACAATTCTTCCCCTGCCTAAATGACAGATTGGCATATTATGATTGCCATATTTTTGACATTTTTTTTTTGAGAAGAGAAAGTGCTTATAATAAAATAGCACAATTGGGTAACAACCATCATGTTCTATAGTGGAAACCTGAGTCAGACATACCTGGGGGCCAGCTGTATCTTGTTACTTACTAGGTATTGTTACTGTTGGCCAAGAAAGACCAGGAGGAATTCACCAGATCTTTTTACCTCAAAGATATCAATATCCGTATGAACAAAATTTTAGCTGAGAGGGAGGTTTTGTTCCCTCATCAATATCTGTAAGTCGAATAGCCTCTGTTTTTCAGACCAGATTAAAAATCACACTGAGGCCAAGAAGTTAATAACAGATATACATCTTCCATTATAATTTCTTTAGTTAAGATGTTTTTCATTATACAAATGATCATCTCCATTTAATAGAACTGTAATCTCTGAAAAACATTTTGAAACAAATATGTTGTGGAGTACTTGGAATAATGGAGACCACCCTTATTCTTTGATGTACCAGAGAGCTGTCTCAGTTGAATACTGTCAATGTGTAATGTCACCAGAAAAACTTAAGACTTCGATAGCTCATTGACTGGATTTGTTAAACTGCAGATTTTTCGATGTTTATAATATAGTAGCGAACTTAATCTGAAAAATGTTACAATCATCTTTCTTCTTAAAAGAAGAAATTTAAATAGGTAGATTTAAATTTAACAGTAAATTTAAACAGGTTTTGATAATAAAAGCAAAAATAAAAAAGAATGAAATAACAGTTTTCTATCCTAGTAAATTCTTTCTTTCCTTTTTTTTTTCATTGTTTATTTTTGAGAGAGAGGGAGAGACAGCACGAGTGAGGGAGAGGCAGAGAGAGAGGGAGACAGGAAACCTGAAGTAGGCTCCAGGGTCTGAGCTGTCAGCACAGAGCCTGACATGGGGGCTGGAACTCGTGAACCGCAAGATCATGACCTGAGCAGAAGTCTCACGCTTAACTGACTCAACCACCCAGGTTCCCCATCTTTTTTCTTTTGAGAGAGTAATACCACAGGAAGGAAGAATTACTGGAGACAAAGGAATACTAGAAAGGAATAAGAATGGGGAAAGGCATACCATCACTTATAATTTCTAGCACTTGCATAGTTGCAAAAGAGAATGTCTATAAATAAATCTTTTTTTGGGTGCAAAACAAGAAAGCTTTTCTGTATAGAATTAAATTTAAATTGGAGGAAAACATTTTGTTGAATCAGAATTTAGTCAATGCTTTTTTCCTGAGAAATCAACGTTTAATCTCAGGGGTATGTTTCATGAATGTTAAAGAACGTTAGCTCTCCTGGGTCCTTTAATCCTTTTGAGAATTCAAGTTTTGTGATTGCTGGCACGTGATATCCTTAATTCAGTTTTTTTTTCCTCTTTTAACCTCTGAAAATATTCTTCTACATATGGCAAGATGGTTTTTGTCCAAGTTGGTAGAATGAAGGGAAAGAAGAGGACTCCCTCCACAGGCCCTGTACACCTGCGTCTGCCTGACTGGCCTCCTGCCAACTTCTATCCAATACCTTCTGGGCGTGGTGCAATGAAAGATTCCAAAGTACTTCTCATACGATGTAAATAAACCACAAATAAACTTGCTCTCCCCATTTTACCCACTATAGATAGATACAGATAGAGACAGAGATAGAGATATAGAGATGGATATATCGATATATCTATATATCAATATATATAGATACAGAGATAGAGACAGAGATAGAAGTATCAATCAATACATCGATATTGTCTATCTCTATCTCTATATATAGATACATGATATCTGGAGTGTTCTCCTACTTCAGGACTTTATGCAAACCATCAAAGGCTGTACTGAGGAACAGCTAAACCAACCCTATTGAAGGAGATCTACAAGAACTTGATAGTATATATGGATGTACAGATTATATATAGGTATATAAAGGTATCTACACAGCACACATCTGCACGCACACATACCTATAAATTATGAAAAAAGGAATTGGTGGTGGGTTATAAATGAGGTGAACACTGCCCTGCATCAGAGGGTGTGCTATGAAGGGGCAGTAGGTACTGGAGTTATCCTAGTGTGGTCTGGGTTTTATTCCTGGCTGCATAGCTGCTAATCTAATTCTCTTGCCTTTCTAGGAATTCATGAACTGCTTAACAATCATCCGAAAAATTACCCTTTTGCTGAATGGTAGCTACAGTGACTTCATAAGTTTATGCTAATAATAAATGCTTTGTTCAGACAACATATTTTTAGTATATATGTAACTTGAATAATCAGAAGGCTTACTTCATTTAAAATGTGTCCACTTAAACATTGAAAAAATTTTGAGCTGGAAGCTTTGGGTTGTTTTCTTGTCATAATCTCTTGTAACCCTAACTCCAAAAGCATAATTATTTAAGGTATTTGTTTTTAATTGCATGGGAATAACTGTACCTTATTTCATACAGAATTTGATTTTTATTTTGGACATTTGACTTTCAAAGCCCTGTGACTAAATGCATTCTGGCCAACTAGGGGAGTCCTTTTTTTTTTTATAAGACTTTTTTTTGCCTGTTCTGTTCCCCTTGCATTTGTGTGCTATTTTATGCTGCAGACCTGGGCTCAGTGATGGAAGGGTTTAAAATTCCATGTGGCAAAACAAGTGGCTTTCTTCCTGTCATCTGAAAATGGCACTTGCTGTTGGCTATAAAACAAATAAATAAACAAAAAACTTTTCATCGAATACCATTTAAATATTTTCTTTTGTCATTTATTTACCCCTACGCCCACTGCAGCCAGTTCAGTTCTTATTTAATGATTTCATGCCTATTATTTTGTTGGTTTCTTAACTGACTTGATGGGAAATTATTCACTTCATGTATAATACAAAGTATGCTGATTATTTAACCCTTCTCTTTATTTCATTTGTAAGAATCAGCAACCTTAAAAATATATATTAATATATTATATTAATATATATTAATAAACATGCAATATATTTAATTAATAATAATATTAATAATATTAATGTAATATTTAATATATATCCCTTTAGAGATAAAGGTAGCTGCAGCTACTAAAGGACATAGATTAAATCATTGTCAGAAAACCTAATGTATTCTTTTAGTCTGTTTATTCTCTATTTGTAGAATTATTAACATAAAAAATAGGACAAAAGTAAATAAGGACAAAGCCATTTTGAAGACAAATAGCATAGAGAAATATTCTACAGTCACTGATTGCTTTTTCCCAAATGGTACCTATCTTGATGCCTAGTACATAATAATCACTTCTTAGCTGCTTTATAAGTAGATCTACAATATTTAACATTTTCTAAGATTGTATCTTTCAATCTTCTGAAGAACCATAGCCTACCTCTTACAGTAGGATTTAGAGTGATAGAAAGATAACTCATATGTAGGTAACTCTAGGCTTGTCAAGGAACAATTCCTTGTAGAATGCCCTGCAAACAGTATATCTGGATGTAAAATTTGATCACATTTCATTTCATCAGCAGCATCCTTACCTAAAAAAGTGATTATTGCACATTCATCTCTGCAAAGCCTAGTACTTAATATAAGGGTTTCAAAGGCAAGATCTCCAGGGTTCTAATCCTAGAGCTAGTTCCAGGCTAATACAGATCTTGACAAATATAATATAGATCTTGACAAATGCCAGGGGAAACTAAAAGAGGGATAGCCTTCCATGGGATGAAGTGATAGGAGAAGCTTTAAAGGTGAAATGAGTCTTGACCTGTATTGTGAAGACAGACAGATTTTAGCTGATCATGGAGAAAAATGAAGGGCACTTAAAAAAAGACATAAAGTGTGAGCAAATACTAAAATCAGGACACACACAAGAATATTTTCAGGGATAATACATTAAACAGTTTTCCTCGAATAAACTGTTTGAGTAGGGAAATGTTAAGAAATAGGTAAATTTAGATCAATGTAAAGAATTTGGATTTAGTCCTGGAGGCAGATGGGAATGATTGAATATTTTGATTGCATAAAGTAATATTTTATGTATTACTTCTTTAAGCATGAACTTCTTTCTCAAATAATTGAAGTACTTTGCTTCTATGAGTTTTGAAAAGGCTCATCTTTGTCTGCCATCATATTATGTTCTCCAGTTATCACTCATTTAACCTTTTAATTTGTTTTTTAAAGAAGTATCTCTATACTTCATATTATTTATCCTTACCCAACTTTTAGACTTCATAGAAATTATTTGTTTAGTATAATATAAAGAGATAATGAGTATCTCTTTTCTACACATAGATTAATAACAAATTAAAATTGTTACATGTGAGCTTACGAACAGTGGCATTATGCTATTTAATATATTGTTTCCCTTCAATGAGAATTTTCTTTCTCAGAGACTGAATGCATCTTTCGATGGCAAAAGGAAAAGACAAAGAAACAGACACAGCCAGAAGTATGAAGTTTGATCTTTGGCTCTTCCAACCTAGCTGTGTCCACTCATCAAAATTTCATGAGCAGTCTCCAAAGTCATTTGGAGTTCACCAAATCAAATTACCTCTCATATTACCTTTTTACCTATCCTAACATTCTGTTCTTCCTGCAAATATGGCATGATCAAATTTCCTATTGTTATACTTGTCTCAAGAGACAAGTATATTACATCCGATCCCTTCATCAATTGGTACAAATTAGCATAATAAATGTGAGGTCTCTCTTTATGATCATGGGATATATTGCTATTAGGCAGAATGTCTTCTTTTTATCCAGACCTCAAGTAAACTATAGTTCCTTTAAAAATTAATAAATTGAGATATTCTATCCTTTTGCACTATCGGTCTAAAAGCCACAGTCCATGCAATTTCTTCTTGTGACATTGAAAATTGCAATAAAGTTCTAAAATAGTTCACTAGAAAACAGTAATTACATTTAAAACGTTGTAACTGTGAGAATTTAACAGACTTTTTTCATCCAAAGTGACTAATGCTTAGTAAACACGTTACCATTAGTCATTGTTTGGAGAACTTCAGTATGCTCACACGATGTAACGATGTCATTTTCTAACATCTTCCTTGGTTAGTATATGTAGTCCCATTTTACAAAATTCATTAATTCTTTTAATTTCATTCAATGTTTACTTTGCTTGAAGCATTCTTGGAATGTGGATCATGGATACTTCTTACTGTTTTTGATTTCAGAGTTAGCTACCCAATAGTCTCTAACTATTATTTTGACTCCTTTTGACCCAGGAAGCCTGCAACATTTATTAAGAACCTCTATGTTCATGGTGAGCTCTATTTTGGTACGGCACTAATAATTGTGAAATATGACTACCTTGTTTTCCTATTTGTAACTAATCTTTACCTACAGTTAGTTAACACTCACCACTATTATACATGAAATAATCTACCCAGGAAAAAACCAAATAGCTAACGTATCACAGTGCAACCCTAAAATGCCCTTTGGTGATTATATAAAAACAACTCTGAGATAATAATAACAAAAATAATGAGTTAACATGTATTGAAAGATTACAGTGCTGTAGACACTGTGTTAAGCACTTTATAAGCATTGTCACCTTTAATTTTCAAAACAACCTTAGGGTATTAACTGTAACTATTTCCATTTTCAGATGAAGGGACTTAAACACAGAAGATTATATGGTGGAGTGTGGAAATAATTCCAAGTTGACTTCAAAAAATGTTATTTCCCAATTGATAATGTAAACTTTTTCATTAGCCAATTAAATTTAATATTAGCCAATAAAATAACCAATTAATCTTATCACGTTATACAGTTTGAATTTCATGCTGTTTTCAAAGGAAAAGAAGAATAGTTTTCTATTAATTCGGTTGTGATCCTTGGTAACAAACACTTTCCCATTCTCTTGCAGAAAAGAAAAACATTTCATCTGGTGTGCCTGTAGAATGTGTATAGTTCCTTAAGTGGAAAATCTCTGACCCAGACTGGATGTTCACTCAGGTCACCGATAACAAATGGGACTGTCACACTGGGGTTGAGGAAGTAGGAAGTTTGTGCCTGGGAGAACATGGAATAGTCTGAGACAGCAAATAACAGGTATAGAAAAAGACACATGCTGTTTTGGTCCCTTCTTCTTGTCCTACAAAATTACTTTATGTGTTGGTGACAGTGCCCTTTGCCATTTAACCTGGGAAGAAAGGAGTAACAGAGAGATTGTACTTATTACTTCTGCATTTCTTCCATTATGTATTTCCGATCTGATCTCCTACCTAAACCAAGGATAAACCACCATTATCCTTCTTCACAGACGTCCTTTCTTCTTAACATGATTTTATATGAAATAATTTGACCTGCTCAATAATTTATTAAAATTAACTATAATATTTTTGTGGATTCCTTGAAAATATTTTCTAGGTCTCAGGAAGGGGAAATTACATATTAAAACCCGAATAATGGATAATTAGCTTAGGAGGGGCCAAGATGGTGGAGCAGCATGGAAATTCTCTGCTTTTGTCCCTGTAATGCAGCTGGATCAGCACCAAAAACTGAATAATGGAGCATATCACAGAGGCAGAGATGACCTAAGATAACCGCTAAGCACATGATAAGTTAAAAAGTATTTACATTAGAGATGAAAATAATCTAAGTAGACTGATTTAGATTTTTAATAGGAAAATCAGTTATAATCCATTTAGTTACTGCAAACTTGTCAACATTGCTTTAGCTTTATTTGGTGTTAAAATATTTCATAATGCAAAAGGAATATTTTAAAGATTGTATTAAGGAATATTTTAAAGATTGTATTAAGGTCTTGTGAGGAGCTCACAAATTCTCATATACTGTTATAGAATATTTATAATGGAGGAGATGTTTTTAACTAGAATGTTATTTAAGAACAGAATATGTGATTTAAATTATACCAATATGTTATACATTTAAGATTTAATTACCCAAACTTTTTTTTTAAAGTTAGTTACTATTCATTTCAGTTTTTAAAATGTTTGAATAAGTCCCAAGAGATGCAAAACTGAAACTAACCATTTTAACATGTAAAAAAGTATTTAAGGATATATACATTCACAGTTTAGGTTTTTTGTTTTTGTTTTTAAATTTTAGAGAGGGAAAGAAAGAGCTCTAGCAGAGGAGAGGGGAGAGGGAGAGAGAAAATCTCAAGCATGCTGAGTGTGGGCCTCGATCCCATGACTCTAGGATCCCAAGCTGAGCCAAAATCAAAAGTAGGATGCTCAGCTGCCTGAGCTACTTGGGTGCACCGACATTTTAGGTCCTCCTGAATCTTTTTCTTTATAATGTTTATGATCTTATAGAAAGATTATTTGTCATAGTCTGATCTTGAGCTAAAAACCTAACAAAATATGATTTGTTAGTTGCTTGACATGCCACACAAGACCATATAATACCAGCAAATGCATTTATAGTAAGTGAATGACATAAAATACATAAATCTTAGTCAGCATGTGAGGAGATATGAAAAGACAGAATAAAAACATTTTTACTATTGACTAATAAATGTCAGAAGATATAATTGAATGAAAAAGGAAGGAAGAAAGCTATCTAATATGAGACATGTTTAGTAAATGATTTAAAGTAAAATAATGTAGAGACACAGAGGAGAAACACTCCCATTATTACTTGGAAGGGAATGTGAAGGGCCCCACATGCCAGAGTTGGGATGAGAAGGGCCCTCTCTGAATGGCTGTCCAGAATGATGCTGGGTCACTATGATCAGCTTTGGCACCTCATTATCTAAGAGCTGTGTGCACATATAAGAACTTCTGAGAGAAGCAATGGGTAAGATTGATAAGAACATGACAAAAAGGATAGAAGAAACAATTTATAAAGGAAGATTAAAGGTGCTGAAGATTTTTTGTGAGTTCTGAGGAACAAGAAAGTAAGAAAACGATAATAGTCTAAATATAAATAACAAATGGGGACAGTAATTACTAAACACTTTTGAAAGGAATAATGAAATGAAATGAAATTTCAGGTGAATGTGGAATGTATGAGAAAATTCCCTTGTATGAAATATATAACAGTCAGACTGCATAACCTCAAGAGAGAAGCTACCTCATGGGTGCAGTTCCCATGGCTTCACATTCTACAAGACAATCTAGGAGGAACAGCAGAGATTCCAGGTCCAGAGGAGCAGGTCCATAAGCCCTTAGGCAGCTTAGTGTTACACTGTAGCTGCTGTTTGAATGAACTGAATCTGCCAGGTCACCACTAATAACCAGGGCAGACAGGCAAAAGCATATTCAGGATTTCTGGAAAGGTCAGCTGCATAGAAGCAGAACTCACTAAAAACGTAGTTACACGAGAAACTGATTAAAGCAGAGTGAAGCAGAGACTAAGAATATAGGAAGGAGGGAATCTGGGGGAAATGTATATTGTTGGAGAGATGGAGGTTATGTTTCATCAGAACTGGGTGGATTCCAAAAAGGAATTTATTGCCAATGAATTAGACTCTCCATGTTCATGAAGGAGGAGGTTTGGTAGTTGGAAAATACTTTACATAAGAAAAGCCCACAAGAAGGTTAGAACACTCAAATGCCTATAGCAGATAGGGAGTAGCACAAATGTGGGAAGATCTTAACTCTTACAGTGAAAAGAGAGGAAAAATAAAAGCAGAAACTGGGATGAAAATTGGCAAGTGACACTTTGTCTCAGCATAAAAGAAGCCAAAAGCAGTACTTTGGATTATGGCACACAGGAGAATGCATGCCCTATTTCGAGAGGAAGCAGTATTTAAATCCACTAGAATATTGCCATCTGGAATGTTGCCTCATCTCTGATTTTCAAGAGAAGGTGAAAGTATGAATTTTAAAATTGGACACTAATTAAAGAAGAAAACTAACCAAGTGGGCTGACTATGTAAGTCTAAAGAAATGTCATTTAGATTTGGGTCCTCTATTATCTTCTGCTATATATTATGATGTATTATTATATAGATTCTTAAGATCAATAAAATCACTTCTTAATGAGTTAAGTCCTCCTATGATAATTTCATCTTTTAAGGGAGAACACCAAGAAGTACAGAAACCCATTTTCAGCATTCTCCTCTTATCTTGAGAAAATTTTCAAAGATAACTAAGGTATAAATTAAAAATAAGAAATTTATGGGGCACCTGGGTAGTTCAGTCGGTTAAGCATCCAACTTTGGCTCAGGTCATTTTATCTCACAGTTCATGAGTTCAAGCCCCACACCTGGCTCACTGCTGTCAGTGCAGAGCCTGCTTCAGATCCTCTGTCTCTATCTCTGCCCTCACCCTGCTCACATAACACTCTCTGTCAAAAATAAATCAACATTAAAAAAAAATAAGAAATTTGTGGGGGCGCTCTGGTGGTTTAGTTGAATAAGCGTCTGACTCTTGATTTCAGCTCAGGTCATGATCTCATAGTTTCAAGGTCAAGCCTTGCATCAGGCTCCATGCTGACAGTGCAGAGCCTGCTTGGGATTCTCTCTCTCTCCCTCTCTCTCTGCTCCTCCTGCTCTCTCTCTCAAAATAAATAAATAAACTTAAAAAAGAAGAAATTTGTAATTTGTTCCTAAAACATTCCATTATTCATTTGATGTACAGCCTGCCACACTGGGCCCTCTTCTTTACTTGGACCAAACATCAAAGAAGTTCTAATTAAGATAGCACAATGACCTCATAATTTTGACACATCCTCTACTAAAAACTCAGGGCATTTTTGGATAAATCATAGGTAAAAGGCATAGAAATTGGAAAATAACCGACCAAATTGTTCTCATTTATGGAGGAAATATGTACACAAAAACCCTTCCTCAATTCTACATAGAAAATATTAGAACCAAGAAGACAATTTAGCAAGGTTGTTGAACACAAGGGTCAATGTAAAAAAATCGATAGCATTTTTATACAAAACAAATAATCTATTTAAAATATAATAGAAAATACTCCATATAACAACAAATAAATAGAAAATAAAAAGAAATAAACCTAAAATGATGTAACCAACTGTTTGAAACTGGTTAAGAATATATAGGGAGATCTAAATATAAAACAATTATAAAGGAGCGGTGCCTGGGTGGCTCAGTCGGTTAAGCTTCCAACTTGGGCTCAGGTCATGATGTCACAGTTTGTGGGTTCCAGTCCCACGTTGGTCTCTGTGTTGACAGCTCGGAGCCTGGAGCGAGCTTTGAATTCTATGTGTGTGTCTCTCTCTCTGCCCCTCCCCCACTCAGGCTCCGTCGCTCTCTCCCTCTCTCTCTCAAAAATAAATACCAAAAAAATTTTAAAAATATACAGGAAGGCCAATCAATAGCCTGAAAATATACATTCTTCCCCCAAATTAATCCATAAATTTTATTTCTGTTCAAAACCAAAACTGCTTTTTAGAACCTTTCAAACTGATCCTAAAAGTTCTCTGGGAGGCAAAAAACAAGACAATTTTGAAGAACATTGTATGAAAGATAATTCTTATCAGAAATCAAGCTTCATTTTCAGGCTTAGTAATTAATATAGGGTGAAGTGATAGAGACAGGGGTTGATAAATAGATCAATAGGGTGGAGAAAAAATTTGCACATATATTACTATATTACAGAAATAGTACTGCAAATGAGTAAAAAAGATGGACTATTTAGTAAGTGGTGGTGGAAAAAATGATTATTAACATAAGAAGAACATAATTTGGATCCTTTCCTTAAACAAAAAGATAAAATGTCTGGTGGAATAAAGTAAATGTCAAAAGCAAATCCTTAAGACTTTGAGAAGAAAATATATCATTAAGACCTTAGTTTAGGAATATATTTCTTAGAAAGAAACCAAAGCCCTCCAGACATAGGAATATTTATTGACATCAAACATTTATATTTTTAAAAATACACAAAAAAGGTAAGCTTCGCACTAGAAGAAAATAATCCCAAGCTATGTAATCAGGAAGTGTTTGGAGAATATACAAATGTCAGCAAATCAATAAAAGAACGCACAGTATCTAATAGGAAAAAAATGACAAGAGATATGCATAACGTATTTACAGAAAAGGAAATGAGAATGGCCAATAAAATGGAAAATGCCAAACATATTAGTAATCACGAAATTGCAAACTAATGCCACAATAAAATAATTATTTCAAATCCATCAAAATGGAAATGGTCTGGTGAGAGCAGTCTCGAGATCAGAAATAGGTATTTGAGACATTCATGCCTTCTGAACAGCAGTAAAGAAACAAAGGATTATTCTTTGGCAAGTTTAAATAAAGATGAATATTAACATAATTTATGACCCAGGTATATTCTTGAAAGAAACATATGTAGCTATATTTGTGAATATGCTATCTCAAAAACAGTATTTTGAGCAAAAAAGGGTCAAACTCCAAAGTGACATACTAAGACCAGTTCAAGGAAGTTTAAAACCCCAAATTTTGAAATACTAATGGACATATATATGTAATAAAAAGCAAATACGAATGAACATAATAAAGGCCAATACTAATTAATTCTGCCTGGGGCAGAAATTGGAGAGGTTTACACAACATTCTTTGATGATAGTTGTACTTTTTGTATCTTTGAAAAATAAAATAAATGAATATGGAATTGTGTTAAGATTTTTCTAAAGGTGGTTTGTGAGTACATGGGTAAAATAAACACTGGGTGTTCATTAATTTCTTATTTTTATAATTGTTTGCAATTTTTAATAAAATACTAAATATAACATCAGTTATGATCATATCCCATTTACTGACAAAAAAAGGAGGAAGATACACACATGCCCAGCAAAATCTAATAATTTTGCTGAGAAAAAAGATATCTCCTTATTATTATTATTTTTATTATTATTATTAAAATTTAAATCCAAGTTAGTTAATATATAGTATAATAATAATTTCAGGAAGAGAGTCTAGTGATTCATCACTTACTGAAAAGAAAGATAACTCCTTTCTCTTCTCTTTCCTCTTTTCCTCTTTGTATTTTAGAAAGATGTTAAAAGAAGAAAATAAAATTATGAGTATCTAAATCCATATATTTCCCTCTGTGCACTGCTTTAGCTCCATACAAGAGGTTTTGATAATATTTGTTTTATTATCATCCATCTAGAGAAACTTTCTAATTTGCCTTGTAGTCTTTTCCTCCCTCTCTCCCCGGCTTCCCTTCTCTCTCTCTTTCTCTCTTATATTTGGTGTTTTTTTTTCTTAAACAAACTATTCTTATTAATTTCTAATTCAGCTTATTGTAGTCAAATAACATACTCAGTTTTATTTCAGTTCTTTGATATTTATTGAGACTTATTTTATAGACCAGTTTGAGAGGATATATATAGAGAGGATATATATCCTCTTCTGCTTGCACTTGAAAAGAAAGCATATTTTGTACTTGCTGGATGTCACGTTCTTTAAATGTAGATTGTAAGTTGGGTGATAGTGTTGCTCAAACCCTCGTTGTCTTTACTCATGTTTTCTGTCTCTTATTCTACCAAATACTGAAAGAGGGATATCAATATGTTTGTGGATTTGTCTATTTCTTCCTATATTTTTAAACTTTTTTCAAATATTTATTCTAAAGTTCTGTATATATTGTATTTTCTAGAAAATATAATTTTCTCAAATATTAGGGGCATACAATCTAGAATTTTAATGTCCTCTTAGTGAATTGATCTTTGTTTTTTTTTTAATTCTTTTACCATTAGGAAACATTCCACTTTATTTCTAACATACTCTTTGTTGTGAGGATAATTTTGGGAATGATCTCATGCCATTTTTCGTGAGTTCAGAGTTTTCATGGCATATCTTCTTTTTTTAAAATTCTATTTTATTATACTGGAGTACTGAAAGTGGCTTTGCTTTTCCTACATTTTGGTTGTGGTTTATCCTTGCAATAGAATTTGATCTTGGGGTGCTTATGTACCCTCAGTGAGGATACAAAGAATACGTCCCCTGTTTGAAAAAAGAAGATATTCAGTTTAAGAAAGAGTTCTCTTCGCAACGTGCCAAAAGGCTTAGGATATTTTCCTCCTGAGGCTGGCCTCTTGGGTTAATGATCCTTCCCACCAGGTACTTCCGCACTCTGCAATAGCCCCTCCCCACTCAGGATGTGTATTCCTGTGCAGGCCACCCGCCCTCCACAGACATCTTAGCTGGTTTGCTAGGCACCGTCGAGAGTCCCAGCTTTCTGAAGGTTAGACAACTCATGGGAAGAAAATTTTCATGTTTTAGTTTGATTTGACAACCTTTCATATACAGTGTAAATGCCAACCATTCTTCTCCTGACTTCACTCTTGATTAAAACCTCTAATATGAAACTAAAGATAGTTCTTACATCACCTTTATTTTGGGAAACTGAAGGAAAATGTTTCTATGGGCTTCACCCCAACCATTTTCTTTATTATTTTGGTATGTGAATTTAATCCTCTTTCTCCCAACAGCCGTGCCTCCTTCAACTTGGTCAGAACATTAGAAGCCACGGTTTCGTCTCCTCAGTTTTTTTATTTGCTTTGTTTAAATACAATTTTTATTTTAGAATAGTTTTAGATGTACAAATTGGGAAGACAGTATAGAGCGTTACTATATAACCCTTATCTAGTTTCCCCTATTATCATCTTTTACAAGTAGGAGTATATCTATTATAGTTAATGAATTCATATTGATACATTACTATTAACTAAAGTCCGTATTTTTTCAATTTTTAAAAAACGTTTATTTATTTATTTTTAGAGAGAGAGTGAGATGGAGAGAGGCAGAAACAGAGGGAGACAGAGAGAGTATCTCAAACAGGCTCTGTGCTGTCAGCACGGAGCCCGACGCTGGGCTCCATCTCATGAACCCTGATCAAGACCTGAGCCGAAATCAAGGGCTGGACTCTTAAATTGACTGAGCCACCCAGATGCCCCTACTTTTTTCAGTTTTTTTTAAAAAGTTTTTCCTTAATATCCCTTTTCTGTTACTGAATGCTGGTCAAGAAACCACATTGGATTTAGTGGTCATGTCTCCTGAGGCTCTTCTTGGTTGTTGACAGTTTCTCAGACTTTTCTTGTTTTAATGACATTGGTGGTTCTGAGGATTACTGGTTAGTATTTTTTAGACTGTCCCTCAGCTGATATTTGCCTGAAGTTTTTCTCAAGATTAGGCTGTGGTTTTAGGTTTTTGGCATGAAAACTAAGGTGAAATGTGTCATTTTTATTACATTATATCAAAAATACATGCTATCAACATAATTTATCCTATTGATTTTGACCTTTATCACCTGTATGATGAGGCATTATCAGGTTTCTCCACTCACAAAGTTCCTCTTTTTCTCCACTCTTCCATGCTTTCCATCTGTGCTTTTTGGAGGTAAGTCATTATGTGTAGCCCACACTTAGCCCTCACACCTCCTGTAACAGCACAGTATAAATGATGTAGAATTTCCTGGATGGAAGATTTATCTCTTCTCTCTTGTTTAAACATTTATTCAGTCATTCATTTATATTGGTACGGACTCCTGGGTATTTATTTTATACTACTTTAATCCCCCACACATAATCTCTAGCAATTATTCAAAATTACCATCTAAAAGTTCCCATAGTGTATTATGGCTCTAGCATTTCTGTCCAGGTAAGCAGATCTTTGAGTCTCCATATTTTGCCCTGTGATCTTAGTACACTGAGGAGTCCAAGAAAAACAACTGATTTTCAGTTTGTCTAGCTTTTTTTTGGTAAGAATGGGAGTGAAAATTTCTGAGCTCTTTCTCTTTTAGAACTGAAACTGCAAATTGGTGTATCTTTCTTCTCATTGTTCATTATACTCTGTCTTTATATTTAAAGTGTGTTGGATTTTGTTATTTATCATCTATTTATTTAGAGAACACACGCACACACCTGCGTGCGCACGCACGAACACACGAGTGGGGGAGGGGCAGAGAAAGAAGGAGAGAGAAGTTCAAGCAGGCTCCACGCTGAGCATGGAGCCCAACATGGGGCTTGATCTCATGATCATGAGATCATGACTTGAGCTGATAAGACCATTGGGTCTTACTTTTTTATCAGTATGAGAATTTCTGATTTGTGTTTAGTCCATTACATTAATTATAATTATCACTATTGTTTGGTTTTTTTTTTTTTTTTGACATGCTATGTATTTTATGTTTCTCCCACATGATCTTCTGTCCTTGTGTTTCCTTTCTTGACTTTTTCCATGAAGCTATTATTTTCTTGGTATTCAATTTTATCTCCTCTATTGACTTTTTAGTTTTTCCACTTTGTGTTATTAGTGTTTCTCTAGTGATGTAGTTTTAAGCTTCCCTTCAAATACTATTATACTATTTCACAATGTAGGGATTTTACAACATATAAACCCTTCCTTTGTTACATATGCTGCAAACCCCACAATACATTATTATAAAGTATTATTTTTTAGTTGTAATAGTTCATAGTCTTTCAAAGAAATTTAAATATCTTTATATATATATATATATTACATATATGTGTTTTACATGTATGTGTATATTACTATATATTTACCCTTTCTACTGATCTTCATTCCTTTCTTAAGGAATAAAGATCCTTTCTTAAGGATATCCAGAATGTCATTTACTATCATTTTCCTTTAGGCCAGAGAACTTATAATAGTACAGGTTTCCTGGGGACAAATTATGTTATTTTTTTGTTAGTTTAAAAATGTCTTTATTTTACCTTTATTTGGGGAGATATTTTCACCAAGTATAGACTCCTAGGTTCATATTTTATTTTCTTTCACCACTATGAAGACTTTATTGTATTATTGTATTGTATTATTGTATTGATGTGTCTGAGAAGGATCCCTTCTGCTATCTTTAATGTGCCTTCTTTCCCTCTAACTGTTTTTAAGATTTGCATTTCATCTTTAGTTTTTAGCGGTCTGATGTGATGATGTGCCTAGTATTTTTTTTTTAATTTATCCAACTTGAGGTGTTTGATGAGATTCTTGGATTTGTGGGTTGATTTATTTCAATTACTTTTTAAAAGTCATCAGCCATTTATTCTGACATATTTCTTCTAATCCATTTTCTCTCTCCTCTCCATTTGATATTTCCCCACAGATCACATATTCTCTTATCTGTTGTTTTTGTTTTAATTCTTTTTTTTTATTTTGGATATATTCTATTGATCAATATTGAAGTGTATTGATTCATTATTCTGCCGTACCCAATCTGTTGTTAAATCCAACAGATGAATTCATTTTTGACTACTGATTTTTTTTAATTTATATAATTCCATTTGATCCTTTTGTATATTCTCAATATTTTGCCTTGGATGTTATTCACCATTTCCAATAGATACTAGCTATGGTATGAATGTGTGTATCTCCTAAAATTCCTAACTTGAAACCTATGTCAATATAAGGGTATTTGGAAGTGTAGGCTTTGGGGAGAGATAGGTCATAGCCCTCATGAATAGTGCCCTTATAAAAGAGACTCCAACAGGCCTCCCTTTTCTGTTCCCTCTGCCTTCTGAGGTGACAGCAAGAAGCTGCCAACTATGAACTGGGAAGTGGCCTTGCACCAGACACTGAATCTTCTGGTGCTTTTATCTTAGATTTCCCAGAATTCAGAACTATGAGAATTAGATTTCTGTTGTTTGTAAGGTATCAGTTCATGGTATTTTTCTTGTAGAAGCCCAAGTGGACTAAGACAATATGTTAGTTTCTTTATCATATAACTTGATATCATCTAGAATTGTATCATCAAGCCATTTATGTTTCTTCTATCAACTATTTCTTTTTTTGACTATTAGTCAATTTTTGTTGTTATTGTTGTTGTTACTATTTCTTGTGACTTGCAATTTTTTTTCTGCCAGACATTTTGTATTAAATAATAATAGGGACTGAATTATATAGTATTGACCTCCAGGAAATATTGTATGGCATTTTCTTTCAGGCTGCTAGAACTGGAGGGTAAGTCAATCTGAAATGTAGTTAAACTGTTTATAGGCCTTGTTGCATATTTAGTTCACCAGTGACTTAACAAAGTTTGAGATTGTGATCAGGGCTTTTCCTTCTGTAGAAAAGAGTTCTGGTGAGGCTCCTTAGTGCTTTATAGGTAATTTACTAGTCAAACCATATAAAACTATATCATATCTCTCTTTCCCTCACAGATTAGATGTCAGCTTTCTGGGCCATTGGGGAGTGATCTTTGCTCTCCAGTCCTGCCTCCAATTTCTCTGGCTTGGAACATCACTATTTGCCCTGTTACAATGCCATGTTCTCTCCAACACTGAGGGTGGCTGCTTTATAGTCCCAGAATGCTTTAGACTGAATGGATTCTCTTTGTTCTCCTGTTAGCCTCTGGCAATTGAAAGGTTGGAGAGTCTCAAAAGGGTTGTGTTGTTTTTGTTTTTGTTTTTTTTCAGATGGAGCTCTTTTAATATGACTGACAGTGTAGTAAGTACGTTACATAAACTATTTTCCTTGATTATTAGTAAAAGCTTATGAGCAGTTATTAGTAAAATCTTACAGGTGAATAACTAGGCAAAGTTAGGAGAAATTAAAATAAGAAGAATAAAATTATGATAAAGGAAAAAGAAGAAATAGGAGGAAGAGGAAGGCAAAGTCTGTAAAACAGAAAAGGTTTAGAAGCATATCTATTGAAGCAAAGTTAATAGTGGCATGTTTTGTTTTAATTGGCTTATTCACTTGTAAGACGTAGGCACATGGATGACTATTTGTGGTATCTTTTTGTTCCTCACCAGGCTGTGCATTTGTTAAGAACAGATACTGTGCCTTATTCACCATATATTCTCAGGAACGTGCAAAGGGCTCAGCACATATTAAGTATTTATAAACATTCATTGTTACTCCATCCATTGATTCATTCATAACATATTTTTTGAGGATTTCCTATGTGCCAAGCACTCTTCTAAAATCTAGGAATACATTAGAGAACACATAGACAAAATCTATACCACTGTAAAATTTTAAAAAAGAGAGCAAAAACAGGAAACATAAAATGAGTTAATTATATAGTATTCTAGAAGATGATAAGTACTATAAAGAGAAAAATAGAACAGATAATGGGTGACTTGGAAAGTGTACTAGGAAAAATGGGTTTTAATTTTAGAGTGCAATCAAGAAAGGCATCATTGAGAAGGTGGTATTTCAACTAAGACCTGAAGTAGATTAGGGAGAAAGCTGTGCAAGATGAGAAAACCTTAAATTTTCACCTTCTTGAGTGACTGAGAAACTGCAAAGGGACAAGTATGACTGCATTGGAGTAAGAAGGGGAGAGTAGCATGGGATGAGAGAAGGCAGTTAAGGGTAAGTTAGACTATATTGGACCTATTAGGCCATTTTAAACCTTTCCACTTTAAGTGAAATGAGGAAACCTTCAGTCTTAAGCAGAGGGGCAATAAATACTATATGTATCCTGTTTCAAAAGTTTTACATTTTCTCAGATGATATAGCTAATGAAATAGAGCTTTATTGTCCTATAATTTTGTTTTCCACATAATCTATTTCAGGTTCCCTGTATAATAAGTCTGTGATATAGAAACAAGCATTGTTTTCAACTCACAGTCACGTACAACTCATTGGGGAAAAGTGAATTGGGTACTAAATGTTTACATACTCTGTGTTCAAGAGATGCAAGCCACAACTTCCCAGATTCTAAAGTTCTTCCACATTTAAAGAAAGGACAAAGCTAACCTGTCATCTTTTTATAGGAAAGAAATTGAGGTTTGAGACACAAAGTTGAGATTTTGACATTAAATCCATATTTTTCACCATTGTAACATGTTGCGTCTTCACAGGTTTGTAAAAGAAGAAAATGATGATTTAGATCTACTATGAACAAACATTATTTGTACAGGGGCAGATTGTAAATATTTGGGGCTTTGTGGTCCATATAGTATCATCATAGCCACTATGAGTTGTAGCACAGAAGCAACCATAGACCACAGATGAAAGGATGGGTACAGCTTCCGTAACTCTTAATTTACACAACCAGGCAGTATGGCAACTCAAATATGGTTGGTGGGCCATAGTTTGCAAAATTTTGATTTAGATTATGTTGTTGAGAGCAAAGGGGAGACTATAAAACACAGTTTCCAGAATTTATGCTGACTGTTTTAAGCTCAGTAGTTCCTGGGTGACATTGAACTGGAGAAAAACTATGCAAATAAGAACATGAATATAACTAGCTTTCAACAGCACTATGTTCCTACATATGGCTCTTCTGCTGTCTGACCAAGAATACCTTTGGGAGGAATTACAAGTTAGTCTTTCTTCACAAAAAAGTAGTTGGAAGATATAGCATAGATAGATAAAATGACTTATTTGTTTTTAAGAAATGTGTAAATGATTTGCTAAATTCCCAAGGCATTCACAGTTTGGAAATGTATACCGGAGGAAGAAATAAACATTTATAAAATTTTGAAACTAAGTTTTTAAATGTTGGTATTTCTTAGATTACTACAACGAATGGCTGACATTAATATAGCATATTTATTTTCCCATTCTTTCTTGGATTTGTGAAATATGTATGCATATATATATGAAATATTTGACATAATTCCATATACAACATATGTGTTTTTCCCTCCCTCCACTTCCTAGTAGGAAAGTGAGTCACAAAAAGGATTAATAAATGCCTGAGAAAGAAGTCAATGACAGGCATGAGCAGTGAATTCTGATCTCTTGGCACCCAGATTAAAGCTATTTACATTTTCTCTAAATCAATACATCTGTAACCTCAGGTGAGTCTCCAAAGCAAACAGACAAAAATCCCAGGGTATGTTAGTTTCACACAGGAATGATAATTTGCACATGTACATTTCAAATGAGGACATATCTACCATTTTCTAAAGCTGAAAGCCTACCCTAGTAAAATTCACATTTAGTACAGCTGTTTCACACACCTAATTATTTTTGGTTAGAGTAATTAGGCAGTAAACAAGTTTTTTGGATCTTTTCCTTGGCAAAATAACTTTAATAATGAAGAGTATCACTAAAGGAGCTAACTAAAAGTCCCTAGTGACCTTCTAAACCACTTCCAAATGCAGGTAGTATGTTTCTAGTTATTACTTACATTTTCACTGATAACCACAGACAAAATGGCATAAGACAGTTATTTATTTATTTATTTATTTATTATTTATTTAAAGTTTATTTATTCATTTTGAGAGAGAGAGAGGAGAGAGAAAGACTCCAAAGCATGCTCCATCCACAGTGCCAGCACAGAGCTGGCTATGGGGCTTGGAGACTGACCTGAGCTGAAATCAAGAGTCAGATGCTTAACCGACTGAGCCACCTAGATACCTCAAAAGTCAGTCATTTAGACATATCCATTGGCTAGTGGAGACTAGCCAAGAGTTTATTTGAGTCAAGGCACATTATCTATATTTACATTATGCTATGCATAAGTGTATGGTATTTCTGAAGGCTTGAACTGCAAGAAAAAGTTGGCCTCTTACATGTTAACCTGATAATTAAAAGCAACATATATTCCTTACTATATGTTATCGCAGGCACATGGAGTGTTGATTCAGGTTTTTCATATCAAAATATATTTTGTTTAGGTAAAACAACCCTTGTTAATATAAAATTCAGATTTAAAAATAACTAGGAACATTTAAGTTTTCTTTTTTCTTAAATAAGTGGACCTACAAATTTGCTTTGAAAAAGGGTTGAAAATCCTTAGCTTACATCTCACCTGTAATGAAGAGAATAGAGGAAACGGAGAAGCTGTAGGAGGACTTTGGGGCAGTTTTGAGAACTATGTGTTGAATTCCATTTGTTAGAAAAATGTTACCTATTTCAAAAGAGGTATGTGTATTACCTTAATAAATAAGCCCTACTATTCTTATGGCCTAGATACTAAAGAAGCGTCAAAGTATTTGATATTATAATGCTGAATATTAACAGTTATTCAACAAATTTTATTGCTCGGTCATATAATCATTTGAATATACATAACACACACACTTCTTTGGTATATCTTTACCTCACATGCTATTGCATATTTACAGGCTAACTAAAGAGAAATTCTGTTTATATGTTGTAGCCATGGGGGGAAGCTTGCATGATACATGGAAAATATATAATACCTTCCACTAGAGTGTCCATTTATGATAACGTTCAATGGTAGTATCCATTTGAAGCCCTAACTTTGAGAAAGAAATGAGTTTCCTAATAAAAGATAACTTTAAAATGAGTCTTCTTTTATTGTATAGAATGCTGATCTTGGTAGAAAGACAAGCAGAGAGACATAAGGTGTTGAACAGGTGAGTTTGAAAGATAGAGTTGGAGCTACATACAGTCATTTATGTTAAATAATAAGGCAAGCAGCTAGCATTTTAGAAGCACAGTAGAAGAGACACAGATAAGGTTCCATGGCAGATTTTGACCAATTTAATATGTAAAAACTGAGAAATTTAGGGTCATAGTATGAAAAACCTAAAATGAGAATCAAGAGTCTTTGTAGGAGGCAATAGCAACTCTAGAAAAATGACGGATTTAGCTGGAATATTGATCCAAACAAAAGTTTGTTAGTGAAGAGAATCTAGAAACATAGTTTGAACTCACTGTATGGTACTTGTGAATCATGTATGCAATCTTACATGATAAAAAGCACATTGTTCTTATTAGAGAATATAGAATCAGTATTTTTTTTAACAAGTCCTTCAGTAGTTTTCATAAAATCCATTGTTAGACAGACTTCTTAGGTCTTGTTAAATATCTCAAACTGTGGAGTTTCTCTTGATAACAAATTTCTGATTACAGTTAAAAAAAGAAAATCAAGTCAAAATGTGTTGAAAACTCTCCTTACAGAACTCTGTCATTGAGAGCTTACTTCTCCTTAGACATGCTGCATATACAGTTAGTCTCCTAAGTACAGCTATCATGCACTTATAAGATAATATGGTTTAATTAAATATCTCAAAGAAAATTTTGAGATTGTTTTGGAAAATATAAAACCATTTTGAGCTATTCTATGTAATAGTATTCTCTTTAAAATAAGGAATTTGACTTTTTAAAAAAAATTCAATCAAAGTTGGGGCACCTGGGTGGCTCAGTCAGTTGAGGGTCCTGCTTCAGCTCTGGTCATGATCTTGCAGTTTGTGAGTTCGAGCCCCACATCGGGCTCTCGGCTGATAGCTCAGAGCCTGGAGCCTGTTTCAGATTCTGTGTCTCCCTCTCTCTCTTCTCCCCTGCTCGTGCACACTCTCTCTCTCTCTCAAAAATAAATAAATATTTAAAAAAATTTTAAAAATTCAATCAAAGTTGGAAAACAAAATTTTGATATGATTCCACAACAGGGATAAATTCCATATTTTCAAAATTTGATTTCTTAAGACTGTTCCCATTATCAATAAAATTAAAAAAAAAGGATATATTTCAATAGTACATGAATCTTTTGAGATTTGGAAATATTAAACTATTTTTCTTTTTTTTTTTTTAATTTACTCATTATGTAGCATAAACACCTGGAAGTCATTGTAAAGAGGAATCATTAAGATTCTTCTGTGACAAATTTTAAATTTACTGTTTGGGGAAACAGAGATTCAATTTATGTAGGCAGTTGCTCTTTTTCTGATTATTGAAAAAATTCACATTGATCTTGAAACACAGGCATTTTCTTTGAGTACATAATGCATATAGACATCACTCTTAAGTTCTTATGATCTGTTATGCTAAAAAATATCCCTGAAATGTCTGTACACAAACATAGAAAGTCATACTTGCTCTATTTTTTGCTTTAATTTCTAATATTTATTTCTCACTCTAACATTAAGCGATATAGTCTCCATTTAAATTAAGAAAAATCAATGACCCTACAAAAGGAAAAATTTATCTCCTAAATAGATGTAATATATTGCTATCCTGTCTGTACTACAACAAAACAAGTTATTATTAGAAAGAACTGGTTTTGATGGAAAATTAAGCTCCTTAACAAAGTGATTCTATGTGAAAGGGCTCAATATGGAATATAGTGGAAAAGAAAGTGCCTTTGAGAGGAAATCAAGAGCCCTGATCTGGTCTGAGTTCCTCCCCTCACTGGCTGAGTGATCACAGGTATTTCAGAATTTGTATTCATAATCCTTCCCATGAATATGAAACTCATAAGAAGTGATGCTCAGGTGCTTAAAAGCATATATTCTTTTGGGAGAAGAACATTCATGATATTCATTCTATTAATGTAATATTTAATATACTAGGAAGGCTTATAATAAAGAATAATAATACCAAAATGTAATAAAATGAAACACAGATTAACAAACAACAAAGACCCAAAGTTAAGCTTCAGAAGAAAGGAACAAATGTTAAAACAAACCAAAATAAAACAAACTATTAACTGTAGTAGTAGAAAATGAGAAAGAAAAACAGAAAGAAGTACCAGTTAGACTTTTAGTATGAGCTATCTCTCTTACAATATAAATGATAGGAAATAAAAGAAGAACATGTCTATAAAAATAAGCTTTGATATTAGAAAGATAATATTAAAATAAAAAATTCAAGATAAAGTAAAAACATTGATGGAAGACAAGAGAATTAATAACCCAGCACAAAAATCCTATATTTCAATTCAAGGTAACTTACAGAAACACATGATTAAATGCAAGAGTATCTAAAGCCTATAAAGTAAAGTTCAGTCATCTGAAATAATTGTGATTAGGGAAAGGCCAAATCTGTAAGGAATTCATTTTGGGCTTTAAGGCTAGAGGTACATGAATTTTAATCCCAAATCTGTCATTTCTTTGCTTTCCAATCTTGTTATTTAATCTTTTGAAAGCTCAGATATCTCATTAGAAACAGGCCATTATAGCTCTGTCATAGAATTTTTGAGATAATTAAAGGTGATCATATATGTAAAGCATTTAGCCAAATGCTGGGCAAATAATACCCAATTTTTGGGTGGGAGAGAGGAGATGCATAAATTAGCCGGCAGCCGGCAAACTTTTATTTTAACCAGGATGCTTCTTCAGAATGGATACAAAGGTAACAAAGTCTCTTTTGGTAGAAACACCCTGTCCCCCACCCCCACACCATTCCCAGGTCTCTGTCATGTTTTAAAACCTTGAAAGTTTTAAATTTAAATCTTAAAATATTAAGAACAAAGAGAAGATTTTACAAATTGCCAATAAAGCAGGAGATGCAGCGACAAGTACATACTGAAACATTCTCCTCCTGCCTTTGGAGAAAATCTACCCAATGTTAAGACAAGAGTAGCCACTGCAAAATACAATGTCCCACCAGACTGATGCTTTCTTTCTGAATTAAATATTAAGACCTAAAAAAAATTACATTTTTTCAAATAATCCTGCCATAGCAAAGTTGCACAGAAGTAAAAAATTTCGTGTGTCTTAGGACACATAAAAGATGCTTAATAAACATTGACTAAAAAATATAATATTAGGCAAGATTGATGGAACGAAGTAAAAAATATATATGTATATATTAGACCAACATGTGACACATGGAAAAACTGAGGATGGAAATTCATAAAATTTTAGTCTACAGGTTTAAAAAAAGTGAGTAGGAGGGTGCCTGGGTGGCTCAGTCAGTCGGGCAACCGACTTCAGTTCAGGTCATGATCTCATGGTCTGTGGGTTGGAGCCCAACATCCGGCTCTGTGCTGACAGCTCAGAGCCTGGAGCCTGCTTCAGATTCTATGTCTTCCTCTCTCTTCTCCTCCCCCACTTGTGTTGTATCAAAAATAAATAAACATTAGAAAAAAAAAAAGAAAGTGAGTAGGACAAGAAGAATTTTAACTTAAGACACTTATTCTTAATAAGTTCAAAGTTTATTTAAAAAGAATAAATCATGATAGAAAATAAAGGGCTACTGAGGCTAAACATTTACCTATAAATCTGTATTCCGTTTCATTTCATTAGCAAACTATGAAAAGTAAATCTCAGCTTAATTATTATAAAAACATGGCATAAAAGTTATAGATTAGATTACAAATAAATTTTAAAGGAATAAGAACTCAGTATTCACTAGAAAATATATGTAAATTAAGAGAACATAACCTCATAGGATAAAAATTAAATGACACAAACAAAAAATTATAATACTTAGAACAATTGTTTTCAACTCTCTTTTAATTAGAAGAGTCCCTGATATATTTATAAAAAATGCAATCATCATGCCTACAAAAGATGCACTTAACAGAAGTCACATAATCTTTCTCAACTATTGGCTCAAAAAGACAATATAGCACACAGTCACATATACCTAGAAACAAATAAACAAACAAATATAAATGCTACATATAAGACAAAGAGAGAGACAGAGACAGATGCATACATAACCACATTTAGATAGATACAGAGAGAAATAATGTATCCTGGAAATATAAAGGCAATATGTTCAATGTCATAGCTTTCCGAGATCAATTAGACAAACGTCACAGCTTACATATAGCTTTAAAATACAGTTTAGAGGCAAACAAGTATCACAGATTGAGCTATATTTACAAGTTTAGAAGTGAAGCAAAGTGCCAAAAGAAAACAGCAACCATTTGCTGCTGTGACCTATTCTTCTCCTCCTTAACTGCCATGGACATAGTTCAATTTTTGAACTTTTTTTGCATTAACCCTATCTCTAAAGAAAACTTTGAACCCCCCAGAGTTCCAGGAACTACAGCAAAGTAGAGTGAGTGTATAGAGATTCTCTACTTCACTTTGCTTTCTCTTTATTCATTATTGAATATGAAGTCCTTAGGTATATGAAAGACAACATTTATCTCCTTTTCAAAGAAATACAGAGAGAGTTTTTTTAGTTTTGTCACAGGGGCAGAGGTTTAGTCTCTAACTAGTCTCTAACAGTTAACTAAGATGCATAACTCATACTACAAGGTACAAAGATTTGAGCTTCATCAAGGGTTATTCCTGCAAAGAAAATTAGTTTACATTGCATTTTTCCATTTGATACATAATTTTCCACCTTTTGTAGAAGGATAATGGTAGGTTGATAGGTTCTTGTTATTATTGTTTATTTAGTGTAGCTTTCTTTTAGAGATCAAGTTATACTCTGATTCATGTAATTTCTAAAATTCCTTGGCAGGGGGCGGGGCGGGGGGGTGGTTGCGGCGCCAGGGTGTCTCAGTCAGTTAAGCATCTGAATTTTGATTTCCGCTCAGGTCATGATCTCACAGTTGGTGAGACTGAGCACTCCCGTGGTCAGGCTCTGCATGGAGCCTGCCTGGGTTTCTCTCTGTCCTCTATCTCTGCCCCTCCTCCCTGCTTGCGTGCGTGCTCCCTCTCTCTCAAATTAAATTCCTTAAGGAGACTGGTGGATATGAGTTAAATATTTTTATTTTAACCTTTTATGTAACTTTATCAATAGAGTAGGCTCTCAGAGCTGAAGTACCAGAAATACCATTTCAATATTAACATATTGCTGAATTCTAGATGCTTAGTTGACCTAATTTATATCCATCCAACTTTTTAAAATTATGTTATTGTAACATATCTCACTTTTGTGTGCACAACTTAATTTTTCCAAGCATTAAAGTAATATATGATCATTGCATAAAATTTGGAAAACAGTAAACCCTGTAAAGTAAAAACAAACCCTATAAAGTAAAAATATCAAAACAATACCTATGTATAGAGAGATTGATGGACATGATGAAAAGTTATAAGTAGGACATAAAATATCAATTAAATTATACCATAAATAAATGCAATTTTTTATCAAGTTTTTAAAAATTAAGGTTGTATTTTGTCTGTGTTTCCATGTTATTAAATATTCTACTTCATCATATAGTCATGCTGTTAATTATTTAACCAGATTTCTATTGTTTGGTACTGGTATATTTTGTAATTATTTATTATAAATGATGATTCATGTCTAAAAGAGAATTACTGAGTCAGATGCTGTGTTCATTTGTATTTCTTAATAATTAACCAGTGGCCTAAAATAGTGAGGCAAAAATAAGTTTTAGAGTTGCATACATTTGGATTCAAAACCTGGAAATTCTGTTTTAAGCTTTCTGCCTCCATAAACACACACACACACACACACACACACACACACACACACACACACACACCCCTTTAAAATTAAGATGTTAAATTTGTAAATAAGGGTGTCAGAAAGATTTAATTAAATAATATGTTTAATTTACATATTTAAAGGACCCAGTGAGAACCTGGCACATAGCATACCCCCAATGGTAAATATTTTTATCCCATATGATTATTTATCTTTTAACCATAATGTTTATTGTAAATATTTCTCTTTCAAAAATTATTTCAGGGGCGCCTGGGTGGCTTGGTCGGTTAAGCATCCGACTTTAGCTCAGGTCACGATCTTGCAGTCCGTGAGTTCAAGCCCCGTGTCAGGCTCTGTGCCGACAGCTCAGAGCCTGGAGCCTGTTTCAGATTCTGTGTCTCCCTCTCTCTGTGACCCTCCCCCGTTCATGCTCTGTCTCTCTCTGTCTCAAAAATAAATAAACGTTAAAAAAAAATTAAAAAAAACATTATTTCAATTTATTTTTATTCATAGTAATTTCAACATCAAGAAATTTATATTATGTAATAAAATCTACTTTTTAAAATATTATTTCCATATTCCTTTAAGCTTAAGAAGTTGTTCTCTGAACTAAGGAAATGAATCACCTATATATTTTTCTGATGTGTGCCATTATATATTTTTTTCCCAAGGAAAAGTATAAAGAAAGGTGATAATGAGTGGAGAACTGGGTGATGTGCTTTCCCAAGTATTCCCTTATTTACTAATAACTACACTCTCTATTGTATTCTCTATTTGAGTTAAAGAAATTAGATATCTGAGCAAAGGAAAATTGAACCTCATAGGAACAGACTCACACTAGATCAAGCTTATTAGGTTTTGCACAGTGTTTTAGGATTCCTGGTGATAGCCTGACCTTCACACCTATTTTAGATAAGGAGCTATTTTAGATATCTGTCAGCAGACATTAAAGAGGGATATTGATGGCTTTTTTTTTTACCATGTGCTAAACACTGAATCTGGTCTCGCTTTCCCAATTTAGTGACTGCTAACCAAATCTAAACAAAATATGACACGTGATGCATTTTTGGAAAAAAAAAGCAACTTAAGGGAAAGTAGACAAATATTCTAAAGAATTAGAAGGTTTAAAAAAATTGTCTATAGAAAATAAATTAAAATGCTGTGAAGATCAAGGGGAATTGAAGGCAGGGCAAAATCCACAAGAAATAAAAGTCTATACTGACTTCAGAGATGTAAAATAATATGGCTAGAATTGGAAAATAGAAGAAGAAGAGAACCTAAAATCTAACAAGTAAATTGAAATGCATTTCTGCAGAAAAGACTTGCTGTAGCAGAAAGTTTACTCAGTAATGTGGAGGACAAGTTTGAGAAACTTATCATGAATGCAAATATAATAACGATTTTGTCAGGGCGCCTGGGTGGCTCAGTCTGTTAAGAGTCTGACTTCGGCTCAGGTCATGATCTCAGTTTGTGGGTTTGACCCCTGCATCGGGCTCTGCACTGACAGCATGGAACCTGAAGCTGCTTCAGATTCTCTGCCCTGTCTCCCTGTCTCTCTGCCCCTCCTTTGCTCACACTCTGTCTCTGTCTCTCTCTCAAAAATAAATACACATTAAAAAAATTTTTATAAATAAATATTTTGTCTAGGTGACACATCTATTTTTTAATTTACTGTTGAGAGTAATATAAAATAATTTAATTATGTACAGAATAATCAAATATTCAAGAAAAGAAAAACATTTCAGAAGTGAAGAAATATTAAATATGAAAACTTATAATGTATACAGGCAGATAAATTAGTTTACAGAAAAAGTAACAAAAATAAAACTGGTGTGACATTTCTTCTCTCCAGATATACATCACAGAAGCCAATAAAATTCTGGATAACAATTAGCTCAACCTACGATAGTGATCCTCATTAATCCTTTATTCACATGAAAATAATATTTTTTATAATCACATAAGAAATAGTAATTGTGTCACTCTTTTATCCTTCCCAAGAATATTATGTGAGTATCCTTACCAAGTACAACACTTGACTGATGTTAACAGTCAACTGAGAGGTAAATCAAAATCAAGAATTTAGACATGGTAATGTCATACATTAAATGTCTGAGGATGAACACTGAAACCAACAAGCTAAATTAAGTATAAATAATGTTAAAATTATGAACATAAACTTGGGAGTGAAAGCTCAAAACCATTCTAAAGCATATTTTATATGGTAATAGTTAAAACATAAAATACAATTTTGACCTGAAATATTTATGATTTATGATGTGAGAGATAATGGAACATAAACATTTGCTTTATAATTTTTCTCTATATTTGTTTTTTAACAATGTATACATATATAATTTTTAATTAAAAATATATGTAAACATTAAATGGTAAGGAAAAGGATTTCCAACAAATTTGGTAATTAGGCTCTTTGGAAAATTAGCTAATGTATTAACTAAATCACAAGATTCAGGTAGATTCTAATTTTATGCCAAATCAAAGTAAAATATATAAGAAAATATAGATTGTTATTTAATAAATCACTGAAGAAGTAAACTGAGAAAAAAATAGCAGAGGTTAGAAAATAATTATAGATTTAATCCCACTAAAGAGGTAAAAATTCATAGCACAAGAATAATTAAAAATGGAAATCACACATGGAATAAAGTATTTCCAATAAACAATAAATGTGTAGCATCTTCAAACAGATAAAGTGCTTGGAAATCAGTAATAATAAGAATTATGTCTTCACAAGTATGTAGTCAAAAAATTATGTGTTACCAATTCCAGAATAAGTACAGTTGGAAGATAAACTGAATAAAATCACCTTTTCTATGGAAGTAGTCAATAGACCTAATTTGGCAGTTACATAACTTTTTTTTTTTTTTTTTTTTTGAGGGACAGAGACGGAGCATGTGAGCGGGGGAAGGGCCGAGAGAGAGAGAGAGGGGAGAGAGAATCACAGGCAGGCTCTGCACTGTAGCGCCGAGCTCCACATGGGACTCAAATCCACAAAATGCGAAATTTTGACCTGAGCCGAAACCTAGAGGCAGACGCTTAACCAACTCAGCCACCCAGGAGTTCCAGTCACATAACTTTTTAAAAAACATAAATTCAGTGGAAAATAACAATATTTCTAATACTTGGGACTGGCACTAGTGTTTCAAGGACTTTTTGGAAAGGATCTGACGATACACGAGAAAGGCCATTATAAGTATCTATATCTTTTGATGTTGTCATTTCAGCATTAAGAATTTGTCCAAAAGAGGGAACTAAAAAATATGGCTTATGCATGCGAGTATAAACTTAATATTAATATTAGAGAAACACATGCTACAAAGAGACAAAGTACCCATCAAGAAATGAATGATGACATTTGAAGTTAACAATCCAAACCACGTTTGTTTAGGAAAAATACAACAATGAAAAACATATTTATTGACTTATAAAAATACAGCATGAAATTAAATAAAAACAAAGCAAGAAGTATTCTATTATACTCAGTCTAATAACTTTAGATAGATATAGCTATAGAGCAGCAAAGGAAATACAGAGAACCAAAGAAAGAGCACTGAAAAAAAATGCACCAAAATAGCGACAAAGACTTGCATTCAAGGGTGGAATATGACAGGGCTTTAATTTCTGCAGTGTATTTTTATGTATTTACAAATATATATTATAATACATACAATACAAAAATATATTTGTAAATATAAAAATGAATACTATATAATTTTGGTTGTATATATTTACCATTTTATATTTATTACTATTATATTATACATTTATTAAATAATATATATAAAACTGAGACTTGGATTGAGTCCTAGCTCTGTTACTTAGTAGCTCTTTCATTTTGCACAAATGACTAAAATTTTATCTGAGTTTCAGTTTCTTCCACTCTAATATGAGAATAATACAAGGTCATAGGGTTGGTGTAATGATTAAATGGTTAAATGAAATGAAAGTTACCTACACTATTCACCAAGAGTTTTACTATAAATGGTATTTAGACCACATAAAAGTTTAATCTAAAATTGACTTATCACACTGAGTTTACGGATACTATTTTGAATCATTGTGTACATAAATATCTATGTGTTGTTGTGTGTGTCTTTTCAAATATATACACATATACCCGTATGTATGAATAATGGAGGTAAAGACATAAATTCTCTTTTGTAATTCTCCTTCAGTTCGATATCTAAACACTTAAGAATCTCAGTTTTCAACTATGAAATTGAGTGATAGAGGTTAGGACTCTAGAATGCCAATGCTCTCAAAAATTTCCCAAGTACCTAATGGGCCATAATGCAAATGTTTCTGATTATTGAATATCCCATTAGATGTGTTGTTGCCTTTTCCAAGGGTTTGCAGACCTATGCTTGCAGCTCTGCCTGCTTCCTCTCCAGCAGCCCATACTTTTATTGGGCCAAGTCTACACCACCCTCTTTTGCATTCCCATTACCAATTCTAGGAAGAATTGAAATGGTTTTCAACTTCTTTATTTGACAGACAGCCTAGCTGATTGAATAAGTAGGTGGGGATGTATATGCTTTTTTTTTCTAGCCTTTGATTTTTCTTTTATTGTTTCATAAAACTTTCTGTTTTTCAGTTGTTTGTATCTCCAATTAGTGAAGATGTTTGATGTCTGACTCCCTAGTACACTCAGTGGGTGTTAACTTTACTGCCTCTTTAGGTCCATATTATGCTAAATTTGTATCAGAGTATGGAATTCAATATGACTACAATATAATTGCAAGGTTAATTGCAAGTAAAACCTCCTCTAAAATTAATATTTAAAGTGGAATTGCAGTCAAAAGCAGAATGAATGAGGAGGTATTGTTACAGCAGAGCGCCCTGAGGGAGATTAGTGTATTTCAGAGAAATTTGGGATGTAAATAAGAAAGTGATCCCAAATAAATAGATCCCAAAGTAGAGAAGGGCACCTCTACTTCCAGAAACTGTATTTCAGGTGGGTCAAATAATCAATCCCTTGTTTTGCCTCTTCTGCATTTGGCTGGATGATCTCTTTTGAGACAGAAAAACAAGCCTTCTTTTAAGATCTTTCTTTTCCTTTTTCAAGGGTTCACTATAACCACTTTTTCTTCCGCCTTGAGCATCTTTGGTCTCACAAGACTTTTCTTTCCATGTTTGCTAGATGTGAGAACTAAGCTCATACACTTTCCTATTTACGATTTAACATTAAATTCTTAGCAAGCGTTTTAGTTTATCTTCTACCTCAGATAATTGAATAAGTAGAGATATAAATTACAAATGAACAATGTTTTTGTGGCTGCCTCTTACTGTACTTTGTTGATCTAACGCAATCTAAGGTGAGATTTTATGCAGGGAAGAAATTATAGCACTGCACTTGACTTTTGAATATTTAAGCATTCTTTCTATACTAATCAACAATCACTTCATTTCAAAGGCTGTTCAGACTACATAGGTTTTTAATGCAAATTTTTAATTTCTAAAAAGAGATGGAGTTTTTTTTTTTTTTGGAATATCCCCCTTTTCCCTCTCTTTTTAAAAAAGGGACCACAAAGTCATTACTATGAAGGCTTTATTTTCCAATCTATGAGAAGTATATTAAAAATGTTCCAAATACAAAATACAGTCAAGAGTTAGTTCCAAATTGATCCTAAACTTTAGAAATTCAAATGTCTTTTTGTGTTCAGAAGAGGTGATTTTATATTTTAAACACACTCTTCAATAGGCATCTGTTATAAAATGTGCCCTAGCTGGGGCACCTGGGTGGCTCAGTCGCTTAAGTGTCGAACTTTAGCTCAGGTCGTGATCTCGAGGTGTGTGAGTTTGAGCCCCACGTCAGGCTCTGTGCTGACAGTTCAGAGCCTGGAGCCTGTTTCAGAGTCTGTGTCTCCCTGTCTCTCTGCCCATCCCCACTCATGCTCTGATAGAGTGAATAATTTGCCTTCTTGATGATAAGAATATGAACTTTTTCAAGTTTTGAGTATTTATGCTAGTGATTCTAACAATCATAGTCCATGTTTTCCATAACTTCTCAAGCAGCCTGTGTATTGTGTGTCTAGAACAGGGAGGAATCTGGATGACACGATTTGAAGCATGTTGAAAGAAAACTTGACTGTAAAGTAACACGATTATTTGTCCATGAAATTATAAACTTCAGTGCTGAAAGATACCTTAGTGTTAAAATCAGACTTTTTTTTTTTTTTTTTTTTTTTTTTTAATTTGAGACAGAGAGAGAGAGAGAGCACACTTAGCATGGAACCTGATGTAGGGCTTGATCCCATGACCCCGGGATCATGACCTGAGCTGCAATCAAGAGTCAGATGTTCAACTGACTGAGCCACCCAGGTGCCCCCAAATCAGACATTTTATTAAATGAAGCAAAGGGAAGGCAATATTTTGCCCATAATAACATAACATTAATAATATTATATATTTATTTTTTCATTATGAAATTGCTTCTGTAGAATTCTCTTGTTATAAAATTATAAAATCCAAGTTTATCTGGAGAAGCAATACTCATATCAAAAACACCCACATACACACACATTTTTCTTTTTCTTTTTTCTTCTTTTTAAAAACCCAGGTCATAGAATTACATTAATCATATTTTGTTATTCACAGCTTACTGAAATTTTGGTATATATATATATGGCCCTCTCATCATATTTTTAAAAATATTTATTAGTAATATAGGGGCACCTGAGTGGCTCAGTCAGTTTGGCATCTGACTTCAGTTGAGGTCATGATCTCGCAGTTCATGGGATTAAGTCCCACGTAGGGCTCTGTGCTGACAGCTCAGAGCCTAGAGCCCGCTTCTGATTCTGTGTCTCCCTCTTTCTCTGCCCCTCCCCTGATCATGCTCTGTCTCTTTCTCTCTCTCAAAAATAAACAAACATTAAAAAAACGTATAAAAATATTTATTAGTAATATAATTAATACCTCTAATGTATCATGCAATCCAAGAATCTAAGGATTTCTTTTTTAAAGCACTATTTTAATGTTTATTTATTTATTTTGAGACAGAGAGAGGAGCAGAGAAAGAGGAGGGGGAGAGACAGAAGCCCAAGCATGTTCCTCACTGTCTGCATGGAGCCCAACATGGGGCTTGATCCCACAAACTGCGAAATCATGACTTGAGCCAAAAGACAGTTGGATGGTTAACCGACTGAGCCACCTAACCAGCAACCCCTCAAATATTTCTAAAAATTTACATTTATCTATGTACTTTTCCCCATATCCTCTCTTTGGCTTCTCACTCAGAAGTATAATATATCATGAAGTTTAAGCTTATTATTCCCTTGTTTTTCTTTAATATTTTCTATCACACACATTTAAAGCATTTATAAATGCTTAACAAATATGTTGTGCAGTTTTGCTTATTTTTTAACTTATTAAAAGGGCTATAATTTTATATTAACATCTTAATGTAGAATTCTTTTGTCAGATAATTAACTATAATTTGAAAAGAGGAGATAAGAGCCTGAGGGAATAATAATAAAAGCCCGTTCAACAAACATTTATGGAACAGTTAACATTTGCAGGCATTGGGGATACAAATACATATAAAATACAATTCTTTCTTCAACGAATTTGTGACTTGTGAGCTATGGATATTAATAGATAATTTCAATAAAATGTGAAAGTGCTATAAAAATATTTTTGTACACTAGTGTGGGTATATAGGAGAGATGACATTTTTCCTTAAGTCTTTAAAGATGTTTGGGACATCACTATAATATGAGATATATTTCAGGTTGAAAAAGACAACTGTTTAGTGTTATTGAGGTGGAAGTTGAACAGATGTCACAATATCAAGATATTAGGAAGGACCAAAGTAAATCAGAAAGAATTAAGGCTAATAAATTAGTACGAACCCTGAGGGGTTAGTGGGGTGATTACAGAAAATGGTAGAACTTACTATCAATACTAACTATACAATGGAAACTACAGATTCTATAAAATGTGGTGACTATTAGAAATAGCAGAAAGCAAGTAAAAGCCAAGCATTAGACAGACAACTACATTGTAAAAGTGCATAAGTAATGGTGCTCTTACAAATGAATAAGAGGGGAGTTGGGAGGAGAAAGATTTTTTTCGCTAAATTAAACAGTAATCATGTTATCTAATTACAAATGTAATGTTTTCATTGTAGAATATTTGTAACAGGTGTGTAGCAGAGCAATCTGGCATGATTTATTCAATTTTAGTATACACATGTCTCATGACCTGTGAGTGTGTGTGTGTGTGTGTGTGTGTGTGTGTGTACCTACACAAGTTTATTAGCGGGGATGTTCAAGGAAGCTCACTGCAGCATTATTTGTGGTGGGGGAAGGCAGAGTGGGAGGCATAAGCTGAGTCCATAAATAAAGTATGCATACAATGAAATCTTAGCCTACAAAGAAAGGCAGATTTTTTTCTTTTTAATATATGTCCCATATTGTGGTCTGGTATTCTTTATTCTTATCACAAAACTGGCCAGATGTGACTGAATTGTCTAATCCATGACTTTCACTCATGTGGCCACTGTGCTCCAAAATATCATTACTACAGAGTTTCCCTGCCATTTGATGTTAGGTGTAACATGGACGTAATTTGTCTGGAAGCTTCAATGACTACTAGAGTGGGTCCTGGCCTACCCATCCCCCAATTTCGCATAACCCAAATAGTTCACATGCAACAATCTGCCTTTTTCTCTGAACTCCCATCAGCTGCCTGGTGTCTGGTTCTCATAAAATTATCTTGACATTCACAAAGCAAATGTCCTTTCGGTTTTGACTGCAGGGTGAGGTGACCCACCAGATGTGGTATTCTGGTGCAGTTTGAAGGAAGCATACAATGTTTACATTAACCTTTTCAGGCCCTTTCCCATGTGGGGTTAGCAGCATGGCAGTTAAATAAAGATGCTTAGTCATCCAGAATCCTGTAAGCACTTGACACCATGTCAAGTAATCTGCTTTACCCCATGTGATTTGGCCATCCTGGACATGGGAGAAAAGCAGACTGCTAATAAGAACCCAATGGTTTTCGAGAACCTATCTATGTCACGACGTTACTCTATTTTCTTTTCCCTTTGGTATTATTCATTTATCAAACCTCATTATGAAGTGACTGGCTACTAATAGGAGAGGGATGAAAATTTCATCCTGATTTTATGAATTTCTGGACTGCAAACAGATTTCTCAATTATTTGATTTATTTCTTGGATTATGATCTTACAGACAGAGCATTACAGACAGGGCAGACTAGTAAACAATGTCCCCTCAAATTGTTGAAGAATTCACCAAGGAAAAATTATACTAACAGGAGAGCTCTCTTTTAACCTGATTTATGTTTTACTATAAGTGGTAAACTATTTAAATCTGCCCTTATTTGTCGCCTATTCCAATAAAATACTTATAGACATGACTATATTTAAAACTTTATGCATTTATTTCCCTAAGAAATGAAAGACAAATGTAAACACCTGCCTTTTCTTGGTTTAAGCTTCTGACTTAAAATAGCATGTGGTTTTATTAAAACTTGTTATTTTTCTCCATATTTCCCTTCTAATATATGAAAAAAGAACATAGAAGCTATTAGTAGATATAAATGTTCCAAAAGCTTCAAGGCAACACAAATATCATTTTACGAATGTGAAATTTGTCATGATGCTCAAGTAATGAAAAAAACTTCATGAAGATTTCCTTTGCAAGCACTATGACAGCTAAAAAGTAATAATTCCTATTAATAAGTGATTTAATATGTCTCAACATGTGTCCAGGCCCACAACTATTATGTCAATAAACAGAGCTAATCAGTTTAATGTGCTGTATGCAGGGACTAGTAATGCATACAAATGTAAAGATAACAAGGAAAGTAGTCTTTATCTCTTCTATTGTGAGTTTTTTCCCTATACTGACAGGCTTTGAGATAGTCCTGTGTGAATTCTCTTACATTTGTACCTGTCCCAAATGTCTGTCCTCAAGCTTACTCTTATCAGTGGACTATTCTAGAGCTGTTTTTATTCCACTGTAATCTTCTCAGTGAATCTTGCTGCCTCTGCAGTGTCTTACTTTGATTAGGGTATATACTCTACCATTCTTGACAGGAAGACTGAGGGTATAAGAAAGAAGGAAGATGGAGTAGGGGAGGATGAATGAGGCAGGGAATTCACATAGATTTTCTATGTTCTGTCCTCGGTTGGGAAATAAATACCCACAAGTCAGTATGGTTAAACAATTTATTTCTTAAGCTGGTATTTAAGAACATAACCATGTTGAGTATATGTGCATATGTGTTTTTGTCTATGTGTGGTATGTGTGCTGTAAGTACTGTTATCTACAGACACAGCATGTCTGCTGTTAGCATGTCTGCTAACGCGATCATGAAACATTTTCAGAATATGGACATTACAAGTGGATGAAAGGACTAAAAAATCATCAACTCTTGATAACTTGTGAACGGTCTTATTTGGGGACAGTGGTAATGATCAAAGATAACTATAATGTATCCAGTATTTCCACTGTGCTACCTGTTTTAGAGACTGTCTCAAACAGTCCTCATAATACCCCTCTTTGGAAAGTACTGTTATTTGCATATATTTTACAGATTATTGAAGTACAGGAATACAGGATTTTGTGTTCCCAAACCTGCTTCTTTGTTTCCCTCCAGTCCCCACTCCAACCCCTAGAAGAAAGTCTCTTTGTTGACAGAGTCCAGAGACAAAGGCATCAGTAGCAAAATAAACTTCATACTTAAGCTATGGGATCTGGTCCACAGCAGCAACAAAATAGCAACCCTAGTGGGTGCTCTACACTGAAGCAATCGGGTGTTTAAAGTATCCTCCTGCAGGGCACTCCAAGGCTGGACATCTCTCAAGGACAGTGCCCAGTCTTGGTTGGGAAGAAAGTCTGAGGGCAAGACTGGTGGGATGAGGAAAGAAATTCAGAGACAGAGGAAATCTGGAATGCCCATCCAATAGGAACTCTGCATAGCTGTAAGGAGACTAGGGGGGTATTGGTGAAGACCTCTTTTGCAGTATCTTCTGGCCCCTGGCTGAATATTTAATTCTCTAGGGGTAAAATTATTTTCTTTCTGAATACACGTTGTTCCTGCAAGCCTTTCCAGGTGTTGCCAGCATAAAAGAAAGAAATGAAGTAACTTAACCACAATCCTACCGCCTTGGGAAATTTCTAATATGAATCCAGGTCTGACTGATTCCACAATCTATGTCTTAAAACCATGCTGCATTGTTCATAAAGTACACAACAGGCAACCTGTGTCTCTACTGATGCCTACTTTCATAAACAAGAGATATCGCCTGGCATGTACTAGTTGGGTAAAATGCTTGAGAAATGAGAATATCTCATAGATACCAGAGGAGCACTTTCAACCTTTTTCAGTTCCCTCAAATCTATTGTGATTTATTCAATGAGGAAATGCCTAAATTGTATCTGTTCATAATCCTGAGTCAGTTTTCCATCAATAACACCACTCCAAAAAAATCAATACTTTTATATTAAATGTACATAGATATCCATATATAGAGAGAAATTGGTAATAAATAGAGAGGTAGATGAAATACAATTGTAAACATTGGCAAATAAGTAGAATCTCAAGCCTTGCCACATAGCAGGAACAGATATTCATAGTACTTCAACCTAGTCAAACATAGTTTTATTTATTTGAGATGAATTTTAAAATAAATATACTTATATTTTTGAGCCTGGGAATTTTATTTGCTTTAGTACGGGTACCTGAAGGAACTCATTTTTTTTTTATATAGATTTATCCTGTGACGGTTTTATAAATATCCCTACTGCTCATTTTTATTGCATGCTTCCTTTTCTTTTTATGAAAGTCAAAACCTTTACTATACCTTGACCTGTATACCCTCTACTACGTCACCAACAATGAACAAAAGTACAGCTGTATTATAAAACTTATCCTGAGGAAGTAGTCTTAAAATGCAGAGTTCTTATTTTGTACAAATGGCAAGTGACACTTCACCATTTAAATATTATGTTGTCTCCTGGGACGCCTGGGTGGCCCAATCGGTTAAGCGCTGGACTTCAGTTCAGGTTATGATCTCACGGATGGTGGGTTTGAACCTCACGTGGGGCTCAGTGCTGACAGCTCGGAGCCTGGAGCCTGACTCAGATTCTGTGTCTCCCTCTCTCTCTCTGCACCTTCTCGGCTCACACACTCTCTCTCTTTCTCAAAAATAAATGTTAAAAATTTTTTTAAAAAATTTTGTCATCTCTTAATTTCTCGCACAGTGTCTTGATCAAAGTGGGTATTCAATAAATGTTGCATTACATTGAAACCAGGAGTGGGTACCCCCCAAAATAACTGATGGTGAAAGAACTAGACAGCGCAGGTTTCTATGGCAAATGCAACTAAGGTGGCACAACCTAATTTGTGGGTGACGGTCTAGAACACTTAATATAAATTTTGATGCAGTTCTACCCAAGTCATTTGGACACGATTGAACAATAATTTACTGAATGTACTTGAGTGAATACTTCACCTTAACAAAATGTCGTTTTCTAACATTTATTTATTTATTTATTAACAGAGAGAGAGCACACACATTCATGCACATAAGTAGAGGAGGGACACAGAGAGAGGAAGAGAGAATCCAAGTAGGCTCCACACTCAGCATAGAACCCCACACAGGGATTCATCTCACGACCATGAGATCATGACCTGAGCTTGTTCTTATATATAAACATGTATGAAACGAGAGACAGATACACTTAGCAGTCTAACAGGACACCCGAGAGAGTTTTGTAGATACTCAAAAATGCAGATGGTAAAAATGAAGATTGCTTCTAAGCTGAATTAAGGAGTAGGCAGAGTCGTATCTCTGAATTCCTGAAATAGCAATAGAAAGACGTATACTTCCTGCTTAGAGAGTTGGAGAGGGTGTGATGAGAGAGAGCAGTTATTAACCTGAAGTCGAGGGTGTGTCTTTTATGAGACTCAGGTTAAGTATTCCCATTCCTATAAAGAATGAGAACGAGAGAAACTCGAAAAGCCTTCTCCCCCACTGTGTGGATGAATGTGAGCTATGTATCCGTGCCCACACATTTCTTGTTCTTAGGGGTTGTTTGTCTGCTTCGTCGTAGGAGGAGGAAGACCAATATGAGCTCCATCCAGAGAATGAATTTGCTATAAGAGAATGTGAGAGATGATTTCCTACTGAGCTTGGCTTGGTTGTACAGCAACTGGGGACACGTGATAAAATTAGGAATGTCTGGCCTCAATTTTATTTAAAAGGAATCCACCGCCACAGGACTTGGAACTTATTTTCTAGCTTATAACTGCACACACATGCACGCTCTCACACACACACACACACACACACACACACACACACACGTGGATGATGTATTCTTCTTTCTTCCAATTGTCTCATTATTGATATGTCCAGACATGATTTATGCTGCTTTCGTTATAGCTCCAATTAGGCCTGTATTGCTGTAAGTGACCTGGTTTATTGTGTTAGTTTAGGTCCTCACAACACACCCCTATTCTCTAAGTATGCTAAGATAACAGTAGCAAGGGCATTAACAAATGAGCATTTAATACTAGCTGAGATAGAATTGAAATGACTGCTTTGAAATAGGGCTGATTAAATGAGCACCAAAGATAACTTAAAAGCTAATGGATGAGCTTTGTGACTGGTAACACAATTAATGATCTTTTCAAGAACTTGTTATAGCTTTATAATTACTCATAATTCATACAGCTCTCATGTTATGTCACTTTTGTGCCATATACTATTACCCTATGTAGCATACAAAAATTAGAGATTTTGTGTGACATATTATTATTATTATTCACGCTTTTTTTGTTCTTCTCAATAAAGTAATATTTTGCTCTCTAGGTTACTTTAAATACATTACCTCATATAATTCTTTAATTCTGTTGCTGGTGAAATCTAAGACGACTAATAATCTGTCTTCCTGTCTAGAATGTAAGCCCCTTGGTGGCAGGGACCACATTTTAATTTGTCAGAATGCCTTGTACAAATTGATCGCTCAGCTGCTTTTATTGAATTTAATGTTTATTTTTCTTATCTTAGAAAAAAACACATTTCTAATTTCATAAGCATAATTATATTTTAAGTTCATTTGCAAAAGATATGTGAGAATTAAGGTGGTGCAGTTGTAGTTGGCTTAGCAATATTTCTGTAGACAATTTCATATCTAGAATTTTGCTAATCTTTAAAAATACATATTTAAATTACCAAGTGATTGACATCCAAATTGAAACAAAGTACCTTGCACTGAAGCAAAGGGGACTATTGAGGTGTGACAATGTTGCTCTTGTTTAAGTAACAGTGCTTGATTAGCTAGCAAAAATATTAGGTGTGCTAGATTATAAGAATTGAGACTGTTTTGCTAATTAAGAGTTTTAATTAGCAACATTTAATTTCGCTATTGCTTAAAGATACTCACTTTCAAGGAGTAACATTGTTGCTTCATAACAAATATTTAAAAATTTATTTTACATTCTTAATATCTGTACTTAATATGACCCTAAGGCTTTGGGTGTCTATGTACTCTTGTGAATAATTATCTAATAATATTGATATATAACAATCAGGAGTGGAAATACTAGAGATAAGGAAAAATAAATTCTTCAGGGTTTTGTGTTGACTTCTATCATATTTTTTTCTGTATAAAGAGATGTAAGTGGACATTTTTATAAAGCTAAATATAATTTTTTTCTCAGAGCATTATTTTTGAGAAATGTTTTCTTCTATTACTCTCTGTCTTCCAGGGTTACCATGTTGGTGGTCACCCTTCTGAGAGTGTTGGATTCTCTCATACCATATATGCTTTTCTATTTGAACTTATTTCCTCTTAGGGAATAGAAGCTGATGTCCTACCTACATACATTTTAGCTAACAGTGTTTATGCAGGATTTGGGGAATCAGAACCATTTTCCCTCACAATCATAGTCTCCCTCTACCTTCTGAAGGGGACTTTCATTGGGATACTGATGTAAAAAGACAGAGAACAGACAATACCAGTATTTATTACTAGAAATTTCTAGTTGATCTGTGACAAGTGACAAAGCTTTGAAAATACATTTAGGTCCCCCTTTAAAAACCATGTTTAGAAATTCAATAAAATTAGGCTGCTACCCACTAAATTTAAGAAAAGTGGAGCTAAAATTTTATATATAGAAATGATTTTTCACATATACAACATTAAATTGGTTCTAATTTAGTAAGTTTTAGATATGAAGTAATGCCTTTCTAGAAAATACTAGAAGCATGTGCCTTAGGCTGAAAGGAAACCAAGTAATCCTGAAGGGTTCAGGTAGTGTCCATAACAGTAATGTGAAACAGACACTTTCCTCAGTTGTGTGACCTTGGTCCTCTCCATTAATCTCTCTGGGCTTCTTTTCCTTCATCTGTGAAATGAAGGGATTGAACTGGATGATTTTAAACTCACTTCCAACATTCACATGTAGTCCCTTTTGTGGATTTTCCATTTATAGAAACGGAGTTTGTACTCAGGAGAGAGGTAATTCCATACAGATTAGGCCTCAAAACGTGCTTTCCCTACCTCTACATCATTTCCTGCAGGGCCCTGAGGAAAAACTAACTGACAGTAGAGGTTATTTTTAAAATATTTCAACCAATGCCTTTTTACTTCTGGCATACTGATAGTTAACTGTAATTTATCAAAGACAAATTGTTTCACTAGCCACAACTGAATTGTGAATCACACATAAACCTTTTCTTGAATGTAGTTTGGTTAAAATTTCCTCCGAGACTCATCATGTAAAAGTTATTAAAAGTCAATATCATGATCCAGAAGAGCAAATCAACGTTTTAGAATGTTTTTTCTTTAAACCCATACTTAAGTGTTGAATGAAATAAAATTCAACCCATTAGAATTAGATCAGTTTAGGTTCAATAAGGCCAACGTAAGGATGTATTGAGTAAAGGAGAGGAAAAAAAGTCTCATATCTTAAGGCATTTAGTCTGACATACAATATGATTTAATGTAACCTATTCTAAATAGCCTAAATATGCCCTGTTAAATATGTTTGCATTGGCTTTATGATCTGAAACAAATAAAAACAACACACATAAGTGTGTGTTAGGGTTCTTAGCAATGAATGAGAATATTTCAAAGTTGAAATTTTTAAGTTCATTTATATTCAACTTTTTTCTGTGAATGCTCAAGAAAAGATAATAAGCAACACATTTTTATTTGTGGATGGTACTAACTTGGATGATGTTACATACACAGGGGAGGACAGGGAAATAATTTTAATAAAGAACCTGGAGGCATTAGAAGTGTGTTAAGAAATGATAAAACCTAGATTTAAGTTGTAAAAATGCAAATCATTACACAAGGGAAGGAAATAACCTAATGCAGCTACTCAGAGGGTGGGACAAACCCAAGAAATCAGTTCAGGGCAAAATAAATCTCTGGGTGACAGTGCAGAGCAAATGAGATATGAACCTGCAATGATAATAGGCAGAAAATGCTCCCTTGCATTTTTGAACCACAAAGAGGCATTGTGGCCTAGGAAGATGGAGGCCATGGCACCTAAACGTTGGATTTGTGTTCTGCTACATATCAAGACCCTTGGCATAAATGCACAGCTGGTCACACCACTGCTTAGGGTTCTGACTTCTAAGAAGCTGCGACAACAGAGTGAAGTTTTGTTAAACCTCTGTTCAGTGGATGGGGTGCCTGAGTGGCTCAGTCGGTTAAGCGTCCAACTTCAGCTCAGCTCATGATCTCACAGCTTGTGAGTTCAAGCCTGATGTCGGCCTCTGTGCTAATGGCTCAGAGCCTGAAGTCAGATTCAGATTCTGGGTCTCTCTCTCTCTCTCTCTCTCTCTCTCTGCCTCTCCCCTGCTCATGCTCTGTCTCTCTCTCTCAAAAATAAATAAATATTTTTAAAAAAACACCTCTGTTTAGTGGACTTTTTCTAAATTGATATAGTGCAAGGGAATAGAGCAACAGTGACTGTCCCATGAACAATGTCTGAATCCCAGGCATTAAAGACAAATTCCACACAAATAGTAGATGGACTTCATTCTTATTAAACACAACTCAGCCTTCAAAAACCTCAGGCATTTCTAACACATCACGATAACTTCAAAAAGCTAAGCAAGTAAATTGCTATTTGGCTTTCAGTCATTTACCAAGTGGTAACCATTGAGTTCATATTCACAGAATGAATGAATGAAGGAAGGAAGGAAGGAAGGAATGAATGAATAAAAAAATAAATAAATAAGTAGGCATTTTTATGTCTATTTCATAGATGAGAACAGGTAAGGTCCATGAAAGTTAATCAATATTCCTAACCTCCCCCAGGAAATACATTGTAAAGCCAGAATTTCAGTATGCCTCATGCTAACATCCATGATTTTTCCGTTATACTAGTTCATTGACTGCAAACTCAGCTGGTGCCATCAGTCCTGTAATGGAAACTTATGTCTCCTCATCTGCTTTTGGTGATTTTGTTTGGATTTCTGCTTCACAAGGCCTCTGATTAGGCTTTTCATTGACTTTTAATCAGCTTCTTCTGTTCAGCACATGATAGAAAGCATATCTGAAGTTGTTTCTAAGTTCATATACATAAAGTTTAGAAACCATGGAAATGGTAGATTTTACAAGGAAAAAGTCCCACGTGAACAAACTACAATGTCAATAGATGACACTATTCCATATGCATTAATCAAGACTTATTTCTCGGTGTTAAGCCCAGTTATCACAGTCATCACAAGGAACACTAGCGAAGCACACCTTGAAAGACTGCTTACATTCCTCAGAGCCTATGGGAAAAGAAAATGCACAGCTTTTTTAAAGATAGTTTTTGTTTCACTTCTCAATTCTTATGTTGTTCTGACAAATAATTTGATATTTGGGTATACTTTTCTAGGTAAGCCTTTAAGAATGTCTGAGATGAAGGTAGATAGGCAACCGAATGATATTTCCTACTTGATCTTGCCAAATAGCACGACATAGGTACTTTCATTAGGCAGATTGAGTATGAAATGGACATGGTCCAAAGTGAGTAATGTTTTATGGGCTTTTTAATTTTAGAGATTATTTTCAACTGGGGAAGATAAAAATATTAATATGCCAATTTTGCAGAATGAAACTTGTACTTGATTATACATGGTGCTAATTAGCTTAAGAATTTATTATTCACCCTCCGTAATTTGCTGTATCTGTCAATAGATAACGCTTTGTAGAACCATCAAGTGCTTTAATTACCTTCATGGGCACAACCAATATGAAGCACTTAGAAAAAGAAAAAAACTGGGCTAAAATTTGACCTGAACCTAATAAATATAATTATAATGTAAAAATTAATGCCATAAGCCCAACATGAAGATTAGCCTGTAAAAAGTTACTAAATTCTGTTTGGGATTACCTTGCCTTCAAAAAAAGGAGACAAAATGTCAAACGTATTTTTGCATTGCAAGTAATTTTTTTAAAAATCACTGAGGGGCGCCTGGGTCCTGGGTGGCTCAGTTGGTTGAGCGTCCGACTTCGGCTCAGGTCATGATCTCGCAGTCTGTGAGTTTGAGCCTTTCATCAGGCTCTGTGCTGACAGCTCAGAGCCTGGAGCCTGTTTCAGATTCTGTGTCTCCCTCTCTCTCTGCCCCTCCCCCGCGCATGCTCTCTCTCTGTCAAAAATAAATAAACATTAAAAAAATTAAAAAAAAATAAAAAAAATAAAAATCACAGAGAAAGTCTTGACCTTTGAAACAGCAACCTTAAACAGGTTTTTTTTATTTTTATGAAAAATAACGATTGGGGCCGTGAACCAATGGGATCAGAGTTTCTCTTCTGATTCCCAATTTCAGAGCAGAATGTATTTAGAAATTACTGAGATATGGTCAGGGTCAAGGTATTGAGTGGCTCTTGCTTTTTTGTAATTTTTTTTTTTTTTTTTGAGAACATCTTTAATTCAAGGCAGTACTTAGGAAACCAGCTGAAGCTGGATCCAAGCAGACAAGCTAGTGTCCCAGGGGCCTCACTAGAATTACACCATCACCAGCAAATCCACGGGAAAAAAAAATCACCGGGAATCTGAGTATTGTATCTTGTTAAAAAGATCCTCAGATAGAAAGGAGCAGGCATTTTTCCTTCTTTGTTCAGTGAATTCCAGTATTCTGGCTTTGTGATCCTTAAATGCACAGTTAAACCAACCTATATATAAACTACAAGAAAACTTGATAATATTGTTCTTTAGCTTTCTGTGATCTAGGGTATTAAACATGTAGGATGGTCAGACATGGAAAGAAGTTATAATAGTAGTGATAGAAAATGAGACTGAGTGGTGGGGAAAAGGCTGAGTCCCACACAGAACAGAGGCTCAGAGTCAGAGTGGGCTAAGTGTGGGGTGCATCTTGATTCTGAATGATAAAAACTGGTATTTGACCTCTGCAGGTCTCCGTTTTCTAAGGTTAAAATTTTACTAGAGCCTAGGGCAAGACTGTGACCAAAATGAGAAGTCAAAGGCTCCAAAATTGAGGAAATTTGCGGGCTGAAGAAGACTCAGGCAGAGCTTAGCAAATATGTAAGTTCTTAACCTCATGTACTGGGACCTCCTCCTATCCAGTTTGGTTGTAGCAAATTATACAGGATTCAATGGGCAGATAGGTCTGGAAAAATGCTAGCACTGTTCATGTGCTGAGAAAAGTGCGGCAGGAACAAAGGGATTAAATGGATGTGATCTTTGAAGTGTTAAGACAGTTTGAGGCTGGAGAAAATCTAAACCAAAACGCTGAATCTTTGCAAATTATTATCTTTATACATAAGAATTAATAGGGACAAGGTATTATACCTGCTAAAGTTCTTGCAATTATTCTGGTCTTTTAATATTGAAATTTTTATGGTCTTTTGAGAATGACAAAAGAATATAAACAGGTTAAATATTATTGATATTAACAAAATGCACATTTTGCTATAATATTAATAAGATTATTGCATAAATTTTAAAGTAAGAGTCTCAACATTGGAAGCAGATCAACAATACATATGCATTGTATGTGTGTGTGTGTGTGCACGTGAGTGTGCTACTGTTGTTGTTATTAGATTTTTAAGGACAGATGCCTTGCCCCATCTCTGAAGGTACTGATTCTGCCAATGTGGAATGTAACCTAGGTATAATGATTTTTAAAAATATCTCCTTTTTTATTAAAAAAAATGTTTATTTATTTTGAGAGAGAGAGAGCACGCAAACACATGCATGAGCAGGGGAGGGGCAGAGAGAGAGGGAGAGAGGATCCCAAGCAGGCTCCATGCTGTCAGAGCCCTACTTGGGGCTCAATCTCAGGAATCATGAGATCATGACCTGAGCTGAAGTCAAGAGTCAGATGCTTAATCGACTGAGCCACCCAGGTGCCCCTAAAAATATCTTTATGTTATACTAATATACAGCCAGATTTTATAATTACAACTTAAGAGCCAATAATAGAAGTTAAAAGCATGACCTTCAGAGTAAAATTGGTCCAAATAATAATTCTAGACATGGTAGCCAATTAGTTTACTCAGTCTTAGATTCCTTAATATTAAATTTTGGATGTTAATAGAACCAATATGATAGGATGGTTGTAAGGATGAAAAGAGATGAGGCATGTAAGGTAAACCAGTCTCTGGTGTAGTAAATGTATTCAATAAATGTTTCCAGGATGAATGGACTGCTAATGGATGAATACTTTAGAATAAGGATCAATTTCTAGTGATTAAAGAAGAAACTAATGGGAAATAGAAGTCATGTAACATCAAACTTTTGCAGCAAAACATGTTCTTATTAAAGTACATTTTTCAAAATAATCTATTTTAAAATGAAATCTAGCACTTAAGTAATAAATGATCCAAATGCTCTTGGAGCTCTTATGTATCTACTCAAATTCAAATTGAGTGAAACAAAATGGACAATAGTATCTAGATAAGGTTCTTCTCTGAGGATCAACATTTGGGCAACTTGCCCATTGTATATCTTTTATTTCCTTTTTTTTTTTTTTTTTTTTTTGTGACCCTATCTTACCCAACAAGCACCTGCTGTAAAAACAACAAAAACTATGCTGGGTATTGGCTTTTCATGTCTAAAATTCACTCTTTGTTGGGGGCAGTGTGTGACAAAAAAAAGGATGCTATAATTTTTTTATATTTAATTTTTAAATTTTGAAATAATTACAAACTCAAGAAGTTTAAAAATAGTATAGAGATTTAATTTGTACCCACTTCACCCAGGTTCCTCCAGTGATAACATTTCATATAACTAGAATACACTGGCAAAACCAGCAAATTGATATCAGCACATTATAATGAATATGACCCAGATCTTACTTGGACTCTACTTTTTTAAAAAAATGTCTTTGTGTGTAGTTTATGACACTTTATTAAATGTATGGATTCATATAACCACCACCAAAATCAAGTTTCAGAACTGTTTCCTCACCACAAAGGATTTCTGTTGTGTTACACCTTTATAGTTCAAACTGGAATATGTTTTGAGAGTAAAAGGGATCTAATAATGGGTATATCTGTGACTTCACAGTGAAAATTGGTATATATGGTCATCTTGATTTAGCATATATGAATATGACCATAGAACAAGAGAGAGAGAGAATGAATGAATTATGAGTATCTCACCTGCTGTGTAAGAATTTCGTCTTTAGAAGCAAATTTTATTTTCTTTGACAGATTTCTAGGGGATTTTCAAGGTAACTTTAAAATATATGAAGTTTTTACTTAACATTCTACTTTTAGAATCTAACCCACACCTCGGCTGGGGGGCCTGGGTGGCGGGGTCAGTTAGGCATCTTACTCTTGATCTCCACTCAGGTCATGATCTCACAGTTTGTGAGTTCGAGTCCCACATCAGTCATTGATGGTGTGGAGCCTGCTTGAGATTCTGTCTCTCCTTCTCTCTGCCCCTCACCCACTTGTGCTTTCTTACACATGAAATGAATAAAAATAAACTTATAAAAAATTAAAAAAAAAAAAAACTTCACCTAGGCTCTAACTCAATTCTGTGAATATCTGATTGATTCATTTAGGATATAGGCATATCTTCCAGTGCCCTCCTTCCCCTTACACACACCTTTTCCAACAAGGTATAAGTTTGTGCATATGTAGGAAAAATGAGCCAAGTACATGGGTTCTTTGTATTAGAGAGTGTGAAAAGACACAAGACAGGATGGAGTGGTGACATGTTCAGTGTATGACAAGATGTAGCATTGTATAAACTGTTTTCTTGTCTATTTTGAGGCCACAGTCTGATAAATCCAATGAAACCAATGTAGATGTGACTCAATACTCATTTCATGCCTTTAACATATACATTCAGTGCTATAAATTTCCCACTAATCACTGCTTTTGATGTGTTTTTCATTTTAAAAGTACTTGTATGTTCAAAATATTTTAAAAGTTCTTTGATTCATATGTTTCTGGGAAGTGTTGTTTAATTACCAAATATTTGGAGATCCTAGCTGTCTTTATGTCATTGATTTCTATTTTAATTCCAATGTGGTCTAAGAGCAGACATTGTATGATGTCTGTTCTTTTAAATTTATTAAAGTGTGGTTTGGGGCCAGAATGTAGTGTACCCCTGGTGAATATTCTATGTGAGCTTGAGAAGAATGTATATTCTGCTGTTGTTAGTGTAAGTAGTTCATAGATGTCCATTACATCCTGCTGATCCATGATGTTGCTGAGGTCAACCATATTCATTCTGATTTTATGCCTGCTAGATCTGTCTGATTCTGAGAGGGGCAGTAAAATCTCCAACTATAATAGTGGATTCATCTATTCCTCTTAACCTTCTGATATGGTCCTTCTGGGTCTCTGATTCTTGGAGGTACTCTTAATGTGAGCATGCTATAATTTTTATAAATGTTCCATGTTCTCCAAAATAAGGTCTAATCACAGATTATGGTATATAAAGTTTATGCGTATTTACTAACTCCAAAATATGTTTGAAATTCTTATTTGTCATTGCCTTATTAATCATTCAATAATTAATAAAGATGTATCAACATTTCTAATTATTATGTTTCTGTCATTTTTTTTTCTATTTTTAAGCATTATTAAGTGCTTTTATTAAGTAGAGTGCATCATTTATACTTAGATTTTAGATTAGGTTCTTAGCAATAAATACACTCTTTGTTCTATGTAGTAACATTAACCAAATTTGGGAATAACCTCAACCTAATACAACACATTTTAAATATTGGCCAAAGTCAATATTATTGGGACCAAACTGGAAGGTGCTGAAAATACATTTACAAGTCCTCCTTTTGACAGAGTGTGTTGTATAGAGAAGATAAGTGAAGAAAATTCTCTATAAAACTATCTTTAAAACACCTCATCCACCAATTTAGCAAAATCAAAAGAACTGGAGATGTGTATGGTAAGTAATGTGGGAAACTGTCACCCAGCCTCACACAGGCAGTCTCGTGAAGGGCACCAGGAAAAATTTCCTAGAAGGCAGCAAAGATCAATGGTGGCAAAAACACAGTTGGGTGTTCAAACAGAGTCTGAGGATTACAAAATTTCTCACTAACCCATCATGTCATGATATTAGACAAATAACTCTAAAAACAAAACAAAACAAAACAAAAACACCCGTTGGTGCGACAGTTTGTATTGCCAATCTACTGAGACCTGAAATATGGTAATGCAACTTATTCGGAGAAAAACCTTGCAGGAACAGTATTTCTTCACTAAGAAACCCAAGCCTCTAATTTCCTCCTTAATACCTAAAAATTTAATAACTAACTAGTATAAAGAGTCAATCTTTAATATTCAATTTCATTTTTTAAACAGCACTTTCATAGCATGTTCAAATAAATTAAAAAAAGAGTAAACGAGAATTCTGCTTTCATTGTTTCAGAGAAAATAGAAGGCCTAGAGTTAATGTGTTTATAAGGTTAACAACAGAAATAACAGTAACAACAATATCACACATTCAAACAAATGAGATCTACAGAGTTTTTAGTCAAGCAAGTGGTAGTTATGTCTTCAAAAGACAGATGATTAGCATGCATAGGAAAAAGATTAATTCTGGTGTATAAAGGAACCCGTAATTCACAATTTCAAGGTAATTCAACACAACATGGGATAAGAGATAGAATGAGAGAAGACTTGAAAGAAGACCACACTGACACTTAAAAGAAAGAGTGAGAAAAAAAAGAGTGAAATAGAATGAGAGAGCATCGAGACATTTTACAGATCGGTGAAATAAAATAAAGGAAAAATAACACTGCAATACTTTAGTAATAGAAACAGTAACACAAATCAACAGAGGGAAGACTTGAGAAAATTATTCTTCGTATATTAGAAAAGTTTACAGATATGAAAATGACTGACTGGTGTGCAGACCAAACAATGGAGAGAGCAAACATATAAATAACTGGTATTGCTGGGAAAGAATTCATAGAAAATGGAATTATAAAAACTCAAAGATGACATAATTCTGTCATCTACCTACCTACCTACCATGTTTAGTACATTTTTAGACAAAAGGTGAAGCATATAGCAAGAAAATGCACTAAAAATGGCCAGATCCCATTTGTAATAGTAATAAAAAAATAACACATTTAAAAATATATTTCACATGGAATGAAAAGATATACATATATGAATAAACTGCTTTTGAGGGACACTAAAGAAACCAATATATGGAGAAGTATACTTTGCTTTTGCAATAGAAGACCAAGCAGGAAATATTTAAAATTCTTCCTAAATTATTCTGTACATGTAATGCAATCCTCCAAAATTACTAAAATAGTTTTTGAACCTTTACTAACTTATCCTGAGGTTTTCAGAAAGATAAAAAAATGAAAAAAATTTTAGAAATATTCTGATATTCTGGAAAAAAGATAAATATGACTAATACAAACTAAGATTAAAACATCTATAAAAATAGTTATTTTAAAAGTAAACACTAGTACATGAATATAGAAATGGTTCCATTAAGCAGACTGTTAGGGGTCATATGTTAGGATTTGATAAATAACAGAAGTGCCAATGTGATCACTGGGGGAAAGAGAAGTTATTCAGTAAGTGATACTGGCCCAGTTGAGTAGGCAGATACATTTAAATTTGTAGGAAAATTATTTAGAACATTTACCACGAAAAATGTTCCATTTCCTTAATATATAAAATGTTAGTGCAAATTAATAAGATATAAATTGGTAACCTACCAGAAAATGGGCAAAGAATATGACAAATATTTCAAGTAAACACCATGGGAATTATTTAAACATATGACAAGATAATCTCCCCATGTATAATCAGAGAAATAAAATATAAAATAAAACTATCATGAAATTCCATTTTTAACTTTTAATTGGCAAAAATTAAACAGTTTGAAAACACTGTGGGTGAAGTTAGGAACACACAAGAAGTTTCAGATATTGCTGACTAGAACTTTTTTCCAGAAAGCAAAGTTCAGAAACATGTTTATGATGTACTCCCTTTTGTATCAATTAAAAACAGATTATTTGCACAGTTATGCTTGCATGTTCATGGCATATCTTTGCAAGGCTACAACAGAGTGACTGCTATTAGCAGAAGCAAGTAGCCTGTAGAAAAAAAAAATTGAGTTGATTTAAGACTTGGTAACACTTAGATGCCAGAATAAAAGATTATCATGTCTATAAATTCAAAAATGGAGGAGTAAATAGTTCCATGGATAGCCAAGAGTAATTCATGAGTGAAGGCAAAGAAATGCATCCTGGGGAAAAGCAATATAAAGGGAAATAAACAGCAAGGCTTGGGACATCTATTTGAAGACGAAATCCAGCCAATCAAAAACAAATTTAAGAACACTCAATTGAGTATGAACAATTAGAAAGAAAGGCTTAAAAAAATGAGTGTTCATTCTATCCACGTGAACATAAGGTTAAATATAAATACCTAAGGTAAGGGGCACCTGGGGGCTCAGTCAGTTAAGCCTCTGATTCTTGATTTTGGCTCAGGTCATGATCTCATGATTTGTGAGAACAAGCCCTGGGTTGGGCTCTGTGCTGACAGTGCAGAGGCTACGTGGGATTCTCTCTCTCCCTCTCTCTCTCTGCCCCTCCCCTGCTCTCTCTCTCTCTCTCTCAATATAAATAAACATTAAAAAAAGTTGAATAACTAAGGTAAATATATGATTCCAAAGTGGAGAAGAAAAGTTATCAATTACAGAAATGAAACCATATCTGTTGAATTCTCATAGATACAGAAATTAGTGAACTCAATGTTGCAACTATTTAAATTTCTCTCATTTTTTCTAGTACGTTCAGGATACTGACCCAGTGTATTTTAGTTGAATTATTAATACTTTCAGTTAATCTTTACTTCAGTAATTATACTACTTGCATTTTGCATCAATACATTATTTATCCTAGCTTTTATTTTTTTCATTGTTTTAAAGTTTATTTATTTATTTTGAGAGAGAGAGAGACAGCATATGCTCATGATCAGGGAAGAGGCAGAGAGAGAGGGAGAGAAAGGATCCCAAGCAGGCTCCACATAATCAGCATGGAGCCTGATGCAGGGCTCAAACTCACAAACCATGAGATCATGACCTGAGCTGAGATAAAAAGTCCTATGTCCAACCAACTGAGCCACCTAGGCACCCCTATATTAGCCTTTAGAGTAATTCTTATGTTTAAATAATTTTATTATAATATTTTATGTTCCTTTTTCCATGAGCTACACTATTTCCTAAAGTAATTTTTCAGGTGGAGAACATTAGAGATATTTTATGCACAATTCCTATAAATTTTAAAATGTATTTTGTGCCTTCTCCAAATGTTCCTTTTACCTTATCTTGGCATAGGAATCTGGGGTTACAAATTTTATTCCTTTAGAACTTCATCACTGCTATGAGCAGGAAGAAGAATGTTCAGATCACTATCTTAAACTGAAAAGTTGTATTTTAATATTGCATACCAAACAGAATTGGGAGTAGGAGAAATCAAGTGAATGATTTCTGTTTCCTATGACTATCTTTTACCTCAAGCTTTTCCTACCTACAAATGAGCCATTGATAGTGATGCTATCATTAATGAAAATGTGGAAATCAGGTAAGGGAAATCCTTTACTGACCTTTTATCTAGTATACGCTAATCAAAATCAGATCATTCACATTAGGCAAAGGGGGTATTAGCCAGGTTTAATCTCCTTTTAACCATACATCAAAATATTTTATTTGTAAAGATAGGGGGGACTGAATCTAGGTTTAACTGTAATTTTTTTAATGAGGAATTTTTCTTTTTTAAATTTTTAAATTTTATTTTAATCCAAGTTAGTTAACATATAGTAGAATAATGACTACAGAAGTAGAATTTAGTGATTCATCATTTACATATAATACTGAACGTTCATCCCAACAAGTGCCCACCTTAAGTGCTCATCACCCAAATATCCCATCCCCCCTCCCAATACCCCTCCAGCAACCTTCAGTTGGTTCTCTATATTTAAGAGTCTCTTATGGTTTACCTCCCTCTCTCTTTTTATCTTATTTTCCTTCCCTTCCCTATGTTCATCTATTTCATCTCTTAAATTCTACATATGAGTGAAATCATAAGATATTTATCTTTCTCTGACTATTTCCTTTAGCATAATACATTCTAGTTCCATCCATGTTGTTGCAAATGGCAAGATTTCATTCTTTTTGATCGTCAAGTAATATTCCAGTATATGTATACACCACATCCATTCATCACTGATGGACATTGGGCTCTTTCCATAATTTGGACTTTATTGATAGTGCTGATATAATCATTGGGGTGGATGTTCCCCTTCAAATAAGCATTTTTGTATCCTTTGGACAAATACCCAGAAGTGCAATTGCTGGGTCGCAGGGTAGTTCTATTTTTAATTTTTTGAGGAACCTCCATACTGTTGTCCAGAGTGGCTACACCAGTTTGCTTTCCCACCAACAAAACAAAAGGGTTCCCGTTTCTCTGCATAGTTGTCAACGTCTATTGTTTCCTGAGTTGTTAATCTTAGCCATTCTGACAAGTGTGAAGTGATATCTCATTGTGGTTTTGATTTGTATTTCCCTGATGATGAGTGACGTTGAGCATCTTTTCATGTGTCTGTTAGTGATCTGGATATCTTCTTTGGAAAAGTGTCTGTTCATGTCTTTTGCCCATTTCTTCACTGGATTATCTGTTTTTCTGGGTGTTGAGTTTGACAAATTCTTTATAGATTTTGGATACTAACCCTTTATCAGATATGTCATTTGCAAATATCTTCTCCCACTCTGTACGTTGCCCTTTAGTTTTGTTGATTGTTTCCTTTGATGTGCAGAAGTTTTTTTTAATCTCAATGTTGTCCCAATACTTCATTTTTGCATTTGTTTCCCTTCCCTTGAGAGACATGTCTAATAAGAAGTTGCTGTAGCCGAGGTCAAAGAGGTTGTTGCCTTTTTTCTCCTCTAGGATTTTGATGGTTTTCTGTCTTACATTTAGCTCTTAAATACATTTTGAGTTTATTTTTGTGTATGGTGTAAGAAAGTGGTCCATGTTCATTCTTCTGCATATTGCTGTCCACTTTTCCCAGCACCATTTGTTGAAGTGACTTTTTTTTTCCATTGGATATTCTTTCCTGTTTGTCAAAGATTACTTGGCCATACATTTATAGGTCTATTTCTGGGTTCTCCATTCTCATCCATTGATCTATGTGTCTGTTTTTGTGCCAGATCTATACCGTCTTCATGATTACAGCTTTGTAATACAGTTTGAAGTCCAGAATTATGATCCATCCTGCTTTGTTATTCTTTTTTAACAATACTTTGAGCATTTGGGGTCTTTTCTGGTTTAATATAAATTTTAGAATTGTTTGTTTTAGTTCTGTGAAGCATGCTGGTGTTATTTTGATAGAGATTGCACTGAATATGCAGATTGCTTTGGAGAGTATTGACATTTTAACAATATTTGTTTTTCCAATTCATGAACATGGAATGTTTTCCCATTTCTGTGTGTCCTCTTCAATTCTTTCATAAGCTTTCTAAGCTTTCTATAGTTTTCAGCATATAGATCTTTTATCTCTTTGGCTAGGTTTATTCCTAGGTATTTTATGGTTTTCAGTGAAATTGTAAATGGAATCGATTGCTTGATTTCTCTTTCTGCTGCTTCATTATTGGTGTACAGAAATGCCAAAGATTTCTGTATGATGATTTTATATCTTGCAACCTTACTGAATTCATGTATCAGTTCTGGCTGTTTTATGGTGGCATCTTTTGGGTTTTCCACATAGAGTATCATGTCATCTGCAAAGAGTGAAAGTTTAACTTTTTCCTTTCTGATATGAATGCATTTTACTTCTTTTTGTTGTCTGATTGCTGAGGCTAGGACTTCCAACACTATGCTGAACAACAGTGGTGAGAATGAACATCCCTGTAGTGTTCCTGACATTAGCAGGAAAGCTCTCAGTTTTTTCCCCATTGACAATGTTATTAGCTGTGGGTCTTTCATATTTGGCTTTTATGATCTTGAAGTATGTTCCTTCTATCCCTACTTTCTTGAGGGATTTTATCAAGAAAGGAAGCTGTAGGGGCAACTGGGTGACTCAGTGGGTTAAGTGTCTGACTTCAGCTCAGGTCATGACCTCACAGCTCATGAGTTTGAGCCTGTGTCGGGCTCTCTACTGATATAGTTCAGAGCCTGAACCTGCTTCAGATTCTGTGTCTCCCTCTCTCTCTCTGCCCCCTCCCACTTGTGCTCTTTGTCTCTCTCTCTGTCTCTGTCTCTCTCTCTCCCTCCCTCCCTCTCTCAAAAATAAATACACTTTAAAAGAAAGGATTCTGTATTTTGTCAAATGCTTTTTCTGCATCTATTGAGAGCATCATGTGGTTTCTATTCTTTTTTTAATTAATATGATATATCACATTTATTGATTTGTGACTATTGAACCAGCCCTGCCGCCTGGCAATAAATCCCACTAGATCGTGGTGAATAATTCTTTTAATGTATTGTTGGATTCAGTTTACTCGTATCTTGTTGAGAATTTTTGCATCCATGTTCATCAGGGAAATTGGTGTGTAGTTCTCCTTTTTAGTGGGGTCTTTGTCTGGTTTTGGAATGAAGGTAATCCTGGCTTCATAGAATGAGTTTGGATATATCACTTCCATTTCTATTTATTTCCTTAATACATGCATCTTCCTTAGGTATAGCTAATCCCAGAAATAGATGTGCTCAAGCTGCTCTGTTATAATAGAAATAGCAACTCAACTGAGTAAAAATGTACATGGAGAGTCAATATCTTTGTAAAATCCAAAGTCTTTAAAGAAGAGACCATAGCTTTCTCATAGTTTTAGTGTTTGCTTTGTCTAGAAAGCCATAAAACACTTTATTTTGTTTAATAAATCATTCATGAGAAGAGTGTGTTCGCTTTCCAGTTAAGAAATTGAAACCTGACTCATTTTTAGGCTCTGCATCTTGATTTGGTGAAGATTGGAAATGAAGACTCAAACAAAATTAATAGATTTAGGTCATAAGAAATTAGCAAAAGGCTAATTTGGTAATGGAAAAAAGTGAAACTTGATTATTTTGCTTATGAACCATGCTGCTGTCATCCAAATATAAAAAAACTCATAGTAGCAATTATAACATCATTAGTGGTTCTCTTGGCCTTTTGTTTGTTTTTCATTCTTAGATTCTTGTTGCTCATTAAGATCCAGTTTGTATTCATTGCCTGAATTTTGGTTTATACATACATAATTACTCGGAAAAAGACATGTGCTCAAAGTGTCTATAATTCACTTCTTTTGTTAAATAGTCAAGACAAAGTCCTTTGGTGTTAGTATTTCATTTTATGCAAAACAATACAAAGATATCTCCCTTTTTTGTAATGACCTCATTGTGGTTTATTTTTATTCTACGTTCTTTTGATAATGAAATTTATGACTATTATATTTTGATTCTGCCTTTTGTAGTAGTTCAAATTAGTAAATTGGAAATATTTATAGTATATTTACATGTACTATGTGTAGATAATTGAAACTATTTTCATGGCAATAGTATCAACGGGGAATATACATTTTTCCAAGCTATGTGAAGGATGTTAGTAAATTATTTCACATAGTTACTTATATGGGATTTAATATATGGATTTTTATGCTAATAGTTAACTAACAATGATGTTATGCAACTAACTACAAGTTCATTATATTTTTAGTAATTCTCTATGAAGAATAATACACATGATCAAATACACTTTGATCAAACCTGACTTATGACATCACATTTTTATTGGGAGAAAAACTTCTAACTTTTCATAAAAGCCCTTCAGTTTCCCAGATTTTCTGCTTTAGCTTAGCTCATAGATGGTTTTTCAATATTTGAGTTTGAACATATTTACTCAATTTACCAAATAGCCTTTGCAGGCTTATAATAATCAGAATTTCAAGCTTGATTTTGTATAAAATCTAAATCTGTGCCCCTTACCCCCTATTTTAGCCTGGAATCCTCCAGTGAGACACAGAGACCACAATTCACTTCTGTTTTCTACTTCTTTGTCAGCTTATTTCCTGTTCTATTCTTTCCTCCTGTTTTTTCTCCAGCTTTCTGGAGAGAAATGAGGATTAGAAAGAGAGGTAAAGGGATGCGACCAAGCTGACAGCAGATGTTTTAAGTGTTGGTTTTACTTTTGGGGTACACTCCTTCTAGAGAGTCTTCAGAGGTTCCTGCTTCAGCTTCAGAGGTCCCTAACTGCTCCAGTTCTTCTGACACAGGTTGAATCATTTTCTGCAGCAGTTCTTTGTCACTTTCTTTGGCATTTGGGGTTCAACTGTACAGCTGTATCTTCTTTCTGATAAGATATTAATTCTCTTGGCAGGTCTACTTTGTAGGACCCATAATGACCTCATGCCAGCTCTCTGCAGTACAGTACACATCTGGTTCAAGAAAAACATGCTCTCATCCTTTCCACTGGCTAATTTTGGCATTGTAAATAGATCTCAGTGCAGTAGCACTCTCCTAGTTCTGCCAGGAAAGCCTTGCCTTTCTGTCACATTTTCTTACTAGAAATGAGGCCACGAGCCACAGTCCACTCCAGCTTTTTTAGGAAGGAACTAAACCCAGTACTCAGGATCTTTCAATTACAGAGAACATATTGCCTAGAGGACTCTGAACACAGACAAGGTCTGTAGTTAGAAATTCACCTCCTGAGTTTTCCAGGTCCTTTGAGAAGACATAAAGTATAGCATTTTGGTAGGTGAAAGCCTATGTAGAGACAATGGGTAGAGAACCAGAAAGTCTGGGAAAGTCTTCATACCTGATGCCAGTCTGACCCTGAGTGAAGGAGAGTGGAAGAGAAGGTAGGTAGAATGGTCACAGACTGCTGTGTAGTTAGATTCAAGTTAGGCAAAAGCATGATGGAGTCTTCAAGCCACCGTTGTCTTTAAGAGGAGTCTTGTGTCTCCTAAGAGTGGGTTCCTGTTAGTCCTGCATCATGAAGTCATTGGCTGGGAGCAGTTCGTGAGAGGTCTGGCCTTTGTAGAAAACATAGAGCAGCAGCAGCTGGACTCTTGGCCATCTGCCATAGTTCCCCTTTCCCTCAAAGTGTGAGAATATGGACCGACAACATGGAAAGAGCTCACTCTAAGTACATCTCATCACTACCATTCCCCACAAAGGCCTCATCTCTTACTTTTTTTTTATTCTCAAAATTCATAAAGGGATACACAAGTCATAGAAGTTTTTCCTTTGGGAAAATCTGTATATGGTTATTTGGTCTTGACATTCCATAACAATTTTAAATAGAGTTCCCCATTTTAATTTTAACATTGTGTAACACATTTATTCCTGAATCTAGTAAAAATTGTGAAACTAAAGTTTGGTTAGTTATTTTCTTAAAAAATGAAACTGGTAAGAAAATAGTCATTATTAAAATAATTGTTTTTATATGAGAACACACAAGGGTGCTCAGAGAAGAAACAATGATATTTGATATACCTGTTAATTAAAGGTGTTATTGTGACTCCTGAGGGCATTCCACCAAAGTTTCTGTTTGTTTGTTTTATAGAGAACATTTATATCAATTTATATGCAGTACTAGAAAAGTAAGTTTGCATATTTATCTATCCATTCCTTTTCCTTCAAATGTGAATAATTTGTAAGAAGCCATTTTTATTGCCTTTCCTGCTCTTACCTATGAAACATACTGATTTATACATGTTTTACAAATGCAAATATATTCCAATCTGAAACTAGTAAATGAGAAAGCAAATGAAAATAACTTATTTTAAATGTTAAGTAGCTAATGTGTAACACATGAGCTCTTTGTAATCTAAACCAAAATAAATTATTGGGTGACAGACTACTTTAAAAAAATTCAATTTTGTTAACTTCCAAAAGCTAGTTCAGGTTAGAGTAAATTGACAGAAAGAAAATAAAACCAAAGAATGTATTATTTTTGAACTCTGACATCCTAATATCTAGGGAGACCTAATACCTCATTATAAAGTTATTGATTTTGGTACAAAGAGCACAGAAATTGTATATTATTTATCCAAAGTAATGGCATGTTTTAAACTGAATCTCTAGTTAGTCTAAGCAGGTTTATTTGAGTGCATAGAACATGAAACAACCCCCTAAATTTTGTATGATTTCTAATAGTCACAAAGAAAATGTGACATTTTTCAGCATTACCCTTTACATATAGTTTAAAGTCATATATAATAGTGTGTTAGTGGATTATTTCTAAATTCTATCCCTAAAAGAGTTTCTGGTCCAAAAATCAGCATACTTAGTATCTGATCAGTATAACTTATGGTTTAGGAACTCATCTAGTTGTATTTCTTTATATATTTAGGCAATTATATGTGTGTTTATAAAAACAGACATATAAGTCAAATCTATAATATTGATATTTGATGGAACTCAAGTTCAAGGTGGTTCTAAAAATTAAAGAAATTCATCCTTACAAATCTAAATATTAATAACATAAAAATATAATGTCAAAATCAAGCAAAGAGATAAGTGAAACAACTTAAATTTTCTTTTTGGTTGAGATGATCCCAGAAATGGAAAATGAGGACAAAAATGTGTTCTCTTTTTGTGAATAGAATGGAGTATCTTGCTATAGACAAGTCTTATCTCAATAGAAAAACTCAATAAAACATCTAAAAACCACTTATTTAAAGGCTTGAGAAAGTTGCTGAAGTAATAAGAAGCAAAAGGGCAAGATTCTGGAAAGGGGAAAATGGAAGTGAAGTGAGGTGACTTTCTGCATTTCTCTGGAGTCATTTGTGATTCCAGGCTTAATGTATTAGTTGGAGAATCCAGTCTTTGCCTGGACAGAGGGCAACTGCCAGGGAATACTGATGCCAATAGAACTTTTAACAAGATCTAAAACTCAAGAAAAAGGGAGAGGGGCCAAGATCTCAGGGAGAAAGGATAAGGGAAATTACCTGACACGCCGCTTGTTTTCCCCAATTATTTACCCAGTTCTGAAGCTGCTCAAGGTGGGAGTAGAAAAGCTAGGTAGAAAGACTCTGAAAAGGAGAGCAGAGTTTTCTGCTGTCTCATTTTACTTTTAAAAGTAGAGTTTGAGATTTATTAGAGAGAGTCCCTGATAAGTGTACCGAGCTTTCAGCTGGAAGTCCTGTGGGTTTTTCACTTTCACCAATAACTAGGAACTACTTATCAGAGCCTTATGAAAATTACTACCCAGCCTCTACTCAGTTTAATCCATGATTAGATTATAATTATCAGCTACTACTCTAGCTGCCCAGTAAAGGGTAGAGTGAGCCATTCCTAGAAACATATAACACCAGAGATTTAAAAATACATAATGTCCAGTATTCATTTAAGAAGTGATTAGAGATGCCATCACCCAAAAGAAAAACAATGAAAAAGAGACACAGTTGGTCCAAATATTGGAGTTAATAAAAAATACTTTAGAATAACTATGATTAATAAACCAAAGAAAATAAAGATATGGAAGAATAGATGAAAAGATGAAAAAATGTGTTCAATTAGATATCATTTTTAAACATTTAAATAGGAATTCTAGAACTGAAAATTGAAATATCTAAAATAAAGAGCTCAACAGATGAGTTTAATAGGAAATTAGACATAGCAAAAAAAAAAAAAAAAAAAAGTATCCGTGAACTGGGATACATATCAGAAGCAAATAACCAAACTAAAGGATGGGCAGGGGTAGTGAAAAACAACAAAAAAGAGACAAAAAGCACACTACATACAATGAAAAGGTGCAATATACATTTAGAATTAAAATTCAAGCAGAGAGGAGAGAAGAAGATTGAGATAGAAGAAATAACTAAAAAAAAAAAAAAAGAGCATGTAATTATCTAAAACTGATGAAATATGCAGACCAAAAAATCTCTGTGAGCCGCAAGCAGGGTAAAAACAAAGTATACCACACCTAGACATGTCATAATAAAATTATTGAAAGCTAAAGACTAAGAGAAAAACCTAAATGTAGCCCTAGGGATAAACACATTGCTTACAAACAAATAAACAAACAAACAAACAAACAAAAAACAGTCTGAAAATCAAATTCACCAAGATTTCTCTACCCAGCAGTACTATTTTTAAAGAATAAAAATATAAAAATTAAAAATTAAATATAAAAATAAAAATTTTAACATAAAGAAATTTCAAGATACTTTCAGACACATAAAAACATACAGAATATATTGCCAGAAAACCAGCACTAAAAAAAAATTACAAGGGAATTGTTTAGATAGAAGGAAAATGATACCAGGATATGTAAGTACATGAAGGAATGTCTAACAAAAGAGAAATTCATATAGATGAATGCAGACTGGACATAACAATAATACTTTGTAAAATTGTACATCTATAGTTAAAATGCATGAAAACAATAATGTGATAAGTGGGAGGTTGTATGTGGAGCTAAAATGTTCTATGTTACTAGTATTACAGAAGAAATGTTAAAAGCAATCATCTGTATTACGTTATAACGATTCAAGAATGAATGTTGTAGCTGACAGTAATCATTAAAAGAATAGAAAGAGAAGCTAAAATGAACAAATTTATAGAGGAAAAATGGAATAGTTAGATAAACACCAGATGAATTGAAAAGAAAGCAAGAAAGTTTTATGAGCATAAAACAGGTGAGTCAAGTAGAAAACAAGTAATTGGATGGCAGTTACAAAGTAAAATATATATTTAATTACATTTAATGTAACCAAATACCTTAAGTAAGGAATAAGATTGTTATATTGAATTAACAATAAAAGATCTCAACTATATGCGAAGAGAAACATCTTAGTATAAGCATGGAGAAACATCTCAAAATAAGCATGGAGAGTGACTGAAATACAAAGGATTGAATAAAAAAAAGAAACCATGTAAATAGAGAGCAAAAGAAAATAATGTGGCTATATTAATATTGAAGACGATTTTAAGGCAAGAGCATTGCTGGACACAAACAGTAAAATTTCATAATAATAAAGAAGTAAATCAATTGGAAAATAAGACTGTTCTAAATTTTTATGCAATCAATATACAGATTTAATATATATGAAATCACCATTCATAAAACTTTAAAAGTTGATAACACTTGCAGTTAAGGTCAATCAGCAAAAATATAGAAAATATAAACAATGCAGTTAATAAACGACCTGATTAATAGGTCTAATTTTCATGTAGTGTGCCTTATGTCTAATTAACACAATTAACAGCACTAATTATGATATAGTGTGCCCTACATTCAACAATAACAAAATTTAAACTATTTTCAGGTACACATGGTGCATTTACTAAAATGACAGAAGACAATCTTTGCAAAATAAAATTTTACCATCTTACCAAGGAATTGTTTCATGCTCAATCTACGAGGTATCCCAGTAAAACTATTAATTTAGGAGTGCATCTTGAACAAAGAAAATGAGAACACTTCTATGGCAATTTTCTGTCCTGTGAGTTAATGTTGCTCATGCAATTAAAGAGGACTGCAACCTTATAATGAACGTCTCATGGGTTGCAGCTTTTGCTAGGAAAGTTCAATGTTATTGCTTTTATTAAAAAAAATGTTATTTATACAGAAGAAAGATGAAAAAATATGTTTTCTTTTTAACTAAAAGAAGTTTACTTCCAAGTGCTTATATTGCTAGTTTCTTCCTTTAGTTGTGCATATATAATTTATATTGCCTAAAACAAAAATTCTCCTTGATGTTGACACTAGGATTAATGTGCCTATGAGGCAGTTAGCCCAACTTTCCATTAATAATGCGAAGGTCATGGGGCCTGCTATTTATTGGGCAGTAAGTATTGTTATCATGCCACGCCTATAATAAACCTCTAAGCTTGGCTGGACATTTTATAAAATGTGTGAGGCTAAAATGGGAAGTAAAATGTAAAATGTAAAATGTAGATGGATCAGCACAAACAATTAGAAACAACTGCTTAAAGAGCGTGCCCTTTGAATCAATAACATCATCTTTGTTTAATAAGCACAGCCCTTTGATTTATCAGAAAAGACTCCGATTCATCCCTCATTAATGGAAGACTGTGCTGCAGGCTTTGTTTACTTAGAAAACCAAATTGGAGGAAATTCTGCTAGGTTGCTCTTGTATGTGGTCTCAATAATTTGCAGCAAGCAAAATATGTTTTTACAGCCTTGACAAAACCAGGAATTATTTCATGTGTAGTACGTGATATAAAAATGAAACCAGCTCAATTTTAAGAAAAATCTACAATTACTTGTTCTTAAAATAAGCATTTGCAAAGTACAATGTTAATAAAAGCCTGGCTTAAAATAGAGCTATAATTCCCCTATGTCATTACTTTTGGGCTTTCCAGGGGCAAAGTGACATCAAGAAAGATAGGTACATATGGCATAGAAATACAAAATTATACAAAGTTTAAAGAAACGGGTAAAGTGGTAAAAATCAGGCACGTTAGGGGTGCCTGGGTGGCTCAGTCAGTTAAACATCCAACTTTGGCTCAGATCATGATTTCCCGGTTCACAGGTTCAAGCCCCATGTCAGGCTCTGTGCTGACAGCTTAGAGCCTGGAGCCCCCTTTAGTTTCTGTTTCCCTCTCTCTCTCTGCCCCTCCCCTACTTGTGCTCTCTCTCTCTCTCTCAAAAATAAATAAAAACATTAATTTTTTTTTAAATCAGTCACGTTAGTCTGAATGAAGGTATATTTGATATGTAAGGCAAATAATTAGGCACAATATAGTTCATACATTATTTAGAGAACTAATTTCACAGATTTATCTCTGGAAATGTATATTAAACAAAAAGCGCATTTTGAATTTTCTCATTTCTAGTCTGTATGTATCTTTGGCTAATGCACAAAGATGTGGGTGAGACTTGACATTTTAGTTTTTAATTAATTTACTTCACTAAGTGTCTTGTCTGAATGTACTATAGAAAGTGAAAGAAAGTCCTTCTTTGACTAAAATGTCATTATTTTCTCAAACTATACCAACGGCCAACTTAATGGGTTACAGTTTCACAAATAATTAGGCTCAATTATAAAATGTCAAAATAAATGAACAGACATGCCCTTTGATGTGTTTTCTTTATTTAAAACATTACTAATTTGCATATAGGCCAATTTGCCAGACTGGCAACATTTAGTTGTTCTTTCTAGCATTCATGTGAATCATCTTGTTTCATCTATTTCATCTATGTTTTCATAGACTTCATCCATTGTTTTCAATTTATAAAATTGCTATTAGTCAAGTAAGATCCTGGCAGTTTTTCTAACACTAAAATGAAATTTATATTTATCCGATAGTTTATCATTGCACAGTCAACACTATCTTTTACACAACCTGATATAAGTGATATTGTTAAAAAACTTACCTAATCAAAATCAGTTCCCTCATTGTCCTGCAATTTTCTCCTTTAATTATTAATGGTTTAAATGCTTATGTACGTGGAGTCACACTTCCTGAATTTCGAGCTCAAAGTAAGGGCAGGTAACCTTGCACATTTTCTCCATTATTTTCTTATCTCTAGTTTTCATAAAGTTAGTCTTTCAATTATTTGCAGCCCTTCAATGACCAGTTTCTCACTGATTTCAGTTAATTCATCCTTCAAGCCATTGATAGTTGACCAAGGGACCCATCAGGATATAGACTATGACCTTTTCTGAAGTTACCAGTGTACTCTGTCAGTTAGCTCTTGTTTCTAGCAAACACAAAATCTCAGTAGTATGCAACTACTACTATGAAATAAGTATGCATTTATTTCACACGTATTTGTAATTCATCTGGGGTTGACTCTGATGCTCTTGGCTGGGCTGAGGTGGTGGCTCTAAGTACAGGTTGAGTCCAGGTATGCTCCATGAGTTTGTTATTTTACTTGGATTGGGTAGCTGACTAGGGCATAGTCCTCTCACGGTTATGGCAAAAATGCAGGAGGACAAGTGGAAACATGTGAGGTCTCTTAAGGCCTAGACTTAGAATTGTTCACCCTCACTTCTCTCCATATTTCATTACCAAATTAAGTCCCACAGCTGAGCCCAAGGCAAGAGGTTAGGAAATATCCGCTGTCTTCTGTGTCAGGAGGCACAAAGTTACAAAGCAAAGAACATCAATGCCAAGAGAGGTGAAGAATTGGGGCCACACAGCCCTCAAAAGTAAAAGGATGATTTCTTCTAAGATGTCTTCCCTCTATGGACTCTTTAGAACTCTTAGGTTTCTTAACCTCAATTCTAATCTGTTTTCTCCCTACTTAATATTTTTTTTTTTTATGTCTTGCTTCTCAAATGCTGGATTTGTTAAGTTCCTTACCAAAATACTGATTTTCTTTTCTCATTAAATCTTTGCTCCTCAGTGGTCCCATGTACTTACATGACTTCTTTTATCACTCTTATTCTGAAAACACTTAAATCTAAACTTTTGGCCCTCATCTCTCACTTGAATTTGGAACTCAACTTTCTGAGTCTGGCCTAGACTTATCAAACATAAAGGACATTAAGAACTCTAAACTCACAACTAAATTATTAGACAATCCAATTATGAAGCCTATTCTATTATCTTTAAATATCTTAATGGCATCATCTTGCACCTAGACACTTAAGCTTGAGTTCTGAGAAACAAATGAAGCAACTGTCCCTTCTAAACCCTCCAAATTTAATCAGTTGCTAAGTCCTATTGAGTCTACCAATACTCAAATCCATCTCCTGGTATTTCCATAGATCTCCTTCTAATTTCTTTGGCAACTTTTATTATACTTAAGTTGTCATAGAGGTATTGTTGTAAGCCATGTTAATTGCCGGGAAAGAACTTAGTCTCACATAGGACGTAAATATTAAAAGAGTGATAAAGTACTAAATAGTGTCCAGAATATGGAGGGACAAGTTTAGCAGGGTGAATCGGGGACAATGTGATGTTCTAACTAGCTTTTGGATTATGTGATAAAAGATGGGTTGGATTTAGACATGAGAACACAAGATGATACGGAAGAGGAACATTCAAGGTAAAGAAAATTAATTCATATCATTTTGAAAGAAAATTGGAATATTTAGGATTAAATCCCAGGAAGTTTGGGATGTAGCCAATATTTGGTTTTCCTCTTATTGCATGGGTCCAAAGAAAATAGAAGAGTCAGGCATTTCCTATTCTTTATTCTGGTGGTGGGGGAGGTGGGCCAAGGTACAATTTACACTGGAAGCATTAGAGTTGAAAGTCCATTGGCAGGCCAATGCCTGATGGTGGTAGGTAGTGATGAAGAGTTTTTTGTAGTGGTACACCAATGTGTGTGAACTATAGGATCACATATTTTATGACGTGACATTGCTTGTGTTGTTAGATTTCCAGTCACTTTATTTCTTACCAACTTTCTGTGCCAGCTTTTAAACTTCCTAGTAGTTTCATGAGCTGCCTAAAATGCCTCCGAGGCATCATTTTTCTGCTTAAGTTAATAAGGAAGAGTGGTGTTTCTTTTCAACAGCGACCTGTTGTTGATCAGATTCTCCACAAGCAGACTCTGAAGTGAGGATTCTGTATTAAAGAATTATTAAGGAATAGCTCTCATGGTTAAAGAATGTGCCACGCAAGACAGGGAAAGAAGAGAGTAAGTGTGGACAAGATTTCAAGCTAAGTCCTAAGGGGAGTGAGTTTCTTAAGAGGAACTCTCGCAATGTAAATTGCACCTCAGAAACTGTTCTCCTCAAGGCAATGGTGCTGGGCTATATTCTTGAGTGCAGATCAGTTATGAGACAAGTCTCATCTCAGGGGTTCATCAATCTCCAGACACATCTGCCTGTCAGCTTATTCAGGCAAACAGCTCCAGTAGTTCAATGGTGGCCCTCAAAGAGGGTTGTAGGTACAGGCTATAAGCAAAACTACAGAGATTCCAAGGGAGGAGAAGAGGAACCCACAGAAATGACAAGAGAGGGGAGGTGTTTAGATGAGGCAATGAAAGTGTTTGCTATAGACAACCGGTCAAAAAATATTGGGTTTCAGATAACATATTTTCACGAAAAACTAAATGAAACTTCAGTTGATTATACTTAGGGGTACAAGTAGTGAAATGCTGTTAGTATTCAGGAACTGCCATCTAGCCAACCATGACTTGCAGTGAAAGGCAGCATGGGATAATGCTTAAAGCGGTCTATGAAATTCAGCTGCCTTGGTCAATTTCAGCTCTAGAACCTTCTGGAGACTGACTTTGGTAAGTTACAAAACCTCTTAATGTCTCAGTTCCTACATGAGTAAATTCAGGGTTAATCATAGGGTACCACCGCCAATGAGGTTTTGTGAGTATTAACTCAGTATTTCTGTAAAACTCGGAACAGTGTCAGACTCATGATAAGCAGTAAATGGTGTTAAATAAACAAAAAAAAGTAATGAAACATCTAATTAAGTTATCACCCGCAACTTCCTAACCATTTCTCTGGTGTAGAATACTGCCAATGACATAGATCCAAGACATTTTAATGTTGGAAGCAAAGATTTTGAGCATGTAGGAATATATTATCTTTTGGCTACATGGCACTAAACTTTTTTCTGGTTTAGGGCAGAGGTTCTGCCTGTGTAGGTTTTGAAGGGAAGAAGAACCTTGCTTCCTTTTTTCTTCTCTCTGTTGGCTAAGGAGTAAGTATGTATTAGCCAGGCTCACCAATCAGGAGGTACATCCATTTTACAACGTTGACTCCAGAGGGAGAGATGAAGGTAACTGAGGCAGGTAAAAACATTCAGAGAGGCAGTGGAGTGGCAAGAGTACGGGTGCACTGTTAATAGTGTTTTAAATGGTCTATTCCTTTAGAATGTTTTGGCTACGTTTTTGACATCCAGTTTCCCTTGATTCCTGCTTATTTCCTGAGCCTGGTTGTCCAGTATTGCCAACTGCTGTATGATTTGCCCAAGAGTGTGAAAATAAATTCTGTTTATGTATCCGTCGGCTAGAAGTGATTCTATTGCTGCAACCAAAAACCCATGTGGTTCACATCACTTGTCTTGGAGAAGTATACGGGAAAGAATATGAAATGGCATATATCAAAGCTATTTAGTGAAAATAATTTGTCTTTGTTAAAGGTATATGTATGTAAATTGTTATAATTGGGTCTTAGAATTTCTCAATTGGCTAAATTTTTTAAATGACTCAATTTTAGTTGCTATTTTCCCAAGACAGTTCTTGGGAAAATAGGTGCATTAAATGCAGGCTTTTCTTGGGTCACTATAAAAAAAGCTAATAGACTATATGCTTGAGGTCAATTTTTTTAAATGATGATTTGATTTCAGTACCAATATACTCTAAATCACTGGCATCTAGAGTCATGCATTCTTGGGCTGGATTGTCTGGATTTAATATCTAGATCCACCATTTACTACCTCATTAATATTACTGAGCTTCTGTTTGCTTATTGACAAAAAGGGAATTATAGCTGTAAGTTCTTCATAGGGTGGGTGGAAAGCTGAAGTAACATTATATGTACAGAGTTTAGAATGAGGCCTTCTTCATAGTAAGTATTATAGAAGGGGCAGTTCTCCCACTCTTTCCCCTCCTCCTCTCCATTGCTGTTGTTGTTATTTGCTAACTAACTTGTACTAGTATATAACATTGTCTTTAACTTCTTTAGAATTAAAATCGCAAGAACATATCTGGGCTTATAATCTGTAAGCCATATTGCTGTTTAATTTGCTACATTTATAACACTGTCTTTTTGGCCTTTATGCGTGCTGTTTAATAAATTTTATATATAAAATGGTTACTATCTAAAAAGTAGACTTACATGCATTAGGGTTAAAAATTAGCCACAATATATTTCTACATTTCTTATAGTTAAATGCTTCTTTTCCAATATGCTTAGAAATATGGCTCAAGTAGTTAATGTCTATAAATTAAGTAGAGATAAGATTTGTATAATCAAATGAGATAAATCAATTTTATTTTAGAAGTATTACACATAGCATTCTAAATTTAATAAAACTTTGAGATGGGCTTTTAAGGAATTTCAATGCATTCCTTTTTAAAATACTGAATGTCAGACTAACACTGTAATATGATATTGTTAATGTAGAGGCCATTTTGACTGAGTCTATATTATACCAAACAAGATGGGATACTCTGTATGGAATAAACTAAGTATTTTATCCAGTGGCAAGAAAGAAATTTGAAGGTCAGAATTTACACTATTTTCCACTTCCAGCTCTCCAGTAGCATTTTAAAAACACACTCAACACATTTTAGCTGCAAGGAAATACCAATCTAGAGAAGAAAATATTTTCAATTCACAATTCTTCTGACAGCTTCAAGGGCAAAGTATTACAGAAGTGTTCTGAAAATTTTAGGAGATGTAACAAAGTGAAACAAGAGCTGTGCTTCAGAATAATGAACAAGATATTGTGGTTCATAAATGTATCCTATACCTAAATACCAAGGAGTGTCATTCCTTAAGTATACAGTCACTGTTGCCTGAATATAAAGTTTTCCTTTTTTTTTTTCCCCCTGATGGTAGTGATGGGATGAACTATATCATACAAATCAAATTTAGTTTAATTATTTAGTTACTAATGTATGCTGGATGATAGAAGGGCAGAGGGTAATCAAAGAGTCTGTGCATGTACAAAAAGTCTGCAACATGGTTTGTGTCTCTGATTTACTTTATTATTTTCACATTTTCTTTCAGTGACTCTTTGAAATTGAATGTGCAGAAACAAGATCTAGGGTCAGATTCAGTTGACACAGAAGTGCCCTAACTCTTAGGGGTGTTATTACAAGCGTTTCTCAAACAGCTCTGAAATTTAAATATTAACTGAAGTATTTCCATCCACATCATAATTCTATAAGTTCTGTTTTGTAAAAACAGCTTCTATTCACTTGACGGTATCTGGTAGACGGATGTGGCAGATATCTGGGCAGTAATAACCCAGACCTGAGTTCAAATTGTAGCTTCCCTACTTTTTAGCTGAGTGAATTTGAGCATATTTAACCTCTCTAATTCATAAGAATGACTACTGAAATAGTGTTGAATTGTTCACAGGTATAGATGTATATAAATGTCTATAACGCCATATATGTATTAGCTACACAATAATTTGTAACTTCTTTAACTACCATCATTATTGCTGATTCCAATAGAACCCACTGGTATTTTATTCTTATGTATTTATGGTGCTAGTCTGTCTTACTACAAAATAGATGAAATAGGTTTTATTAGTATAAAACTATAAAATTATTTGAAGGAAAAAAATTTCCTTGCCCGAGGAAGGCATTTACAGCAAACATTATATTTAATAGTGATAGAGTGAAAACATTCTCATTAATATTTGGGAAAAGACAAAATCCCAGAAGGAACATTTGGTTTTTAACATTTTTTTGAGATTTCTGGTCAATACATTAAGTCACAGAAATAAATGGAATAGAAAGATGAGAAAGGAAAAGAGGTAAAATTGCTAATATTTGTAAATGATATTATTTCTGGACATTTATCCAGGAGTCCAAGTTAATTATCTAACAAGGCTTAGAACTGAGTTTTACCAGTCTTTACATAGCTTGTGTGAGTTTTAAGGTTGGCTAGAACAACAACTTGCTCCACAATTCTGCTTGATATAAATGAATGAGCTGATAAAGCTATTTAGTTTCTTACAGAGGAAATATATTCCAGAAATAATAGTTACAAAATTAAGTTAAAATATTGCTTCATCATAAGGACAAACATTGTAGACTACCTAGAAATAATCTTCAAGAGATTCAAGATTTATTTTTGTAAAGGATACAAATTTATTCAAGGGCAAAATAAAGAAGATTTGTGTAAATAGACAGATATACTATGTTCATAGAAGAGAGGATCTAATGTTATAGTAATTAATTAATATATAAGTCAAAATAAGTTCCTGACACAATTCAAACAGGTTTTTGTGGAACATGACAAGCTGATCTTAAATTCCTATGGAAGAGAAAAGAAACAATAGCCGATACTCTCTTGAAGAACCAGGTAATGGGAATCATCTTACCTGTATCAAAATGTTCTAAAGATATCATTTTAAAACCTGTGTTGGTACAAGAATAGGTAACTAGATGAATAAAATAGAAGGCTCACATACAGAACCATGTATATGGATTTATGATAATTGTAGTATTTCATATTAATGGAGAAAAAGTGAAGCATTCAATACATGAAATTTGCATTATTGGTTTTACATTAAGAAAAGAAACCAATCCCTATTTCATACCACTTATAAAATAATTTTCAACTGGATCATAAACCTAAGAAGGCAAGCTATAAAATACAGAAAGGACAGCAACAAGTGTATTTATGACTTTGGGTGTAAAAACGACCCTGTTTAAGAAAGGCAGAAAAAACAAAATCTCCAACAGGTGACTATAATTATTGTTGTGAACAGTGAATACTGTGCAGAATTATAAAATCACTATGTTTTCCACCTGAAACCAATATAGTATTGTATATATCAACTACACTTCAACTTAAAAAAATTCCCAAAAGAAACTAATGATAATTCAGACCTGGTCAAAGTCAAAAACTTCTCTATCAAAAAAAACAAAAACAAAAACAAAACAAACACAAAACCCTAAATGATGTTTAAAAACAGGTGACTGACTAGAAGAAAATATATATTAAAATAATTTCCAGATTTTTTAAGTTAATAAGGAAAATATTAATACTCTGATAGAAAAGGGGCAGATAATATGACTGGGAAAGGAAATAAAATGCCCAATAAACCTATAAAAATGTTCAATCTTACTAATAACTAATAATTAATGGAATCCAAATTATAGCAGGTGAGATGCCAATTTTTCTCAAATATCAGAGTACCAAAAATTGAAGTTTGATGACATCAAGGTTTGGCAAACAAATGGTAAAATGGATATTCTGAGACATTAAAGGTTGGCATGTACAAACAATAGAGTCATATGAAAGGCAATTCATCATTAGATCCTAACAGCAAAAGTATACTCATTCATGACACAGTAATTCCACTTTTCAGTATCTACCTTTTAGAAATATCTTTCCACAAGAAGGATGTTCATTGCAGTATTTTTTCCACAAGTAGAATGTTCACAGCAAAATGGGAAGAACTTAAAAGACATCAAAATGTGGGGTGGGGGCAAGATTAAATAAAATTTAGCTTATCCATTCTATGGATTGCCATCCACAAATTAAGAAAAATAATGGGGGTGCTTGGATGGCTCAGTCAGTTAAGCATCCGAGTCTTGGTTTTGGCTCAGGTCATGATCTCATGGTTCACGGGATTGAGCCCTGTGTAAAAAACAAGTTTCTTACAGAGGAAACATATTGTGGAGTCTGCTTGGCATTCTCTACCTCCCTCTCTTTCTCTGTCCCTCCTTTGCTCTCTCTCTCTCTCTCTCACAAATAAATAGACATTAAAAAAGGAAAAAGAATGAAGATCCTTACATACCAACATAGATGACTATCCAAAGCACATATTTTTTAAAAAAATAAGTAAAAGATACATACAGGATGATGACATTTATACAAAACAAAACAAACAAACTCACAAAATACTACATATTTTCTTTGGAAATATATGTACATGTATGTATTTGTGTGCATGTGTGCTCTAAAGGGACCTTAGAACTCTCTGAAATAATTTTTATTATTTCAGTAATAATCATTAATTATGTCAAGTTCAATTTATTTTTAAAAATAATACAAAACAATAAAATTCTACCTTGAAGGATAGTTTTGAAGATCAAATTAGCCACAGTACTTACAATAGTCATGGGTATATATTAGTGGTTGTTCAATTAATGTCAATATCTTTCACTCATATACAAATAAATAGATAAAAGTTCTTTAAATTTCTATTTCTTTTACACAGTTATCATTTAACAGTAATTGAGAAAATAGTGATTATAATAGAAAACATGGATTTAGAAATTATCATTCCTGTGTCTGCCATTATTTGATTTGGATTTCACTCTATATCCCTAGGTCTAAAAATCTAATGTAATTTGAAGAACTATTGTTATTAAAAATAACCACTGATTGAGAGAGGATAGTTTTGAGTGTGTATATATATATTATAACATATATATGAATATATATATTTGAATATATACTGAAAATATATTTGAACCGTAACATTATAAACAATACTGAAAACTATCTTTTTTCTCTCATATATATGTATCATATGTATGTATATGTATACTGAATTTATAAGTATGTTTACTGAATACATATATTCATATATCAATATATACATACTGAATACACATATATACTGAATATATATATATATACTGTAAAATATGCTGAATATACATATATACTGAATATAGGTATACTGTAAAATATACTGAATATATATATACACACACACACATATATATATATACACACAAATATATACTATAAAATTAAAACCAATACTGAAAACTATCTTCTTGCTCTCAATTACATATATGTATTCCTAAGTATTGGTAACTAAAGATGACTAATCAATATAGTTTCAAGTTATCATCTGTGATCCTTTGCTTAGTGCAGCAGCTCTCAATCTGGATAATACATAGAATTACTTGGTCACTTTTCAGGAAAACACTAATGCAACCACTCCTCCCCTACAGGAAATGGTAGCTATAATATATTCCAGAAGATTTTATTATGCAGCCAGTGGAGAGAATCATGGCTTTGTGGGAAATCTGTGCAGGTTTTTAATCAGAGTATATACTTGTTAATGTATTGTAAAATCTTTCCTTAACCAGTGTTCTTTAATTATTTTTGTGGATAAAGCCTCCATTTGTTTTCAGTTGATGATCTTTGAGTCGCCATTAATAATAATGTCGTTCAATTTCCAAAGGAATTGGAATTTATAACTGAGGATCCTTGAATAATAATATGTCATCATTTAAGAAATAACTTTAATTGAAATTTTAAAAATCAGATAAGCTTTAAAAGTTGTTTGATAAATATACTGCTCAAAATAAATATATTATAATTCATGCACAGCACTAAATCTGATATGAAAAATTTCTCTCAGCATAGATACATCACTATTTCAGTATTACAAATTGAAATTTCCATCTTGAGGTGCGAATGTTTTTTATCATTTGGCTTATAATTATTTCAATTAAATCAATGAAATGTTTTTGCACAAATGACTATGAGGTATTATGTATGTATTATAGCAAATGAACTTTAAGGTAATACTTAAAATAACTGTAGTGGAAATATTAAGTTGGAATATTTTAATGCTTTTTTAAGTATCACAATATACTATAACCACAAAGTGGCTAATATCATCCCCATTATTCCTGATTAAAACATAAAGTTAGCTATAGCTACAAAAATAATACTTAACATTAAAAGGAGATTTGTTCCTTTTGTTTTTAAAGGTTGGCCGCAATAAAGGTGAGATTACAAAAACAGAATAGGATCTTGATTTTAAGAGAGAGATTCAATGTTGTTCTGTGATATTCAAATACTTGTCTACGGGTAAATATATCCCACATAGGCATATGTATGCTCAAATACAAGCAGAATATGGAAAGCCCACATACAAGGAATGGTGATCTCTGGCCAATGGTTAGTGAGTCCTACCAACAACCACACAAATGCGTTTGGAAGGTCATTCTCAGCTCAGTCAAGCTTTGAGATGCCTGTAGTCCTGGATAACAGCTTGACTACAATTTTGTGAGAGAACCTGAGCCAGAACCTCCCAGCAATGTTGCTCCAAGATTCCTGACCTATAGAAACTGTGAGATAAGATAAAAATGTTATGGTTTTAAGCTGCTAAGTTTTGGGGTCATTTGTTATGCATTTCTCAATGACTAATATACCTATTCTTATTGCTGCTTCTGCTACCCTCATATAGAGTAGAGAATAGGATTCCACACTGGAGATATTAGAGAACAGAAGAGTTTGCCAGGTAAAGAAGGAAGAGGGAGGACAGGCTTTATATCTCCTAATCTCTTTGATTTACTTTATGTTTATGCTAATGAAGTAATGTCAGCTTTTACTAAACATCCCTGATCTGCTCTTGCTCATATTATGCTTTTCTCTGGGTTTCACTCTACCACACTCATGTCTATATAATTTTTTTATCCTTCCTTCTACTTTCAACTCAGAGATTGACTTGTTATGTGAATCAATGATTCATTTTATAATTTTCTCCAGTTGAAGCAATATTATTCTCATTTGTACTACCAAAGAAAACTGCAGGGGTGCCTGGGTGGCTCAGTCGGTTAAGCATCTGACTCTTGATTTCCGTTCAGGTCATGATCTCATGGTTCGTAGGATCCAGCCCAACGTCAGGCTTTGCACTGACAGCACGGTGCCTACTTAGGGTTCTCTCTCCCCTCTATCTCTCTGCCCCTTCCCTGTGCATGCTTTCTCTCTCTCTCAAAATAAACAAATAAGTAAACTTAAAAAAAACTGCACATGTCCTCCTCACTTTTCATTGTTGGCCTTGTTTGATCATGATTGGGTACAGGTTTCTCAATCAGATTTTAAGCTCTGAGAGAAGCATCTATGAATGAATTGTTTGTTTTCTCATTCCCAGTACTTGTAGGATTGAATTGAATTAAAATAAGCTGTGGACATTAAAGAAGCCTTAGGGTCACCCATACTAAAATTATAGTCATGTCCTTGCATTTCTTTATGTTCAATATAATGTAGAGGAGTAACTCAGTTTTGGAATCAGAAGGAGATAATATCACTTGGATTAACCAGATTGTAATTAGATAGGCTCCGGTCTGTTTTTCTTTTCTTTACTTAAAAAAGAATACTGGGGTGCCTGTGTCGCTTAGTCAGTTGAGTATCCAGCTCTTAGTTTGGGCTCCAGTCATGATCCTGGGGTCATGGGATTGAGCCCCGTGTTGGGCTCTGCGCTAATTGTGGGGCCTACTTAACATTAAAAATCCTGGGTCTGGGGCACCTGGGTGGCTCAGTTGGTTAAGCACCCAACTCTTCATTTCAGCTCAGATCATGATCTCACGGTTCCTGAGATGGAGCTCCACGTCAGGCTTGTTGTTGACATGGAGCCTGCTTGGGATTTTATTTCTCCCCCTTTCTCTGTCCCCCACCCCATACTCTCACTCTTTCTCTCTCTCTCAAAATAAATAAATAAATATATATTTTTTTAAATCCTGGGCCTATTTTCCCATATATATATATATATATATATATATATATATATATATGTGTGTGTGTGTGTGTGTGTGTATATGTATATATATATATATACACACATATATACATATATATGTAGAATGTAGATATTTATAGAATGGGTCAACTGTTTTGAATTAATCATGTCAGAATCTTGTCTGGAAACTGCATCAAGGCAGCCAGCCAATTAGCATGTAATTCCTAGGCAAAACAAAATTTAACACTCATTCTTTTTCAAGTAGGTATTGCAGGATAAGAAAATGCCACACTTCACATGGTATTCATATGCTGAAATTGCTAGGTTTTGAGGCTAACAGAACTATTTATTCAGTAAATGGAACTTATGGACAAGTGCTTACAAATGGCCAAAAAGTTCTGGTTTGTATCAATTAATTTCTCAGAAGATTTTTTTCCCTTAAACAAAACATCATGAATGCACAGCTGCAGAATATGTGAAAAACAGTTTAATGGTATACTCTTCAATCAATGAGGCATTTAAGAAATGCACATAGCATTGTTTCAGCAAGTAGCCTGGATATAAACTCAGAATTTGGACTAATTCCAATAGTCTCAGAGATTAAAAAAAAAATCAGCTATACCTGTGGGAGTTTGTTTACAGACCCTCAAGTAATAAAGGGCAATATGCCCTATTCTGGGGGATTTGGGGGCTGCTATGAGAGATAAAGGCAGTGTTTTCATAATCCAGGCAAAAGCTCTTTTAGATACATCAAAATTCACATTTGGGGCAAAATCAATAATGATAAATGATAATGCTCTTTTTTTTTTTGGTCTAATAAACTGCACTGCAAAGAGATACATAGCAAGCTTAGAAATACTAATTGTTGATGAATATTCATTTCCTAGAAGAGCTTATATTAGTGGAAATTAAATTCAAAGCATGCTTGTAAATACCTTGAGCATCTTTTTTTTTAAAAAAAGGCAATATAAATTGTCACATTGACAGCATTATTATTTTTTGTTGATGTTGTTCCTCAAACTACCTCAGATTTGCCACTTTAAAAAAGTAAATCTTTATATTCCTTTCTGAGAATGAAACATATCTAAAATAATTCCACACCATCTTGCGCTGTAGCTGACTACCAAAGCAGTCTTTGTCTAGAGTGAGGCCATGTTGTGGGGAGAGCAATCTGATAGGAGTGAAAAGTTCTAGTTCCAGCAAGACTGTTCTAGTCTGGATTCTGGACATGGCTCTTACTTTTGGGAGCTTTCAGACACTGAGTCTCACGCCGTCATTCACTTATTCCTCTGAGTTGCTCTTTGCATATGTCAGCAATGACATAAATATTTATTATGGGGTTACCATGTGCCAGGCACTCTGCTTCATGCTTCCAAAAAAATTTGAATAAGATAGACATAGTGGTGGTGCTTGTAGAGCATATAGCCTCATGGGTGAGTGAGACAATTCAATAGACTCTAACTGTAATTGCAATAAAATGACAGGAAAATTAAATGTTGCTCTGGGCATACATAGCTACAGTGCTTTACACAAGGCCAGGTGAAAGAAAACCCAACAAAGAAGAAGTGCCATTTAAGCTGTGAGCTGAGGGATAAGATAACATGTGTAAAGCAAAATGCACCCATGGACCATTATTATTTGACAAATTGTCTCCAATTAATGAGCCAAAAATGACGATTGAATTCACAGGTCTACTTTTTGGGTGAAATTATTCATATCAGCAGTTGAAAATGATTAAATCCATTTCATTTTATGAGGGAACTTCAGTATTCCTGGTGAAAGAGCATGTTCTCATTTATATAAGTACATGGGGAGAACTTAATGGCATTCCCATGTTCTATATGGTGGGTGAATTTCTTTTGTTAATCAAAGTTTACATAATAACATTCTATGAGATACTTGAAATTATTCCAAATTGGGCAATTCTTACTTGAGAAAAACATAATTTAATTGAAGCTTACTATAGCTTCTTGTTTTTTAAAATTATATTAAATATATTAATATTTTTTATATTACGGGGTGTTGTAATTTCCACCAATAACTTCATTGCAAAGCTTATAATTCTCCCACTCCCCCTCTCTTCTCCTCTCCCATACCTAATCAATAGTCAGAAATAATAGTAGAGGGTTTCTGAAGTGAAAATAAAAATGCTGCAAACTGTTTCACCGTACTGGGATGAAATGAAGATATAATACATCAATACCAATTTAAATTAATAATAAATAAGCAAAGAGAAAAAGAAATTCATTGTGAGGACCATAGCCCTGGACACCTATGTCTTCTGTGGGGAAAAGTGGAGAAGAGGGTCAGAGCCACATCAGGAGAAAAAAAAAAAAGTTTAAATTAAGACTCCCTGAGAGACTTTAATAAGGGTATGATTAGTTCAGCATTGCTTTTATTCTGCACTTCCCCCTCCCACTGTAGACTTCAGTTTTAATAATGATTAAAGAATAATGCTTGAATCCCATCTGAATGGCTTTTGAGATTTAACTCACTGAATCTATTCATAGCACTGAGCTTGTAAGGGGGCCTCAACAGATCTGCACAACTAATCGTGGAATATTACACTGATACTTCATCTCCCACATCAATACCAATTACGGCTGCACAGAGAACATTGCATATTATTTTAATGGGGTAGGAATTTTTAATCCAGTCAGGTAGTTCTGGATGAATGTGTTTGTATGTCTGTCATTACAATTTGGTGGCTCATGCTGCTCATGACAGACACATTTTGAATGTTTAAAATTTTCACAGATGTTATTTATCCGTCAGAATGGAAAATTTCCTGCTCTCTACTATATAGATTCTGCATCATTAACATAAATAAAAAATAAAGCATAACAACAACAATCTTGCTTAATGTGTACACACAGAAATATTGTCATAGGCATCTGGCAATCAGTTGGAGATGGTGAAAACTGTCCATGAATGAAACTGGCAGAAGAATGACATTGTTTTCGAGAGAGAAAGCTAACTGGTAGAGATTTTACCTTTATGTACTATTGCTTTTTATTCTCAATGGGGTTATGATCACCGTGGATATTCACATGAAAGATGTCTTTACTAATTATTTGTGATGCCAGCATTTTTTTCTCTTAATTGAGAAGTGAAGATAGATTTCTCTTAAAGCCATTTTGTTAAACAGAATCATAAAGATTGCTAACTTTTTAACATTGGGATCTGTATATCCTAACATCCCACAGGCATGGACTTCAGATCATGATAATGACAGAAATCCAGCTAACAATCATATATCCTTTGCTATATTCAGGCAAATATCATTACAGAAGATTATTACCTCTGAAATTCCTTTCTCTGTCCATTAAGAAATACTTTGTGAATTTCTAAAATGTAGGCTATGTCATAAGACTGTTTTGGCTTTGATTTGATGGAACTTGTAAAAAGCCAACAGAAGGATGTGCAATGGATACAGGTATCTCCCAGTATCCTCAGACAATGTTTGCCAACTTGGTGCTCCATGTTAACTCTTCCCAATTAGCCAAAAAGCTTTCTTGAGGAAAGGGACCATACTTTATTTATTATTGTATGTCAATTCATAGTGATGTACACAGAGAAAGCATGCTATATATTCTTGTTTAAAAAGTAAATAGTCTGTATTCTTTTCCTGGGATTATACTACATTATATCTTTGAGTTGGAAGAAATGAAAAATTAAGACCAGGATACAAAATCCATTACAAAATTATGATTGCAAATACATTGTGTCACATGAACAGAATATTTTAGCTACTCTAAAATATGCTAAAGTGTCCAACATATCATAAATGGGCAAATGGAATTTGAAATTAAAAACACAATACCATTTACATTAACACCCCCCCAAACTTAATAAGTTGGACTTCATTAAGATAAAAACTGCTCTATGAAAGCCAATGTTAAGAGCATGAGAAGATAAGCCATAGACTGGGAGAAAATTTGCAAAAGATGTATCTGATAGGAGAATGTTGTCTAAAATAGACAAAGAACACCGAAAACTCAGTTCATAAGAAAATGAACAACCCAGTGAAAAAATGGCCAAAGACTAGAATAGACACCTCACCAAAGAAGATATACAGATGGCAAACAGGTACACGAAACATGTTTCACATCATATGTCATTAGGGAATTATAAATTAAAACAATCAGGTACCACTATACACCTATTAGAATGGCCAAAATTGAGAACACTGACAACACCAAAAGCTAGCAAGGATGTGGAGCAATAAGAAGTTTCATTCATTGTGGGAATGCAAAATAATATAGGCACTTTAGAAGAGAGTTTGTCAGTTTCTTATAAAACTAAATATACTTTCACTATAGGATCCAGCAATCGTGCTCCTTGATATTTACCCCAAAGAGTTGAAAATGCATGTCCACACAAAAACCTGCCCATAGATGTTATAGCAGCTTTCTTCATAATTGTCAAATGTGGAAGCAACTAGGATGTCCTTTAGCAGATGAATGGATAAGCAAATTGTCATACACCAGACAATAAAATATTATATAGCACCAAAAACAAATGAGCTATCAATCCATGAAAAGACAGGAAAGAACCTTTAATGTATATTACTAACTGAAAGAAGACAATCTTAAAAGGCTACATACCATATGACCCCAATTTTATGACATTCTGGAAAATAAATTTAGTTTAAAATCTTATTGATACTTTCCTTTAAATTGAAATCTACAACCTGCCTGTTATAAAATAGCAAACCTTCTTAGTGCGAAAAATACATGAGTCTGCTTGTTATTAGCACAGTAGTGTTGAATAGTTTATCATGTCTCTAATTGGTGTGCTGAGAAGTTGGAGTATGCACTGTTTGGGGGAATGGCAATCTAACTTTTGGGTATCTTGTTCAAAGCAGATTTCAGACAGAATGTGGCAATGCTAAGCATCAGGACACTGATCCCCAGTCTTCTAGAGTGAGAAGAATTAAGGACAGCCTATGGAGTAAGTTAAGGGTTTTCATCACCGATAGTACTAGTCATATTCAGCCCTCATTTTAAATAAAAATGGCATCTTTTCAGCCTTTAAAGACTTTCAAAGTTATTTTCTAATAGTGACCTAAGCACTAAAGAAAATTTGCTGATTTGTTTTCCATGTGGCAATAACCTCTGTCACTGTTGAAGGAGGGTAAATTTGAGTTGCTCCAACCATGGTTAGATTTTTATTATATTGGATCATCAGGAAAGAAATGGAATAATCTTGTCTCAAGGTCATTTACAATAGGATAAGATACCATCAATTTAGATAGTTTAGTTGCTGTCTCATTATAAGTTGAAAGTGACAAGCTGACCTCTCAAGCTACTTCTCAGGATAAATTCATAAGCTTTTATGAGATAGCTATCCCCCAAACTCATTACCTAGGACTGATGTACTAGTCTTTTTCATTACTGATTAGAATATGGTGGGAAACAAGCCCCCAAATATTATTTCCTCCCTTCTTCTGGGATTAGAATTGTAAATGACACAGAGAAATGAAAACCCAAAATTACAGTATGTTCACAAACAAGATGGAGTGGGCATTTGATAAATATCTGTGTAATTCTTCATCTCCAGCTTGATTTATCTTTGATCCAAACAGATTGAATTCAAGACATGTAATTCATTACCTTATATCACCTTGAGACAGATAAAAATAATTATTTATTATGTTATTTTGTCTTCATTTAAAATTTAGTGAAGTATTTTGTCATTAGCATGGATTGTAGAATATGTAGCATGAATCAGCAAATCTTTTAGCATTATCTAGAATTTGTTAATTGATAGGAAAATTGGCACTTTCAACTTAATATTCATTTGTATATTTATTGGAAGCATTGATAATTAACTTTGAATAATTAAATAAGAAGAAAGTGCAATTGACTATACATATATACAAATACATATTAACTGTATTACATATGAATACATGTATATAACCCTTTATATGTTTTTATTTGATACACTTTAAATGATGTGTTTATATTTAATAATTAGAATCCATTTCCCTGTACTTAAAGGAAAATATTAATCAGTGTATCGAATTATCAAATTTTAGAGGCAAAGGGACCATAAGAATTACATAGTGAAATTCCCAACCACTAAGTTTCACAGATGATATCAAGAGAAATTAAGACTTGCCCAATATCATACGGTTGGTGATCACAAAGGCTCCCACTCATTTCCTGGTTCATAGTTCAGTCTCTTTCCTTTAATAGAAACCAATTTTCTGTTTTTATATTTCAAAAACAGAAGGGACATCTTTGTCCCTTTGGTGGAGTAAGAGATCTTTGCCTACTTTCTACTTTAGAACTTTTTAATTAGTAGACACCATGATGGTAGTAATCTATACTAACCTAAGGTCCGTTATAGTACAGTCTTTATCCACATAGAAGTTTGATGTGAATTTTTGTTTTTATAGGTCTTTATTAAATAAGCATATTGAAAATATCTGTCTCATTTTTCCCCCTAAGTGCATTCACCTCAATTGGTAAATATCTTCTGTTGGATTAGCACAGGAGGCTTTGATTCCTGCAGGTATCGAGGTTCTTACCCACAGCTTTAGATATCCAGTATGCTCTCTCCATGATATGTTCTCTACTAGAGTTTTCTGATGTACCTCTACAGAGACTGATAATTGAAATTTTTCTGGGTGGTCATGTTTCTCTTTTCACTGCAATAATCAAACATCAAATATCTCACTGGCCTATTGTTTATATATATTTTTTCAGTAGTTAATTGCATAAGACTCTTTCTAAAATTGCTATAGAATTACTTGTTATTCACTAAAGTCTTAAATATACACTTGTTCAAACAAATACATCCTCATGTTCCTGAAATAATTGTAAAAGTAATTTGCTTCTCCTAGCTGATGACCTTTACAGAAGTTAGGAAGTCCAGACAGAACTATGAAATGATTAAGTTACTCATCACACTGATTTACTTTCATTTAATAGTCTGGCATTTCTTTAAAATTTAAATGACTGTGTTGTTTATATTAAAAATGAGAAACATTTTTACTATAAAAAGTATTTATCAAAAGACTGGTCCACTGGGGTAAGTCCAGGTTTTGCAAGAGGTGACCCTTCTATTGTACTCAGTAAGAACTGAAGAAAGGAAAAGGAAAACAAGAAAAAATAGTAAGTAAGGAGGATTGCTATTTGTTAAAACAAAATGATTAATCTAATTTAGCTCATAATTTACATATATGAAAACCTTGAAGTGATTTGTGAATCAAGTAAAAAACCAAAGTTAAAAAAAATAAGTGATCCAATTCAGCAATAGGAAAATTTTATTTTCAATGTTTGTATTGACTTTGAATTTGCAACTTCATAGTTTTGCTGTATGTTGTTTGAATATAAACTAGTTATATAATTTTAAGTGATTATTGATTGCAAAGTGAAAATTGAAAATGCTTATAGGATCAACAGAAAGTTCCATTATATTATTTTTTTAGCTCCTACAAATAAATATTTTTATACATGTGGAAAATTATAGTTGTATACAATGTTACTGAGGCATATATTAAAGCACCCACTGTACTTTCCTTCAAGAAATAAAAGTTTAAAAATATTATTTCATTTATTTCCCAATTCCCTGCATGTACACTACTTGGTATAACATCTTCATGTAAAAGTCTCAGATTCTTTGTTTACATGTTTATTGAGGACAAAAAAATTAAAATAACCATCAATAAAGTTATTGATGAAATCAACTTTAAGTGTACTGAAAGACTCTTAGGTAAAACTGTCATTTTTACCAAAAGGCAGCATAGAGATTAGCATACCAGGCTTTGGTGCCAGAATGCTGCACTACTAATCTTTTCTTTACCATTTACAGCCTTAGAGACCTAAAACTAATTAACTAGATTCCCTATGCCTTATTTCCTGAACTGAAAAATACTGGAAAATGGGAATATGCACAGATGCAACCTTCTTGGTTTTAAGTGCAAGGATTAAACCTGACAAAGCTATACATATAGTGTGTGGAGCAGTACTGATAAACACTCAATATTAACACTCAGAAATACTTATTCTCTCATAAGATGAAGTCTAGTTCTATATTTATGAGAGGAAATCCTCCTTGAAAATGGGCAGTATGGGGAGAGTATTTTATTAATATGCATTTTAATGTTTATAATCTTCATTTGGATGAGAGAAAAAATTGAAAGAAACAATTTGTATTCAACAAATAGTTTATGTCTGAGAAATCCCTAGGGAATTTACAAGGACCAGAATTAATTCTGACCTGAAGCAATTAACTCATTTACTAGAGGGTATATCTTCTCATAAATGAATGAGGTCTTTTGATCTCTATGAATGCTGTATGTAGATTGAAGAAATGAAAATCTATTACAGATTCCATTATTAACCTCAATTTATAAGTCTGATTCCTAGTGAAATTATTTTCTCACTGTAGATTTTCTGGAAACTTTGTTTCATAAAATAGAGACATGAGTTTCCTTCTTCATTTTGAAGGATAATTAGACGTAAAATGGAGGCTTCTTAGTGGTGTATTTGCACGTCTACCATGTAATGACAGTTTGGGCAAAGGACAACCTTTATTGTATACAGGACCTTCATCATATTTGATCTATTGTCTTTATTCAAGAAATAAAACAGGGTGAAAAGGCACACCAACCTGTTATACACACTGAAATTATGTACAGAAATACCGTCTATAGCTAATTTTATAGCCTTTAATTTAGGTGCAAAACTGGGTGAAGAATATTTTCAAGGTTACAAATCAAGACAGAAGCAATGCTTGGTTATTTAGTGCCTGAGGAAAATCCACTTTCTAATATAAAAGGATTATTTCAAATTCTCATATATTTATTAATTTTCTTATCTTTTTTTTGTATATAGTACAGTATTATTGACTATAATCACTATGCTTTGCATTAGCTTTCCAAAACTTATTTATGTTCTAGTTGTAAGTTTGTACCCTTTGACCAACAAATGTCCAGTCCCCATTCCTTAGCCACCATCTCACACCATTTGCATGAGTTCAGCTTTTTTAGATCACATAAAGTTATATCATACAGTATTTTTCTTCCTTTGTCTGACTTATCTCACTTAGCATAATACCATCATGGCTATCCATGTTGTCACAGATAGCAAGATTCCTTCTTTCTTGTGGTAGCATGATATTCCAGTGTGTTTGTCCGTGCGTGTGTGTGTGTGTGTGTGTGTGTGTGTGTAGAAAGATATAGAGAGTTATAGATATATCTCTCACTTATTCTTTATCCATTCATTTGTTGATGGACACTTAGACTGTTTCTATGTCTTGGCTCTATAAATAATGATCTAATAAATATGGGGGTATAGATATCTTTTTGATATCCTAATTTCATTTCCTTTGGCTATATACTCAGAAGAGGGAATGCTGGATGATATGGTAGTTCTATTTTTAATTTTTTGAGCAATCTCCACACTATTTTTCATAGTCACTGAAATTTACATTCCCACCAACAGTGAACAGTGTTCCTTTTCTCCACATCCTCACCAACACTTGTTATTCCTTGTATCCTTAATGATAACCATTCTAACAAGTGTGAGTTGATAACTTATTGTGTTTTGATTTGTATTTCCCTGATAATATGTAATGTTGAGCATTTTTCCATGTACTGGTTGGCCATTTGTATGTCCTCTTTGTAAATATGTCTAGTCGGGTCCTCCTCCCCATTTTTTTAGTTGGGCTGTTTGTTTTGTTGTTGCTACTAAATTGTATGAGTTCTCCATGTATTTTGGATGTTAACCTCTTATGTAAGGTTTGCAAATATTTTCTTCCATTTCTTAGTTTGTCTTTTCATTTTTTTTATTGTTTTCTTTGCTGTGTACAAGTGTTTTGGTTTGATGTAGTACCATTTATTTTTGTTTTTGTTGCTTGTACCTTTGACATCACATTGAAGAGATCTTTATCAAGGCCAATATCAAGGAGGATTTTCCCTGTTTTCTTCTTCTTCTTTTTTTAATGTTTATTTATTTTTAGAGAGAGGTAGGGAAAGGGAGAGAGAGAGCACACACACAAGCAGGGGGAAGGGCAGAGAGAGAGGAGAGAGAGAATCTCAAGCAGGCTCTGCACTGTCAGTGTGGAACCTGATCAGGGCTCAATCTCACAAACCATGAGATCATGACTTGAGCTGAAATCAAGAGTCAGATGTTTAACTGACTGAGCTTCCCAGGAGCCCCTTCCCTGTCTTCTTCTAAAGATTTTACACTATCAGGTCTTACGTTTAAGTCTTTAATCTATTTCCAGTTAATGTTTGTGAGTGGTGTATGATGAGGTCCAATTTCACTTTTCTGCAGGTGGTTATCCATTTTCCCTACACCCTTTATTAAAGACTATCCTTTTCCATTGAGTATTCTTGGCTCCTTTGTCAAATATTAGTTGATGGTAGGTAGGGAAAGTTTATTTCTGGGTTCTCTATTCTGTTCTATAGGTCTATGTGTCTATTTTTATGCCAGTACCATATTATTTTAATTACTATAGCTTTGTAATATAAGTTGAAATCAGGAAATGTGATGCCTCTGGTTTTCTTCTTTCTCAGGATTGCTGTGGCTATTTAGGGTATTTTGTTGCCACATACACATTTTAGTATCGTTTTCTTCTTCTTTTTCTGTGAAATATGTCATTGGAATTTTAATAGGATTGCACTGAATTTGTAGATGGCTTTGGTTAGTATGGACTCTTTAACAAAACTACATCTTTAAATCAGTAAAAGAATAATGTCTGCAAACTACTTATGAATAATAGGTATCATTGCACTTATAGGAGATATAATTAGTCACTGATCTCTCTAATCTGGGGGACATTCCTGAAAAAGTACACAGTGAGTATGAAATCAGGCATAAAAGAAACAAGACTCTGTTACTCTCTCAGTTTAGTCCTAGTTGAAATGAAAATGCTAATGCTTTATGCCATATTTTCCCCTCACAACTCCAGCTGCTTTGACATTTGAAACTGCTAGATGTATAAAAACGTTTACAGTGAAATATTGAAGAATTACATCCGCTTGAAATACAACTGTACTGATTATCCATAGTTTTTATGTGACTTGACATCTTCAGAAATTCATTAATGAGTGATGAGTGTTGATAAACTGTTCTTTATATGTTAGATAAGGATTTAAAATTTAGATTCCCACAGAGTTAAAAAAAAATACCCCACCAACATATAGATAAATCTCTAGCTAGGTGATATCCCAATTCTTAAGATTTTCTTCACAGAGATAGAAGTTGTGTCTACAATAAGGACATGAAAATTTCATCACATTTACCAGCAAAATTGAAATATCCTGTGATTAATTTATCTCCCCTTCCAAATATAACAATAAAATGTGCATTTCTGAGATTATCTGAAGTTTCACATTTCTCTATTTTTCTATTTATCACTTTTTAAATCTACTGATTTTTGACCAAATTTTATATATGACTAAATATATCAATATACATTTGGAGTTGTTCAATTCCTATAGGGAAACAAAACAGCACTGTCAGCATTTGAGATGAATAAATTTTCTATAACATTTGCAAAATATTATATATAAATATATATATTTACATCTATATAGGTAGAGAGAGAGTATGTTTGAGCAAGAAGGGGAAAAGAGAGTGAATTAATAAAATTCTGAGATACCCATGTTTCTACAAAATGGAGAACAAATCTCATAGACATGTAATGGTCATTTAAATTATTTTCAGATGAAATATTCTTGTTAGTGCCTACTCTTCTTTTGATTGAGTGGAGAAATGTAAAACAGTCCAAAATCTTGTTGTATAGTATTTAGAACCTCACACTGCATGGAGATTCCATTGATTCAATTTGGGATAGTTTAAGATGTATTCATTGGGTGCACCTGGGTGGCTCAGTTGGTTAGGCATCTGAGTCTTCATTCGGGCTCAGGCCATGATCCCAGGGTCATGGGATTGAGTCCTGAATAAGGCTCAACACTCAGCTTAACATTCTCTCTTTCTCTCCTCTGCCCCTCCCCTGCTCTCACGTGTGTGATCTCTCTCAAGAAATTTAAAAATTTTTAAACATTATAAAAATGATACATTTACTTGACTCAGTACCTTATAATACACCTTTCTGTTGTCATGCTGGGAATTTATCTTAATGCTTAACAAGTAAGTACCCTGCTCATTATTTAATTATTTGCCTTAATATGGTTATTTATCAAAAATCATAATTTCTGATGTATGTGAAGAATTGTATCTGTTGACTTTGGGATGAGAGTTTGATATATGCATTGGTAATCATCATACTAGAGCTCTTAATTCAACATCACAGACACCATCAAAGATGACTTTAGTATTGAGAGAGGCATTTTTGCAAGTAGTAAATGAGAAAATGAAATCTAGTTCAAATTGAAAATTGAACAGCATTTTCAAATGTTTTAATATAAGGAAGTATGTTTATTTCTTTTTAAAGTATCTGGTCATTTTGCTTAATGAAAATCCCCTTTGTTTTTTATAATATACTAGATTTCAATTATCTTGACTTAACGAAAATACATAATGCCAGTATAATGTCTTTTGATTTTCCTTTACATTTGAAATATATCCTCAGAAATGATAAAACTATACCAGGATAGATTTCTGCTGCTTCTGCTCATTCTCAGAAAATGTAGGAGGTTGAAAGTAAATTGAATAGGAAATGGTGACCATTGTGATTTTCAGAGTGCGTGTATGCCCTCTGCATCTGAATTCGGAAAAGAGATGTTGAAGTTTGTGTAATTCTTGATTCACATTTTATTGTTTAGAATTTTAAATCCAGATATAGAGCTTTATTTATTGGGACAATAGGATAACTGGTAGTTTCTGATTATTCTTGATTGAATTTTACTAATTAATCCCACTAGTATGATGCTGAGAGTCTGGTTTATTTCATAATAAATATATGTGTTCCTTACTCCTTCAAATATATAGACTCATTAGCTTGTCAAAAAGATTTTATACAAATTTCCTTATTAGTGAAACTCAGACACAGATTAAATTCTTTGACAATTTGTAGGCAACTCTTAACACTATAGATGATTGCAGCAAACCATCTAAAGCTTTGACTATAAGAATGGAATATTTTAATAGTTTAACTGCTTATGTCAAACTACAAGACATTTTAATGCCATCTCAAGAGCCAGGTATAATCCTTCAGAATATTGAGTAAACTTAATTGTCAAAATCTTATGCAACTGAGTATAGTTCTATGTTTATTAGGGACATGAATCATATTTGAAACTATTATCAAGGAAGTGGATCACTACTAACAAATACAGACTAATTCAAGAATCTTCATGAACTGAGGACATAAAAGTATTATGGGACAACTAAGTTTAATCAGAATAAGTACAAGACAGTATTTGAGGTGAGAAGGAAAAAAGAGGAGCTAAAGTATTCCCTTCCATAACTTCTCTAAGTTTCATTATATCATCTAACAGTTTTGATTTTAGAATGGGGAGAATAGTTCTTTATGGGACTTTAAACCTGCTTCCATGGGATAAATGGCATTGCTCTCACCTATATGTTTCATGGATAGAGCACCCTAAATCATCAGGAAGGAAGCACACCTTAAAATATTTTAAAATGACTGCAGTAGATCCTGGCAAGTCCTCTTCCTCAGGGCTTCGCCTGACCCACGTGTGCCAAATATCATCACCACTACAAATATCATTCCCCCTACAGATTCTAAATCAGTTTAGAGGGTTGAAGAGTGACCTACATCAAATCCTTGCAACCTGTGAATTCTGCTTTCTTTAGAAAAAAATTCACCTAGATATAATTAAGGATCTTGAGATGATGAGATTATTTGGGTAGGCCCTATATCTAATGATAAGTGTCCTTGTGAGAGACACACAAGGGAGATTTGCCACAAAGAAGAGGAGAAGCTGCTGTGGAAACAGAGAGGAAAGTAGATGAAAGCCAAGGACTGCCAAGAGTTACTAGAAGCTTAAGGGGATAAAGAAGGATTCTACCTGAGAGCCTCCAGATTTTGGACTTCTGCCTTCTAGACTGTGAAAGAGTAAATTTCTCTTGTTTTAAGCTACCCAGTTTATGGTGCTTTATAGTAGTCCTAGGAAAATAGTACAGTCATTAAGTATCCCCGACAAATGATTTTACCAACTCTTTTCTTTTCAAATAAAATGGACAAAGTGCTATTAAATGCCACCATTAGAAGGCTGATGCTTCATCTCAAAGATAATAAATTAGCTCCAACAGAGCCTCCTGGTTTTACTAATCCAATCATTGTCAAACAATATATTTCACGTTCATGAAAGTACTATATGAATTTAAGGTGATCTCTATATTTAACAATTAAATATCTTCTTGAACGTGTCAAGAAAAAGAAGCAAACACGACACACCATAAGATTCATATTTGGCTTTGGCATTACTAACAAAATGGTTATGAAAATCAACTATTTCTTCTATATCCAAATTTACACATTCTTTTCTTGATTCAGATACAAATGCAGTAAATACTAGGAGTCAGGATTATCTCCTAGGTAATGTAGGAGGTAGGGTCATTTTGATTTACTCCACCACCATGGCAGTTGCATAGCTAATTGACAAATGTATGTCTGTGTGTGTATATGTGAATACATTAGTGTGTATATTAAACCTCTAATTCCTATGCCCTAAATATCTACCCCCTGCCATCTCTCTGTGCATGTCTGTGTATTCCCCATGTTCCAAAGTCAAGTTGTAAATATGATATAATTTCTATCATAATTAAGAGGGTATGACAAGTGATAAGAAAAGAAAGCAAGTGAAAATTATATATGTGGCTTTTCTCTCCTTTGGCATTACCAATTTTTGTGCTATTTAAGCTTGGGAGAAAAAAGTGGCAATACCATTCATAGCCACTCCAGCAATTGATCACATAGTCACATAGCAATCACTATATCTACCTCACCTTCTACTGGACATGCAACATTACAGCTTCCTTACCTTGATTCCCTCATCCCCTAAGAACTTCGTGCAGTCTTTGTTTTTGTTGTGTCATGAAGGGTATTCTGGCATTTCACTTGTTAGTACTGGAATCCTTTTATCATTTCTCTCAGGGATATAGTCTGATATCTTGGAATTCTTAAAATGGACATGGAACATTCCTCTATGGCACCTTCTTTGTGGGTATTTACCCCCTACTACAGTTTGGTAAACCAGAGATATTTTCTCCAACTAAAGAGGCAAAGAGTTTGTCAGGGTCATTTGTTACAGTAAACCAATCATATGGTCATACAAAGGAAAGTATTCCTGAGTAAACTCCATGAGATACGATAGAAGAATATAAATCTCCTAAATGAAGAGTGGTATATAAGACTATATGGCTATATGTATGCCTTTCTAAGTTCTTCAATTTTATATTCATAAGTAAACAATTCAAATTACTTTAATTTCCATGCAATAAATATAGGGCTTTAAGTCTTTTTTTTTCAACATTGAACCACTGTCTTGAAATTATCTTGAATTCCAAATGAAAGAGGCCTAAATGGATGGATTATTATATACTTTCCATTATGAAGGTTCACAATGGAGAGTATACCAGATGTCAACTTATTGTAATTATATAAAGAATTTTCTTTAGAAGCATTCTCATTATCTAGTCGCAAGCCTTATAGCTATGCTTGTTTTCTTTTCATTACATTTTTATTGTGTTCTCTAATTTTATTCTTCTAGAACATTTACAGTTTTCTCACATTAAATATATAGCCTTAGCTCTCCACGGCTACAATAGGAGAATATACGAGTGTTAATAATGAATTGCCAGTGGCTAATCTTAAGTCTTCCTTAGTTTGCAACAAGCATTGGATACCTGCCGGGAAGTGCCAGTGGAAACGTGCTGAGATAACAGCTCTGCTCATAGTCCTCTCAGATATATACTAATTCCACTGTGTTGTGCGATTAAGGAAAGAAAAGACAGGTTCATGACTCAGAAAATTTAGGTAAGGCTTTTTTCCTCCACTGCTTAAAAACAAGTAACAAAGTCCATAAAAATGACTCACTTGAAAATTATCACTCTACAATTTAGCAATATGCAATCCTGCCACTAGGAGGGAGACAGAGCTCTGATGTCCCTTAGCTCATATAAATCATTTGTGCATTTCTACAAACATTTACTGACATGTATAAATAAAAGTTAAAAAAAATAAATCACTGGATTGGTGAGCAACGTACAGTTACAACAGTGAGAAAAGATAACTAATGGCAAATCAGTGGCATGGCTGAGCAGCTAGACTGGGAGGTAATTAAAAAAAGAAAGGGCATGGTAGGAGCTAACAGCCATCCAACTCCACGTAATGCGAAGCTATATGAACATTGGTCCTGGGTAAGGACATGTGCCTAAATTCTGATCTTTAGGAAGAAAATTGAAACAACTACCTTGCTTTTAATTTAATGGATTTTTCCCTTTTTTTTCCATTTAAATTTATTTATTTAAATGCAAGTTAGTTAACATACTGTGTAGTATTTGTTTCAGGTGTAGAACCCAGTGATTCATCACGTACATATAACACCCAGTGCTCATCCCAACAGGTGCCCTCTTTAATGCCCATCCACCCATTTAGCCCATATCCCTTAATGGATGTTTAATATGTGAATACAAATAGGTACCTATTCCAGGAATTCCTCCAAACTTACCAAAGCCTTTTTGATCACCAAATATGTGAGTGATTGGTATGTATTTGTGAACTGTTCATCCAAATTTACCAAGGTAGAAAGAGGTAATAAAAAGGCCAAAGCAAGCAATGGCATCTCAGGAAAATAAGCCCATTCCAGATCTAATATATTACGTGTATTAGATATGTCACTGACCTCTCGTTAAAAGGCTAAAAACTAGCACACATGAACTAATGGCTCAATAATTAACTGTCAGTAAGAAAAGAATTTTTTTCAGCAAGCTCTGTAAGATTAAAACAAAAACAAGAATAAATAATATTCCCCATTGTATAGTACATAGATAAAGATTTCAAATTCAGTACAATTCAGAAAAGTCAATTTTTTTAGCTTTGGGTGGGGAACTAGAAATGCTTGGAAGATAGATGTCTAATAGTTCAAGGTTGACATTACAGAGAAAAAGAGTGTTTTCCCACAACACGTATGTTGGTAGCAAACATACAGTTTGTGTACAGAGAGGTAAAACACATACACTTGATTAAATTATAACTTTTCTTATTGTGGCTGTTGTTCAAGGAATTTGGAAAGGATAGGTGATACAGGTGGAAAGAATAAAGTCTAAAAGTAAGTATTGTTGCCTGAATGGTTTTGTTTTGTATTAAGCTCGTAGAGTTTTCTTAAGCTCTTTCCCCTTCCTGCCTCCCTCAGTCCCTCTGCCACTCCTTTCCTTGTTTTTGATTAGGTCTACATCTCTGTTCAGTTATTTGAACCTGGAATGCCTTAATTAAATTTGAGCTGGGTCCTACTATTGAAGCATCAAGTTTCTCGGTTGCTCTCTAAATGATTAAAAGAGGACTTGTCCAGAGCAACAAGATTGAATCTGAAGAGAATAGCGAATGCTGTGCTTCTCATGTCACTTTCTATCACTGAAGTATGTGCAGGAGATGCTTCATTACGAACATTCTCTTCTCTTTATCATCGATGAAGTTGAGCAGCATTAGCCAAGCATGACATATTAGCTCTTCTTAAACAAACACATCAATCTTTTGTTTTCATGTTCTCAGTTAATTATTGGCATGATGGAGTGAAATTGTGGCTACTTTGTGGGGTTAGGATGCAAATGAGATCTAAAATCTGGGTGAATGACATTTCGGTGCTGCAGTTATTTTTGGAGAACAAACAATTACAGAATCTGGAGAGCTGGAGTTCTAGTTAAAAACAAAAATAGTTGGGCCTCTAAATATGGTACAAAATGAAATTTTATTTGTCACAACCCTGGACACTGAACAGTCATTATTGTCATCCTATTGCTTTTCAAAGTTGTGGAGTTTTTCTTAAAAAATTTAAACAATTTATGCATATATAACTATTGAAAAAACATGGTAGGAAAATAGAGAATTCAGAAAGATTAAAGAGAATAAAAATTATTCATTATATTATAATTTAGAAATAATCGCTATAGTTTTGCATACCCTTCCTTCAGCATCTTCCTCTCTTATAGTAGGTGTCATACTGTACATATAACTTAGCTCTCTCTTATCTTTGGTTTTTATTTGAGGTGTATGTATTTTTATTGCTATTAAAAACTCAAAAAACTCAATTTATATACCTGCATAGTATTTCAAAATGTATCTGCAAACAGCTCACATTATTCTATATTTTAAGCATTTGGTTAAACCCAATTTTAACTATTATAAGAAGAATAATAATTATCACCATGAATAAATATACCTGGTTACTTCTTTAAATTAAAAGCATTTTCTTATCTGGGGTGCCTGGGTGGCTCAGTTGGTTAAGTGTCTGACTTCGGCTCAGGTCATGATCTCATGGTTCATGAGTTCAAGCCCCATGAGTTCAAGCTCCATGTGGGGCTCTGTCCTGACAGCTCAGAGCCTGGAGCCTGCTTTGGATTCTGTGTCTCCCTCTCTCTCTGTTCCTCCCCTGCTCACACTCTGTCTCTCTCTTTCTCTCTCAAAAACAAATAAAGATTAAAAAAATTTAAAAGCATTTTCTTATCTCCTCATACAATTTTTACACACACACCCTCCCCACACACCCCCCCACCCCCACACCCACACCAGAACTCTCCCAGAAGCAATGCTCACTATATGCTACATATACCTGAATTTAAAACTCACACTAAAACAGAAAAAAAAAACTTTCTGCCAACTTGACTGAGCATAAGATTACATTTGAATACATACATTTTGATTTGTTTATTAAAGTTTTACTAATCCTTCTTTCAACTAGATTTACTGCTCCCTTTTGTTTTTAAAACCTATAATGTTTTAATTAAATTTTGGGGTGACTTCTATTACTGAGGAATCAAAGGTGCTGTATCTTGTGTACATATATACATGTATGTTGTGTATATATGTATACATGTATGTTGTGTGTATATATATGTATATATATATATATATGTGATCACTATATATATATATAGATATATATATATCTATATATATATATATGACATTGTAAAGTGATAAAGGAGATGTGATGGAAATATATAAAAGGAAAAAACAGTTTTAAACTTTATTCTCATGGTCATCACACAGATAACACAAGGGTTTCATGTATGGCAAAAATAGAGGCTGGGCAAAATCCTTTAATAAGATGGAGTCCATAAAATTGGCATTTCTAGACATTCAAGGAGTTCATTTCCTGTAAATGGATTAAGTCCTCTGAAGACACCTTTAAATAGAATTATTGTTATAAAAATTCGCTATGTAATTTTACATGAACTTCCTAAAGGAATGCAAGTTCTGATGCTATCTGTCAAGTTGGTGTGACCATAACATAAACTTGAAATGAAGCGTATATCCAGCAAGTCATGAAAGAGGAATATGAAAGCCAAGATGAAATAATTAAAACAAAGCTTAATCAAATAAAGTTTGCAATTACAGCTCAGGGCACTGTAAGTATACTTAAATGAGATTAGTGAAGCACTGCCAGAGCTTTGGAGAGATACCGAGACCGGGAGAGGTTCCAGAAGATGGGCAGTAAACCAAATCAAATAACCAGAAAACGAAGTGACTGGTGAGCTTCAAGTCAATATAGGGGAAGAGCTCAGAAGATATTGTTAAAAGGATGCTTCAGGATAACATGAAAAATGGATCTGTGATAACTAAGATCCATGTGAATGGGCAAAGAACAAGCTATTTTAGAGTAACTGCATCAATATCTTATACATTTTATGTATTATTAAATTAGAAATGTGGTAAAAAATACTGTCTCAACATTAGTCAGGAGTTTGAGACAACTTCTTATAAAATGTTTATGGACAATATGGAGAAATGACAGATTATATAAAAATTAAACTATTGTGTATTGCATTAATATTACATGTAGGGTACTTTAAAACAGTATAGAAAATATGACAGGAATATCTGAAGGGAAAACCATGCTTTAAGCTTTATTCTGAGGAATATGCAGTAAGTATCAATTTGAAAGAAAATTTATAATAGCCTTATGAAAGATTGTCATAATTAACATTTTGTCAACAATTTGCATTGCAACACGTTAGACAGAAAAATAAATAAATATTGTTGAACAAAGTATTAAGATACTGAGAGTATGGTCATAAATTATGCTTATTGTGTGCAAGTGGAAAGGATATTTATTTATTGGTTGAAAGATTATGGACTAAAAGATAATAATAAGCTAAAAAGACGGTAATAATGATTATTAAGATAATGATTTTTAAAATTTAATTATGTTTCTCTTGGTTAAACAATAAAAGTCCATTGCCATCTGGTTGACCTGGACTGGTCTTCCTTGGTTTAATTCATTAAACTTAAAAATTTTTTCCAAAACTTACCTTAAGCTAATATTCTAGAAGCTAATCCCCCCAAAATAAACAGATTTCTCCATATTATCTTGAGCATTCCTGAGTATAAGGGCTTTTTTTTTCATGTGAGTTATAAATTAATTGTGGAAAAATTGACACCTGTATAGTATTAATCAGAGAACATGTCAGATTTTTTCATTTATGAAAGTTATTTTATGCTTAAGTACATTTTTTTAAAGGGTTTCCTTTTTTTAAATGTTTATTTATTTTTGAGAGAGAGAGAGAGAGAGCGTGAGCAGGGGAGGGGCAGAGAGAAAGGGAGACACAGAATCCGAAACAGGATCCAGGATCTGAGCTGTCAGGACAGAGCCCAATGTGGGGCTAGAACGCACGAACTGTGAGATCATGACCTGAGCCGAAGTCGGTTCACTGTCCCAGTCACCCAGGTGCCCCCATAAGTACAATTTTATAGTGCTTTTGATATGTTAGTATATTTGTTTTAAAGTTTCTTGCTAGGCTAATTATATATATTTTAATATTATGAGAGTATTCCTCCATTGTATTTCATAACTGATTTTTATTACAATAAGGACAATATACTGGGTTTTGCATCTTATCCAGTTAGCTAATTATCTCATTAGTCCATGTGCATTTTGATTGTCTTACATTTTTTAAGATATTATTCTACATACAGGATGAAGCTCAACATGGTCCTACAATGGAATCTAGGATAGCAGTTGCAAGAGCTATGGATTACAGCATATTGATTGATTGCAGCAATTGTGAAAATGATTTTATTGCCTTCGCCAAGATTAATTATTATTTATGAAGAATTATGAAGTGCCTGACGTGATTCCAAGGATTGGTGATACATCATTAAATAGACAAAAATCCCTTCCCTCATAGAGCTTATATTTTAGTAGAAATGGAAAATCCAAATCCAGATCCAATCCAAAGTGAGACAAAAAAACATTGGAAGATTTTGAGTAGGGGAGAGATATGATCTGGCTTCTCTTTAAGGCCTACTTTAACACTCTGGCACTGTATGGAGAATGGATTGTAATGGACATGATTTGAAACAAACCAGATAGGAGATTGTTGCAATGGTCTGGTGACAGATGATGCCCTGAACCAAGATGAGATAGTTCCATTTCTCACCATTAAATCACAGTGGGAAATTGCTGTGGATTTCGAATGTATTTGAAGGAAGAGCTGATGAGATTTATTGGCTATGTGCATATGGGTGTCAAAAAATTAATGAAGAGATTTGATATAAATCGGAGTCTGATATTATGTTTAAAAGATGACCATAGTTAGTTGCATTTTGAGAAATCTCTTGCGTGAGGGTAATGATAACACTGAGCGATCCTTCATTCTTACCTGCAATAATGCATTCACTTTTGGGTTTCATAATTTAAACGGACTCTACACTAATTGAAATCTGCTCAGAGATGTGTCTCCATGATGGTCAAAGGCACTGGAATTATGTAATACAAAGCACACTTTGAGGAGCAGTTGATGTTTAACCTAATGACTAGAAGGTGAAAAATAAAAGCTTTTTCAAATACATGTGTCACGTGGAAGAAAATTAAAGCTTTTTAAGAATGCACTCCATGAGGGAGAAATAGTATCTGATGAGTGGAAGTTAGAGGGACACAGGTTTTACTCATTATATATCTAAATTTCTAATTTCATGCCTGGCCTAAAATGTAACTGTCTGTCCCGGGACATGGAATTCTCTTTACTTAAGGTGTTCAAGCCCAATTTACATGACAGCTTGAGAGCGATATGTAAGGATTTCAGTGTGAATTGAGTGACCTTTCAAATCTGAAGATCTTGGTTATTAAACAAAATTGTTTGATTACTCCATTTGATATATGGTATACATACTACAGACTGTGAGGACATAAATATTTAGGGGTGTTTTAAAAATTAGTTATCTTGACAATTTCCAGATAAGGTAATCATTCTAAATTATTTTTTTTCTTCAAAAATAGAATTAGTACTGACATTGCCTCAGGTAATATTTGTTATGCTTTGCTGCAAATATTTGTGTTGTTTCTTCCCCTCTCCCAATATATGGAATTTTATCTAAAATAAACTTCCTTTTTAAAGTAATGATAATTCCTAGTATGTTTAGAGATAGATATTTTTTCTTTTCCTCTTTTATTGGTTGGATTCAACCCCAATTTTCATTAGATTCATTAGATATAGTAATTAGCTAAGGCAAAACATTTTGCAAATCAAATTATAAATGTTTGTTTTAAACTCTAAGATAGCATATCTGAATTTGAAAAGTTTTTATCAAATTAGCATAAATATTTTATATTTAGCCTTATCAAATTAATATATTATTGAGTATTAATGTGATAATTTGATGTTTCTAGATGATAATTATATTTCAGAAATAATATACGTTTATTTCTGAAAAGAAGTGGAAGAAATTCTGCATCCATATAAAGAATTCATATTTTTAGCGGGTTTATCATGAATGGTTTATTTTTTACTGTATTTATTAATTTATTTTTTAATGTTTATTTTTGAGAGAGAGAGACAGAGTGCAAATGGGGGAGGGGCAGAGAGAGAGGGAGACACAGACTCTGAAACAGGCAGCAGGCTCCAGGCTCTGAGCTGCCGGCACAAAGCCCAATGCAGGGCTTGAACCCACGAACCAGGAGATCACGACCTGAGCCGAAGGTAAATAAGCTGTGAGATTTAAGTCGAGGCCCATTTTTTTGCCTCTGGTTGGTCAGTTGTTTTTAGTACCACTTGTTGAAAAGGCAGCCTTACAATGAATTGTCTTTTGTTTTTTTTTAACCTTCCTAAAATCAGCTGAGCACATTTGTGTGGGCTATTACTGGGTATCCTATTCCATTATGTAGATCTATGTGTTTATTTCTCTGCCAGAAGCACAATGTCTTGATGACTGCAGCTACATAGTAGACTTTAAATATCAAGCAAAGTGATTTTTCCATTTATTGTTATGTCAAGATAATTAGATCTATTCTAGAGCTTATAACTTTCAATGTAAATATTAGAATTCTCTATGTGTATAAAAATCTGTTGGGATTTTTGTAGAGATTGTCTTAAACCCATAAGTCCATGGGTGTCTGGATAGTTCAGTCAGTTATGTGTCTGAGTCTTGATTTCAGCTCAGATCATGATCTCAGGGCATGGGATTAGGTCCTTTGTCAGGCTCCAGCATGGAACCTGCTTAGGATTCTCTCTCTCCTTTTCTCTCTCTGCCCCTTCTCTGCACTCTCTCTCTCAAAAACAAAAATAAAAGAAAATAAAAACTCATAAGTCCATTTGGGGAGACTTTTTATTATGTTGAATCTCCCAGTGCATGAACTCTGTATATTTCTCCATTTATTTAGGTTTTCTTTGATTTCTTCCATCTGCATTTTGTAATTTTAACATACATACCCTGTACATATTTTTTCAAATGCATATCTAAGTTTTTCATTGTGTTTGATGTAATTGTAAGTGGTATTTCTTCTTTTAATTGCTGTATTTCTCATGCTCATTAGCGGTATATAGAAATGCTATTAATTTTTTGATTACCAATTTTGTATCCTGTGATCTCACTAGTTCTATTTCTAGGTCTACTATTGTAGATTCCTTGTGATTTTCTACAAGCATACCATCTCTAACTATAGAGATAGTTTTATTTCTTCCTGTCCAATCTGTGTGTCTTTTATGTCTTTTTCTTGCCGTATTTCATAAGCTACATTTTTAGTATTACAAATGTTGAGAGTCAACATTTTGCTTTTCCCCCAATTTTATGTGGACCGCATTTTGACTTTCACCATTAAGTATAAAGTTAGTTTTAATGTCTTTACCAGGTTAAGTATTTAGTATTTATGTTAGATTTAGAATATTACAGTCTTTTCTGCCCTCGGATAAGAATTCAGTTCTCTAATTTCATCTTTTGAGAGCTCAGTCTCTCAACTGCAAGAGCATGCTTCTTCCTGTCCTGACCACCAAGCCAGTGTGCCTGCTCTGGGAAGATTATTGCCTTAAGTCTTCCATTTAAGATATCTTAAAGGACCTAGAATAGGAAGGAAAATTTTGAAAACTACAAAAAGGTTCAGGGTCTCTTTAATTCACCTTTTGTTGTAAATATTTCTCTTTAACGGGAACCTATCAAATGTTTACTTTCATTGTAGTACACCTCTGCATTTCGAGGATAGGAAATAAAGCCCTCACCTATCTCTATTCACTGAATGGTTCCCAAGTTTTTCAAAAATTTTTTTGGTTGAAGAATAGCATAGTTTAGGTCAGTCAACATGAGGCCTTACAGAGATGGGGCTATGAATTACTTGTCATATGATACACTATCGATTTAAATTCCTATTAAGAGCCAAAGGAAGAGGAGTAGCATCCAAACACAGGAGCAAGTAAGAACCAATTTCTCTGTGTAACACCTCCCCATGGGTAAAGGGGTAACAAATTTTTGGACAGAAGGAAAATTCCTTGCCATAATAAGACAGTGTCTTTTGCAGTTCCCCTAGGGTCTTGGAAAACAGTTGGAGCAGCAGTAAAAGCATGTTGGGTGAGTTTGTGTCTAAACATGCTCTGTAGCAAGTGAATCTGTGAAAAGAAGGAGCATGGAGGGCAGACATACTGACTGAATAATTCATCTTCCTTAAAGTCCTAAAGCATGAGACACATTCTCCGTCTCCACCAATTGTACCTACTCCTCTATTGCCTTCAAAAGGGACGTGTAGAATCACAGTTCTCTACTAAAAATAAGACAAGATGCTTCTGACTAGATCTGTACTTACCTGGGGCCAAATTATCTTAGTATTTAGCCTAAGAAATTCTTTTCTAGAGTAAGGCCAAGACCTTTGGTGGAAAACTTTGTTTCACAGATTCAATATCTTTCATAAGCAAACTAAAAATGATTTTTACTATTCATCCAAGAAATATGTAATGAGTACATATTAAATGTAACACTTTATGGCTGAGCAAAACTGAGTTATTAACCAACCTCGTCACTATCATTAAAAACAAATAAACAACAAACAAACCAAAACAAGCAAATAAGAAATCCTCATTTCCAAATGGTGTCTCTTTAAAGAAAAAAAATGTCACTATTGAGTGTATTTGAATAAAAACCCTAAAAAAACCTCTGATTGAGCATTTTAGAAGTTTGACTAAACTTTTTTTTCTGCGTAAACTCTTTCTATTTACATCACTGTGAATAACTATATGATTTCAGCGCATCCTTGAATTTATCTAGTGTCTTGAAATTCACTAGAATGAACCTGACCAATGACCATGGTTAAAAAAGAAGTCTGATGGCAACTTCTTAGAATAGAACCATTTACTTAACAACTTCCTTCCTTCCACTAATCTATTTCTATCTGGTCCATGGCCACATATAGTTCCTGCTTTCTTTCTTTGAACTCCTTCGTCTTGAGTTTTGGAACAAATGCAGTATATTTATATCTTTCTCAGATTGTCAGCATTATTTTCAACATTCCAGTTGATAAAATATTTAGTTTATGAGTTTGGTATTTATTTATTTATTTATTTAAACCAATTTTGGTATGCTTTTGTAACCTAATGTTCCGAAGACTCATCAACCAAGAGATATAAATGAGGTCACATTAACGTCAATATGGAATAGTTACAGAAAATTCCACTCAGGTGTTATCTTCTACCTGCACAACAACAGGATTTCATCCCCCTGAAAAGTCTTACTAGGTATTGTTGAGACTCCTTAGGGAGTGTGTCACACTTGTTCAGTACTGATCTTAAACATCACATTATTGTTGTTTTACTCCCACGTCTCCACTGGTGACTGATTGTATCAACTTGTCCCCATCATTCTGCTGTATTTCTCCTGATTATGATATTTCAATGCAGCCCAAACAACAGACTTTAAAGGCACCAATTTTCTTGCAGTCATTATATTGATGTTTATGAAGAAACAAGACTCAAGAGGCGACATCCTGTATGATTTAATTAATATGATATTCTAGAAAAGGCAAAACTATGGGTACAAAGAACAGATAAGTATTTGCCAGGGGCTACTAAAGAAAATGGCTGACTACAAAAGTGGCAGGAAGGATGTTTTGGGGGTTATGGACTATACCTCGATTGTGGTTGTAGATACTCAATTTTATGCATTTGTCAAGACTCAGAAATACACACACACATACACACACTTATTAAAAAATTTCATTTTATATATAGAGAGAGTGCACAAGCAGGAGAAAGGGCCAGAAGGAAGGGGAGAGAGAGAATCTTAAGCAGGCTCCATGCTCAGCTCAGAGCCCAATGTGGGTTTCAATCCCATGACCCAGGTATCATAACCTAAGCTGAAATCGTGTTGCCACTTAACCGACTGAGACATCCAGGCACCCCGGACTATATATTCATCATTTGTAAATTTTACCTCAATTAAAAAATATGCTTCTTTGAAAACATTTCCTTTACCTTCTGCCTACCTACACAGTGGAATACAAACAACCTCTGTGGCTGAGTTGGGTATTCAGAGAAAAGAAAAAAAATATAATAATCCTTTTCTCATTCTTTTGGCCTCATTCCCATACTTTGTCCTCCTCTCTTTATCCAAAACAGAAGATTTTATGTAAATTTACTCATAACAATAGATTCCTTGGCCCAATGATTATAGCTCTAAATACACAAGAAAAACAACAATTTAAATTTTCTTAAACTTAACTGAAAACAGCCTAAGCTTCACTGCAAAAATTGTTAATTAATAATGTTCAACTTCAATCGGTAGGTTGTATAATAATTTTGTTTAAAAAAGGCCCATTTGCAGGGATGGGTTAAATGGATTATGGGCATTAAGAAGGGTACTTGTTGGGATGATCACTGGGTGTTATATTTAAGTGATGAATCACTGGGTTCTACTCTTGGAAACCAATATTATATCATATGTTAACTAATTTGAATTTAAATAAATTAATTAAAAAAAGACCCCTTAGACTGACTTCACATACAGCTCTTTGTAGTAGTGAATTTGCAACAGATGGATAGTCCAACAACTATACAGGCCTGTATCCCAAGATAACATTTCTGCTATCTTGATCTTAGTCTCTGCTTTGAACACCTCCCAGGAGGTGTTCTTTACATCTTCAAGGAATTATCAACATTAAAATGATTTTTATATATAATAGAAATCTTTCTCATTTAAACCCACTTGCTATTCTTCTTCTTCTTCTTTTTTTTTTTTTTTTTAGAGTTTCAAATAGGTCTTATCTCTTTGTATTTAAAAAACTTTCAAATGTGTGAAACAATTAAGATGTCTTTCTTCAATACTGTTTCCTTCAGCCTGGAGACCTCCTATATATGATATGATTTTTATTTTCCTATAGCAGCTTGATCCCAGTTTCTTATCTAGTTTATTATCATTGCTATTTTTATTAATAGTTGTATTTATTTATTTTTCACATTTTCTTAAATCTTACTGCCCAGAACTGAACACAGTTCTTCAAGAGATCTGACCAGAAGAGATCAGAAATAGCACAGCATTCATTGCAGATATTATGTTTCTATTCATGTAACTTGAGATCAGAATGGATTTTTTTTTACATTTTCATGGCTCAGTGATCATTATTATTATTATTATTTTGTAGATTTTCGTGTAATTTTTCCTTCTATCCCAGCTTCATTTATTGAGAAATTTAGTCAATATACATTAAAGATCCTTGTTTAAGTCAATGGATAAAATATTGTCTTAAAGCATAGGATGAAAGAAAATACCCCTCAATATCAGTGTGATCCATTAATTGAAAATGGATATAGTTGTTAAATCAGATACAAATTCATCTAATTGTGAAATCATTTAATTCCTATTTCTCCCTAGTATTCATAAGGATATCATGAGAACTTATATTTCTTACCAAAATCTGAATATTTCTTCTTCGTTGCATTTTTCTGATTTTCCAGTCTAGTAAGCCTGTCAAAAAAGAAAATTAATTTAGTCTAACAAGGTTTTTATTTAGTCAATCCATAGTACTAATCACTGCTTTATTTTCCCGTTGCTTGCAACCCATTCTTTTAACTATCAATTCTAAATTTGTGCCTGAGATCGATGTGAATAGTCAGATTTTCAAAATATCAATGCCTTTCTTTTTGAAAATCAAAATTCCAATTTTTCCATCTCCAGTCTCATGGAGGCTTTTCTGTTTTCAATTAATCTTGATGTATTTTTCCCTCCTCAAAGAATATTCCACAAGTGAAAAGGAATTAAATAAGAAAGTGAACATTTTTTCACTAGTCTATTAAAGTCCTAACAAGTAATTCATAAAAACCAACAAGAAAATGACAAATGCCTGATGAAAAAATATGCAAATAATGTGGACACCCCTTAAATAAAATAAAAATAAATGCTTTAAATGAGCATAAAAATCACACATTTAAATAGCAAATTGCCATTTCTCACCTATAAATTTACCAAAATTTATTCATTTCTTTAATTTATTGAAAAAGTTTTGAATTGTTTACTTTATGTCAATGATTCTCATTCTAGGGGGTTGGGGATTCAGTGGCGTGAAATATAGATATTGAGACATTTTCTTGTCTTCCTGGCATTCAAATTATAATCCAAGATGAAGAAGATGAATAGATCATGGATTCTATAAGTTATTTCTGATAGTGATAAGAACAATGAAGAAGTCACAATGGTATAGAGAGGGACTGAGATGGCTGTTTCAACTTTCTTTGTCTGGTATCTTTAAGAAGTGTACGTAATTCAGCTAAAATTCCAGTTATGTGAAGAAAGCAAACACATGGGGATTCAGGGGAAGAATGGTACAAGGGGACAAAGTTTAAAGGCTTTAAGACAAGGGAACAAAAGAAGGCTAATGTGGCTGATACACAGTGAATGGTGGAGAGAGGGATAGGAACAAAATTAGAGACAGTCAAGGGTCATATTGCATGGATTCCACAGTGATGAACAACAAGATATTGCATGGATTCCACAGTGATGAACAACAAGGGGTTCAATTAAAGTATAAATAGAAATAGCTAAAGATTGTTATAATTTGATCTGTCCTTTGAAAAACAATCATTTTTACTGCTATGTTGAGAATTTACTGTAATAGCCAAGTGTGTAAACAAGGAGAATGGTAGTAGGCTTAAATAGTAATCAAGGTAAGAGATAATGAAGTCTTGGACTATTGTGCTAACATTGGAGATGGTGATAAATGGATGGGTATGACTATGTTCTGAAGGTAGAGCTAACAGCTCTTTTCTGATGGTTTGGATGTGGACTGGAGGTAATCCAAAAAATGAAGCCATATTCCTAAGATTTATGCTGAACAACTGGATAAATGATGGGGACATTAACTGAGAAGGGAAGACTGGCAAATGCTGAATCAATCTTCCATGTTTTTAGTTTTAGCTTTTAGTTTTTGAATGGTCCCTTTTGTGCATCAACCTATTTTTGTTTCATAAAGAAATATTTTTATCATTCTGAAGTATTAATTGTAGTGTCTTTAAAGTTCTCTTCTGTTTGTATTAATAACTTGATTTTTCTGGTCTTGGTTCTGTAATGTGTTGTTGTTTAGTAACATTTTGACTCCAGTGTTTAGCGATTGTTGATTATAGGATCTTCTATGTAATGTTGAGATTCTTTTCTGACCAGTCTCTGAATTACATCAGCAATGATTGTCAATGAGGAAGGACCCTGTTTGTGGTAAGATGAATCAACAGCTGGTTTTCTAGGAATGAGGGCTCCTGGACTTTTCAAGCAACTTGGGACACTGCCCTGAATTGTGTTACATTTGTTCATACTTAACATTTCTGTCTTGGGCAGTTATTTCTGCTGCTTTATTACTTGATTTGATCACCCCAGGCCTTGTTTTTGTTTTCTAACAATATTAGTTGCTTTCCCTGAGTCTGGCATAACTCACTGTGCTGAGAGGCACTGTATAACTCTCAGCTTTCTATTTGTTGTAACCTCAGCAAAAATGTGGGCCTTCTATTGAACCGTTATTTAACACATTGTTTTTTTAGACACAAAAACAACAAAAACCAAAGATTTAAAGTTGTATGGTCTCCATCTATCCTTTAGACCATGCCATTAGGTCTTCTGTCTAAATTATTGATTGGAGTTGGAGTTCTGGCTAAGATACTGGTATTTCTCTAGTCAGCTGACAAAAATCTGTGCTAATATTTTTGTCATGCTTCACTCCACTCTCATAGTTGAAGTTCAGGGCATATAAGTGTAGCAATCTGTCCTCATTTCTAGCCCTCACTTAGATTTCCTCCTATTTGGCTATTTGGGGATTCTTAGAGAAGGAGAGGAAGAAGCAGCTATAACAATTCCTGACCATTGTATAGGGATGGTACCTGTAGTGTTTAAAAATCTCAGGCTTAGATATATCTCTTTTTTTCATTTTTTAACATACAATCACCATAATTATTTTATGGTATAAATTATGGGATAATTTTTCTTGAGAGCTTTGAGATCTCTTTGGGAAACTTTCTCACCAGAGTCTCATGACAAAATTATTTCTGTGGTTACCCCCAATTTTTAATATAGTAAACTTCCCATATTACAACTATAAAATTGAACAATTTTAAATTTTTATTAATTTATTTTGAGAGAGAGAGAGAGAACGTGCACATGCAAGGAGGGAATGGGCAGAGAGAGAGGGAAAGAGAATCCAAGCAGGCTCCATGCTATCAAGGCAGAACTGGATGTGGGGCTTGATCCCATGAACTGTGAGATCAGCAGAAATCAAGAGTTGGACACTTAAGCACCTGAGCAACCCAGGCATCCCTAAAATTTAATAATTTTTAAGTGTAAAAGATAGGATACTAATTACAAAATGGGTGCAGAATATAGAAATATATAGTTAAAAATAATCTACAATATCAATACATAGAAAATCAAAAGTATAAGAATTTCTAATAAGCCAGTAATTTTCTTCCCTTCTTTCATTCTGTTTATTGAATAGAAATGTTAATTTGTTTCAGAAATAATTAAAATATTAACAAATAAGTGACAAGATTTTCTTGGAGTCCCATAATATTATATTTTACTGTATGCCAGCTACATTGTCGGTTAGCATATTCAATTTTTACACATTTAAAATACTATTATTGTTAGAAGTTTATAATTTATATACTCACCAAAATTATGACATATGAATTACCCAACTTTGTGTTACTTTTATTTATCTTTCTGTCTCCTCTTTTCTCCTAGAGAATTCTGATTAATATTATACCTCCAAGGGGAGCCTGGGTGGCTCAGTTGGTTAAGCGTCCAACTCGTGATTTCAGTTCAGGTTGTGATCTCACAGTTTGTGAGTTCGAGACTGGCAGCAGGCTCTGCACTGATAGTGTGGAGACTGCTTGTGATTCTCTCTTTCCCTCTGTCTCTCTGTCCCTTCCCTGCTCATCCTCTCTCTCAAACTAAACTTAAAAAATATTCTACCTCCAATTTTTAAAATCTTTTTAAGGGGCGCCTGGGTGGCTCAGTCGGTTAAGCGGCCGACTTCGGCTCAGGTCATGATCTCGCGATCTGTGAGTTCGAGCCCCGCGTCGGGCTCTGTGCTGACAGCTCAGAGCCTGGAGCCTGTTTCAGAGTCTGTGTCTCCCTCTCTCTGACCCTCCCCCGCTCATGCTCTGTCTCTCTCTGTCTCAAAAATAAATAAACATTAAAAATTTTTAAAAAAATAAAATCTTTTTAATATTACAAATATGGAAATATATTTCTCTTCAATTTGCTTTTTCATATACACAATACATCACATACTGCTCATTATTGGTGTATAAAAACACAACAGATTTCTGTATATTGATTTTGTATCCTGCACTTCACTGAATTCATTTATAAGTTCCAGCAATTTTTTTTGGGTGGAGTCTTTCAGATTTTCTACCTATAGTATGGTATCTTAATTTCAAAAGAAATTAAGAACACAATCCCATTTACAACTGTTCCAAAAATAATAAGATACCTAGGAATAAACCTACTCAAAGAGATGAAATACTTGTACTCTAAAAATTATAAAATATTGATGAAATAAATTGAGGAGGACACAAAGAAATGGAAAGACATTCCATGCTCATGGATTGGAAGAACAAATATTGTTAAAATGTTAAAATTGTTAAAAATGTCCGTACTACCCAAAGCAATCTACAGATTTAATGCAGTACCTATCAAAATACCAAAAGAATTTTTCACACAGCTAGAACAATTCTAAAATCTGTATGGAACCACAAAAGACCCTATATAGCTAAAGCAATCTTGAAAAAGAAAAGCAAAGCTGGAGACATCACAATTCCAGACTTGAAGTTATATTACAAAGCTGTTGACATCAAAACAGTACAGTATTGGCACAAAAATAGACATGGATCAATGGAACAGAATAGAGAACCCAGAAATGGACCCACAAACCTATGGCCAACTAATCTTTGACAAAGCAGGAAAGAATATCCAATGGGAAAAAGACAATCTCTTCAACAAATGCTGTTGAGAGAACTGGAGAGCAACATGTAAAACAATGATACTAGACCACTTTCTTATACCATGAACAAAAAAAAAAATTCAAAATGGATGAAAGACCTAAATGTAAGTCCTGAAATTATTAATATCCTAGAAGAGAACACGAGCAGTAACTTCTCTGACATCAGCTGTAGCAAATTTCTTCTAGGTAGGTCTTCTGAGGCAAGGGAAACAAAAGTAAAAATAAACTATTGAGAATATATTGAAATAAAAACTTCTGCACAGTGAAGGAAACAATTAACAAAACTAAAAGGCAACCACCGAATGGAGGAAGTTATTTACAAATGCCATATTTAATAAAGGGTCGGGTTTCAAAATCTATAAAGAACTTATCAAAGTCAATACCCAAAAAACAAATAATCCAGTTAAAAAATGGTCAGAAGACATGAACAGACATTTCTCAAAGAAGACATTCAGATGACCAACAGACACATGAAAAAAATGTGATCATTGATCATCAGGGAAATGCAAATCAAAACTACAATGAGATATCACCTCACACCTGTCAGAACAGCTAAAATCAAAAACACAGATTAACTAACTAGAATTTAAATAAAAAGTTGAAAAAAAAAAAAAGAAACGAAAGAAATAAAAACCACAAGCAAGAACAAGTGTTGGTAAGGGTGTGTAGACAAAGGAATCCTTGTGTACTTTTGGTGGGAATGCAAATTGCTATAGCCAATGTGGAAAACAGTATAGAGGTTCCTCAATAAATAAAAAAAATAGAACTGCTGTATGATACAGTAATTGCACTACTGAGTATTTACCCAAAAGATACAAAACCACTAACTCAAAGGGATACTTGCACTCCTACATTTATCACAGCATTATTTACAATAGCCAAATTATGTAAAAGCAACCCAAGTGACCAGGGATAGATCAGTGGATAAAAAAGATGTGTTTGTATATATAAGGGAATATCATTCAACCATAATAAAGAATGAAATCTTGCCTTTTGCAACACCATGAATGGAGCTGGAGAGTATACTGCTAAGTGAAATAAGTCAGAGAAAAACAAATACCATATGATTTCACTCATATGTGGAATTTAAGAAACAAAAAATAAATGAGAAAAAGGGGAAAAAGAGAGATAGACAAACCAAGAAACAGACTCTTCATTACAGAGAACAAATTGATGGTTACTATAGGGGAGTCAGGGGGGATGGGCTAAATAGGTGATGGAGGCTGAAGAGTATACTTGTCACAATAAACACCAGATGATGAATGGAATTGTTGAACCACTTTATTGTACACCTGAAACTAATATAACACTGTATGTTAACTAACTGGAATTAAAATAAAAACTTACAAATACTTCACATGCCTCCATCTGTATTGATACATATAATTCTAACTTATTATTTGCAATCCCTTCAGAATATTATATAGCATATATAAGTATACCTAACGTATTTTTTCCTTTTCTTATTTATGTTCAGTCAGACGATACTTGCAATAAATACTGTTGCATAGATAGGCTGATAGATACCCAGAAGTAAAGTGGCTTAGGTCAAAATAAGTGCATTGAGATTATATTACTAAACATTTCCTGATTATTTTTTCCACTTACTTCAACACTGTATGAGAGGACTCTTGGCTCTGCACCCCTACCAGCACTATTAAATTTTTCATCATCTAATGAAAATGTATATATCATATTTGCTCTACTTTCACCCCAAACCTTAAAGGAAGCAAGGTTTTCTTTACCCTTTTATATTTGCAGTTCTATTTTAAAATTGTTTATACCTTTGTTCATTTATTTTATTTATTGACTGTTTAATTTGTAAAAACATCTTTGCACATTTTGGCTATAAATATTTTGTATCTTATATATATGTTTAGTGTTTGTTTATTTTTGAGAAAGAGAGATAGAGACAGCACATGAGTGGGGGAGGGGCAGAGAGAGAGGGAAACACAGAATCCGAAGCAGGTTCCAGGCTCTGAGCTCCTGAACAGCAAGATCTTGACCTGAGCCAAAGTCTTTTGTTTAGCCAACTGAGCCACCCAGGTGCCTCAATATGCATTTTTAATTAACCAGATTTTTGTATTAAATAGTAGAAATCTTATATTACACATTATTTGTAACACATTTTTGTTACCTATGATTAAGATTATGATGTTAATTAAGGGTAATTAGAGTGTTGGAAAATGCCATAATTAATGGTGGTGAATAACTGCAAACATAGCTTCACCATAATTTACTTACCCATTTGACTTATATTGTCATAGACTTTTGTTAGCATGAAAAATAATGCCCATCATAAAGCAATTACTCTTTTACCCATTATATTTTTAGTCTAGGATCTTAGAATGAGAATCCCTGGATCCAAACACATGAACATCTTATGCATTTTAATAAGCGTTCCTAATAAATATGAAAGTTTTTGTTTCCACTTTCTTCTTTTATAGTGCCTCCATTGAAAGTAATTTAATTGGGAAATTAATATTTCTTCATATTACAGTGCTTTAAAATATACTTTGTTTCACTTGATCTTTGTATAAAATCAAGTATTTCTGTTTTGCTTAATGGTTTACTTCCTCTATAACTCCAATGGCGATCAGATTCATGTTATTTTTTCCCTTCTGAGTGATAACTCCCCATGTGCTAATATGGTGAAAATGATACTGCATGTTTGATAAATAACCAGCTTAGAAGGTTTTAAAAAAGAGAGATTTATATTCCCATGTTAGTATTTAAGTAATAATATTTAAGTAATATTTAAGTTAAGGATAACTTTCCAAGGAGGCCCCTGGATCAAAAATGTGTGTTTATGGTTTCTCCCATGATGTCCCCAATCCCTGACTTCCTCGGTCTGCCTTCCTCACTTAATTAAGGTCTCTGCTCAAATATCACGTTTTTCTCACCACCCTCCATACCGGAGCATTCTGTCCTTCTTCTTCCCTACCTATTCTGCGTTTTCTTTACATCAGATGCTACACGGAAGACAGTAACATTGTTTTGTGTAATTGTGCTGAGTTTGCTTTTTTGGCACTATAACTATCTGCACCATGAGAATAAGGATTTTTTCCAATGTACTTATTGCTACATTTTGAACACCTAAAATACTTTCTGGCCATTACAGGTGCTCCATAGATATTTGTTAAATTAATGAATATCTGCCAAATCAATTGTTCGATTTTGTTCAAGTATTTATTATTTCAGAGTAAATTTTACACTCACTTTCATGCGGGTAGAGAATATGCCGACAGAGAGATTGTAGGTCTTTTTTTGTTTCCTTATACCTTTGAATATTAAAAATTCTTTAAAAACACTTGGAAACATGAACAACTTAATTTGGGTGAAAGACATATTTCCTTTTGAACGTGGATATTTTAGTGATTAACCCAAAGAAAAGAAAATACAAACTCTCCTGTTGTCATTGTTCTATGATCTTGGTGAGCAGCTTATCGTGGTTTGGACAACCACATACTATGTGATAATATAATATTGCCATGTAGAGATGGCTGTAGTTGAACAGGGAAATTCTAACAGCAATGTTTTAAAGAAAGGTTTTGAAAAGATTTTAGAATCATGCATAAAACCACAAGCTGAAATCTGTTATTCATTATATATAATCTTAAGAGCTGCTCAGAGTTTGGGTTGTGATTGGTTGGCATGTTGGCATTTAACATTCCACATGACCTACAGGCACAGCTAGAAATGCTGTTTAATGTTTTGAATCACCACTTTTATTACCCGAACTTTAAAAAAACTGCCCTATGCAATAAATGCTTTTGATTTATATTAAAATGCAAAAGGAATCTAATATAAAATAATTACAGCCTCATAATATTTTTAGTTCTGGACAACCACTCCCCCAGCCTGAAATATTTTATGGTTTACATGATATAAGGCAGATTACTTATACATAGATACCACCATGTGTCCTAATTATTGATAGGCAGAGATTTTCCTTTATCACCAGTTTGTTTTCATTTATTCTTTTTACTTCAAGTTTCTCATCTTTGCATCTATGTGCCTGTCTGTCTGTCTGTCGATCTATCTACCCATCCATCCTCACTATCAAAATTGGAAGGGGTGCTTATAGCAACAAATTAGAATAATTTAACAAACCAGTATTAACCATCAAAGTGTTCCATAATTGATTGACTGGATCCTTTTAGATTCATAGCTTAGATACCTGAGGAGTTCAGCTATTCTCCTCTATTCATTCAGATAAACTCCTTCCATGTTAACATTAGCCAGGATCAAATCAGATTAGCTGTCAGGGTGAACACAGCTCTGAATAATAATAGGATAAAATAAAAATAAGTGTATGAGTGATAATTCAAGGATTTTACTGCTAGGGATGTGCTACAAATTGTGTTCTAGCTTTCAAGCAATCAATGTGAGGAGAACAGTTCAGCTCTAAGATTTATGTCTGAGGTGTTTTGTTTTTTTTTTTTCCAGACCTTTGTGGAGTTTTAGAGGGCTGCTTTCTTAGTTACTAGTGTTTCCTAAAGAGACACTAGCACTCTTAAGGCCTAAAACAATAGCTAACATATTGCAAAAAGGAGTGTGTGTGTGTGTGTGTGTGTGTGTGTGTGTGTGTGTGTGTGAAATGTATAGAAAACTGTCTTAATACTTATCTATGCTTAGAAGGGGAAAGAGAAAATATATGGAGATTCTCATGTTTGTATAATGGTTTACTGAATTGATTTGGTTTGCTGAAAAGCTTGTTAATGCTGAAAAATTCCAGGGAGTTTCTTCAAGGACTATCCCCAATATTATATTATTTCCTAGGAAATTTATGAACTATGTTAACCCAAGTTTCATGTATCTTTTAAGGAATTCTTAAAAACAAAGTATGCCATAAATAGGCTCCAAAAGCATATCTGGTTTATTTTTCTTTTTTAAAGTGCTATGTGAGGAACAAGGTAAATACCTTTATCTTTGATATCTAGGGGAGGAGATTACATAACTCTTTTTAGCAAAATAAATTTCCTTAGTAGCTTGGTAAAAAGTTTTCTCTTTGGTAAAAGTTCTCAGTTTAATTTAAACTTTTTACCACTTGTCTTGCGTTTTACTTGCTTTCTGGGCACATAGAAAATCTTCTCAGGGTTTCTGGGTTTCTGTTGCCTTTATGGCAATGTGCTCCAAAGTAATCAATATTGTATTAAAATTGCAGGTTAGGTGATTAAATATGTTTTTCAAAATGTAAGCCGCTTGTAATAATGTTTGTTCATATGAAAGTGAAAAACTATATTGCATCTAGCAAATTTTCAGAATCTATGCATTTACTTTTGTAAATTTGCCTTAATATTTCCATGAAAAATTGCTATGTGTTTTTGTCCATAAGGAGTAGGTGGGAAAAGCCACATGATTTTAGACTTTATTGCAGACTGGGAAAGTTATAGCTCTCTTGTGATCACAATTTTAAAATACAAAAGTTGTTTTCATAAAATTACTTTTGTGTCCTTTCAGTCTCAACCATATAATGTTTATATATTTGTGTGGTTTTATTTTATTATAGGTGGTACAGGGAGGGTTCAGACATGATTCAGCTGTTTTGAAATCATCGCAGGCAACTGCCAATGCTGTATTTAAGAGCCTATCAAATCTGTTACTGGGATTTTGCAAATTATTGTCAGACATCTAGTTAATTGTAGATGTGCAACATAACAAAACAACAAAACAAATCAGACCACTGTTTGGTCATTGATCAGTGTCTCAGTATCTGATCATCATGATCAGTGAAAAACGCTGAATCAAATTGAAATGGTTGATTTCACAACACCTTTAAGAAATGGATTATCTGTACATCTCACAAGAATAGAAAATGCTAGTGTTGTGTGGGTTAAAATACATTAATTCCACATAAAGCACTCTACAAAAGAAAAGGATATTTGATTTGTATGGCTTTAAAGTTTTAACAGATGAGTCTATCCCTGTGAGACCACAGACCATTTACCATCACTAGATTGATTTCTTTCAATGCTAAAGGCTTGATGGTACTTTTCAGTACAGTTCATTGTGAGTAGAATGATACTTCAGATACACATTAACTAAAGAGCCTTCAGAGGCTGTATTAAGGAGATGAAATTCTGCGGCAGAGGGAAAAGTAGCATTTCCTAAGAAGCAAAATTCTTGATAAGGTTTATATAAATGAAAATATTACAACAATTTCTAAGTTTCTTTGTAGGAATTGAAATAACCAAATAGTCTTGTGGTTAGCGCAACACTAATTTGTTCTAAGAAAAAGTAATTTTTAGTATTTTTTAGTGTTTTAATTTGTTAAATGTGCATTCTGCAATTTTTTTTTCTGAAGCTATTTTGCTTGCAAGATGGATACATTTGCAAGATGGCTATCACAAATGACAATTGATATCAATTAAAGGGAACATGTATTAAGAAATTAAAATCAGGATGCACACATGGCTCAGTCAGTTGAGAGTCTGACTCAGGCCATGATCTCAGAGTTCATGAGTCTGAGACCTGCTTCAGACTCTCTGCTGTCAGCAAAAGGCCTGCTTCAGATCCTCTGTCCCCTTCTTGCTGCCCCCCCCAATAATAAATAAACATTAAAAAAGAAAGAAATTGAAATCTAAGGATACTATAAAAGGACATTTTTATTTTATAAATCTCCATTTAAATTTTAGATGACATGAGATCAAGAGAGACAATTATGTAAGATAAAGACACCAAATTAAAACAATAGTTATCTTTGGATGTGAGAATTTTGGCACATTTTAATTTTCTTTAATGCCTTCTTCCATTTTCCACATACTTACTTTAGAAATCAGAAAAATAAATATATTAAAACATGATGATTTTAAGGAGGACAACCAGTTAGGGTCATCATCCAGCAGAAATTTTGCCAAATTAACTGCACCCTATCAAAGGGCAACTTCCTGGGAGAAGAGCTGAAGACTATGAAATTTCTTTTGAACAGAACCACATAACACGAATGAATGTAGGTGTTATATTAATTTTTAAATACAATTATTCCCAAGTGTGTTTAAATGCACTAGGTTATTAGTGACTGAAAAATTAAAATTAATAATCATGTTCATTTTACTATGTTATCAAAATTAGATAATTTCCTATTTCCCATGTCACTTTGTCACTTTGGGCTATAAAGTATATATATGTTATGTGTGTGTGTGTGTGTGTGTGTGTGTATATACATATATTTATATATAAATATATTTTTGTATATATTTGTATCTGGTATATTTCTGTATATTTTTGTATATATTTGTAAATATTGTATATATATACATATATATTTAACATAATATTTATATACATACATGTATATATACACATATATGTAAATATACACACATATATATGTATATATATGTGTGTGTATATATATATTTAACATAATATTTATATACATACATGTATATATACACACATATATATGTATATATATGTGTGTGTGTATACATATATATTTAAAATATTTATATACATATATGTATATATATACACATATGTATGTATATATATATACACACATATATATGTATATATGTGTGTGTGTGTATATATACATATATATTTAAAATAATATTTATATACATATATGTATATATACACATATATATGTATGTGTATGTGTTATACATATATATGTGTGTGTGTATGTGTATATATACACATATATATGTATGTGTTAAATATATATATATATATATATATATATATATATATTTAACAGATTAGTCTGTCCCTGTGAGACCATAGACATACATATGTATATTCACGGGGGACAGGGTGGAACTTCTTGTACTTTAGTCCATCCAAATTGGATTTGTTCTTATTTCCTGGTCGCCTCATTCAATAAGAGTTCTCCACATTGATTATGTCCTCTTCTGAACTTCTTCAGTGCTTATGGTCTGAACTGCCCAAGTGGGTAACTGGTGTGTAGAATTTATGTTCCAGTGCATGCCAGCTCTGTCTCTTCAAAGATATAAAGTCCTTACAGTTCTGATACCCATTTTCCCCCCAGTCTCCCTACCATGGTAGACAAAAAATATTTATTGATAGACTGACTTGAAAGAATGTTTTGATATCATATTGATTTATTACGGTAACATGCAGACTGTCCCACTTTCCAATGTAAATAACAATTTTCTATTCCCAATGAACATTCACTGTTTACTGTCTTAGAAAGATATTCATCTTATTATGGAATTAAATATTTTGATTATTAAAATCTGATTTAGTTTACTCTGGCTTAAATTTATCCTGAAAAACAGACTTTCCTTCTATGAATTTATCATTAAAATCCCCATAAAAGAGAAAGAGTAAAGAAAACAAACAACTTGAATATACTTCAGCTAAACTACTGTCAAATTATGGGAGGAGTTGTCATAATTATGAATGTGACGGCATGATTTTATGCGAAACAAGCAAACTATCAATAAACAAATAAATCCCAGGAAACTAGATCTCACCTTATGATACATGGGCTTTGCCTCACAAATAAGAGTAGCCTTGCTAATTGTTTCCTCCATCAGTGTCTGCCTCTTGTTTTAAAAACCCACTTTCTATAACAAAAATTTAGCTGCAAGCACTGCTTTTGGGTTGCCTAAAAAATTGGTGTCTTTCTCGGGGTACCTAGGTGGTTTAGTAAGCTAAGTGCCTGACTCTTGATTTCAGCTCAGATTATGACATCACAGTTTGTGAGACTGAGCTCCATGTAGGGCTTTGCACTGACAGTGCTCTCCCTCTCTCTCTCTCTCTCTCAAAATAAATAAACATTAAAAAAAAATGATCTCTCTCAATGGCTTTTTTTGGTGACAAAGCTGGAGAGGACAATTTGTTGTGACTGTTGTGCTTTACTGGATGAGAGACTCTCTGTTGGAAAGGGGTTTGTAGGACTAGCACCTCAGAAGGAAAGCTGAGCTACAATGAATCCATGCTAGGAATGGCACCCTGCCTGGGGCAGTGAAAATCAGCCTTCCCTTGAGATGCAGTGTTGAACAGGGGATCTGGTTTCATTTGAATGATGAGTGAGGGAAGTTGAGGCAAATCTGGAATGTCACTTTCCAATAGACAGTTTGTGTGGAGACTGCCTGCTTACAAGATGGAGCCCATAAAAAATATCACAAGAGATGTGGCAGAAATTCACAGTTTCAAAATTCACTATTTTAAGAAAAGTTTATCATCAAGGAAAAGTATATTCTCAACAAAATACAAAAGCTACTACGAAGAAACAAAAATGAAAACTATAAGGGGCAATTAAAAGACATTGGGAAGAGATGAAAGCTTTCCAAATGATTTAAGATTTAATAATTAAATTAAAATTCATACTCAGAGACAGCAATAACAAGATTGTTTCAGATAGGCAAAATTCAAACAGTATGCTATGGAATTTCAAAATTACAATAAACTAAGAAACGAATCAAAGTAAAGGATTCAAGAGTGGAAAAAGAAAACAACTATAAGCTAGAAATCCAGATAATTCGAGAAATACCGAGTATTATTGAATGAGTGTGTGTATGCTGGCGGGGGGGGGGGGTAGTTGGGTAGTTGTAGAGTGTGTGATTAAATAGTCTTAAGTTACAGGAATAATAGCAAAGAGTTTTTAGTTCCTTTACATTGAGACAAAATACAGATTTAAACATATATATTAATTACATACCAAGAAAATAAAAATCATTAGAGAAGTAAAGCAAAGATAATAAAAAATTAAAACAGAAAATTGTGACAGAAACTACAAAGATTCTAAAATGGGACAAAACAAATCTATATGTTATTTAGAATAAATAAATCTAAAGCAATATGCCAAAAAGATAAAAAATATTAGAATCAGTCCTTGTGTGCCAGATGTATGCAAATAAAAAGGAACATTAAAAAAAAGCCCACAGGCATGATGCTAGTCTAAAGTAGGTTTTCTGTCACAAATGAGAAATAGAACATAATTACATATTGATAACATATGCAATTTATTTTGGGGCAGAAATGATAAAAAGAAAGGTAAATTTTTTGTTACATAGTGTGGTAGTCTAAAATCCAAGGCAATCCCCAGTGACCTCTAGCTTTATGTAGTGTCCTACTCTTGAGTGTGGGCAAAGTCTTTTACCTGATGAGTTTTCACCCTCACAATTATCTTAGGTTGTAGGGCAAAATTAAAGATGTAGTGATGGACCCAAATAGATTGAGTTCAAGATTGGGAGATTATTTACATTACTCTGACATAACCAGAAAGGGTTTTAAAATATGTGTAATTTAAGAAACAAAACAAAGAGAAAAAGAGACAAACAAACAAACAAAAAAAGAGACTCTGAAATATAGAGAACAAACTGATCATTATCAGAGGGAAGGTAGGGAGGGGGATGCGTGAAACAGGTGATGGAGATTAAGAATACACTTATCGTGATGAGCACTGAGTAATGTATAGAATTGTTGAATCACTATATTGTACACCTGAATCTAATATAACACTGTATGTTAACTCTGCTGGAATAGCATTTAAAAAAAAGAAATTAATTAGAAAAGGAAGAAAATTCTACAATATACTATAAAATTAATGAACCTTGAGGACATTATGTTAAGTGAAATTAGCCACGCACAAAAAGACAAATATTTATGATTCCACTTATAGGACGTATCCAAGGTATTCAAGTTTATAGTGACAGAAAATAGAAGAGTTGATTTCCAGGGGTTGGGGCAGGAGAGGAAGGGGGAGTTGATGTGTAATTGGTGTAGAGTTTCAGTTTTGCAAAATAAAGAGTTCTGGAAATGGATAGTGGTGGTGGCAGTACAACAATGTTAATTTAATTAATACTACTGAATTGTGCACTTAAAAATGGTTAAGATAGCAAACTTTATCTTATGTGCATTTTACTTCAATAAAAATACTGAAAAAAGTTATTTAAAAAAAAAGAACTGGACTTTTTCTAGAGAGAGAGAGATTCGAAGCTTACGATGCATTTGGCATCAGAGAGATTCTCCATTGGTGGCCACATGGTAAGGAATGTAGAAGGCCACTAGGATTTATGTGCAGCTCATGGCTGACAATCAGTAAGAAACCATGGACCTTAGTCACTAGGAGCTAGCAACCTGAATGAGTGTGGGAGTGATCATTCCTTGGAGCTTCCAGAAGGGAACACAGCTGAGCTAACACCTTGGTTTTAGCCTTATAAGATTGTGAGCAGAGAACTTAACCACACCATGCATGAACTTCTGATAAACAAATTTGAGAGCTAATAAAAAGTACTCTTTTAGGTCACTGAGTTTCTGAAAATTTCTTACATAGCAATAGAAAATTAATACACATATAAATAAAGTGTTCTAAATTGCTGAATTCAGGGTATCAGTACAAGGTCAGCAAACTATTATGGAAAAACAGATAAGGTGGAGAGAGGAATTCAGAGTGCTTGTACTAAACAGTAATGAGCCAAAATCTCAGTTGAAACCCAACAAGTAGGACTTAGAACTCAAAAAATTTTCAGTGCTCATGAGCACTCTTGATTGCTACAGGACATGGTCTGGTAGTTTGGGTGTAGGTTATGTGAGTGTTTTAGAGAGGTTTTCATTATAAAAAAAGGATTAAATTGTAAGATGATGGTTTTGGATCCTTGGGACCCATACATATTTTATATCTCCTGTAACTTGGTCGTACCATCTATAAAAATAAATATATTTGTGGCTCTATATTGCATCTCCTTCTTATGTGGTGCCATGTCTCATAAAATGAGACCCTAGACACAGCAGTGATTGATACTATATTAAAGGACCTGCTGAAAAATTCTGTAAGGAGAGAAATTCAAAGCTACAATATAGCTGCAGACTTTAGACAGAACTTTTTCAGTTTCTGATAAACCAAATTAAAAAAAAAAGACATATGATGTAGAAGAGAAATTTAATGAGTAAGCTTACTGATAAGTAACCCAGAAACAAGACAACCTACAAGTCTACAAACAAAGACAATAGCCCATAGTAGAATGTCAATGGATATTTAGAAATAATGAAGCCATACTAGGCCATAAAAAATCAACAGATTTAATTTTTTTAATGTTTATTTATTTATTTAGAGAGAGCATGATCAGGAGAGGAGCAAAGAGAAAGGGAGACACAGAATCTGAAGCAGGCTCCAGGCTCTGAGCTCTCAGCACAGAGCCTGATGTGGGGCTGGAACTCACAAACTGTGAGATCATGACCTGAGCTGAAGTTGGACACTTTAACTGACTGAGCCACTAAGGTGCCCCCCCAAAATCAACAAATTTTAGATAGGAATTGTATAGAACACTTTCTATAATCAGCATGTAACAAAAATAGAAATTAAAGGCAAAAGAAAACAAAACTACATAAATCTAAAAATTTTATTGGGATAAGAGAATAAATCAAAAAGAAAATTACATTTTAATTAGAAATTAATTTAACTTAATTGTTGTTAGTCAAAATTTCTGTAATATGACAAATAAGATATTTGAATTAAAATTAATATCTTTCAGAGGAGCCAAGATGGTGGAACAGCATGGAAGTTTTGTTTTGTTTTGTTTTGTTTTTGCATCTCATGTCCATGAAATACAGCCAGATCAACACTAAACCATCCTGCACACCTAGGAAAATGATTTGAAGATTAACACAACAATCTGCATAACCTGAACCACAGAATTCAGCAGGAACGTGGCATGGACAGGTGAACTGGGGGAGAGAGAAGCCACAGAGGGCAGGGAGCTGTTTTTGCTTATGGAGAGAGACTGAGATGGGAAGAGAGTACAAGAAAAGCAACACCCCAGAAAACAGCTGGAGAGAAAGTGGAAAAGTGGAAAGAGCCACAGGGACTGAACTAAAAAATGGGAGAAAGGAGAAAGGAGAGGGTTTAAATTCCATTAAGACTCTATAGACAGGGAGCACAGAGTCTGAAACTCCGCAGCTGAATACCTGGTGGTACTCTGGTGGGAAGGGCGAATCCCCAGGAGCAGAGTGAGGTCTGGGGATCCTCAGGGCACACAGGGAGAGGCGGTTCCCCTGCTGGAAGGACATTTGATAGTAGCTATGTGACCACCCAGTTCCAGCAGACCCCAGAAAACAACTACATTCACTGATGCTGGAACAGGTTGTAAAGGGTGAAGCCTGGTGCCAGATGGGTGTTGTGATTTTCCATAATCCCTGAAACACTGCTGCCACACGATCATGTGAACTTTTTCTGCACCCAGCTGCAGTCTCTGGGCATCAGCAGCAGCAGCACGGTCCTGCAAATGTTCCTGGGTGCAGCCAGCACCTGGCCATTGCTTGGTGAGACCCTTCCACAGAGGGTCTAAGCAGGTTAAAGTCACGGCCCCTCAGAAATGAGGGGTTGGGAAACACAGCCACATCTGAGATAAAACTCAGGAGGGAGGTGCCACCTGGCAACCTGATGGCTTGGTCACAGGCAGTATAAAAGTGGGGAGTGGATGGAAGCCAGAGACAAAGGGCGGGTGTGCAATTGCTGATCAGGGAGAAAAGAGTTCTGATACTAGAGACTGGGTAGCTGGGTGATACCATTTTCACCCTTCCCGTGCATGCGCATATACACCTACAAGTGCCACAACCATCTACTCTAGTAAGCTAAGCAGCATCATCTAGTAGAGAACAAACCGTTACACTAAGCCCCACCCAAATGGCCAACGTCACTCTTCAGGAACACCACAAATCTCTCCGCCAGTCCATATAGTTTATGGATGATAAAGTGCTTCATAATTTGACTTCTAGGGGAAAAGGATATAATTCAATCGTATTTCAGACTGCTCACTGGTCTACCTATTCAATTTTCTTTTACTTTTTCTTTTTCATGTATTTCTTTTCTTGAATACAGAAAGATAAAAATTATTTTCATTTTCAGTTTTTATTAAAAATATTTTTAATTTTTTCTACTATATTTTTTACTTTTTTGTAAATTTTTCAAATTCTATTTTACTTCCATCATTTCATTGTATACATTTTTTCAAATTTTCAAACATTTGTCTCCCCCCCCCCTTTTTTCTAATCTGTCAAGCTCCTTTCAACACCAGACCAAAACACACCTTGGATCTAACATCATTTACTTGATTTGTGTGTGTGTGTGTGTGTGTGTGTTGTTTTAATGTTATTTTTTTACCTTATTAATTCCTCTTCTTTCATCAAAATGACAAAATGAAGGAATTTACCCCAAAAGAAAGAGCAGGAAGAAACGAGAACCAGGGACTTAATCAACACAGATACAAGCAAGAGGTTTGAATGAGAAGTTAGAATCATGATGATAAGAATACTAGCTGGGATCGAAAATACACTAGAATTCCTTTCTTTGGAGATAAAAAAAGTAAAAGCTAGTCCAGATGAAATAAAAAAATGCTACAACTAAGCTGCAAACTCATATGGATGCCACTGTGGCAAAAATGGATGAGGGAGAGTGAGTCAGTGAATAGAGGACAAACTTATGGAGAATAATGAAACAGAAAAAAAGAGAGAGACTAAGGCAAAAAAAGCATGATTTAAGAATTAGAGAAATCAGGGACTTATTAAAAAGTAACAACATCAGAATCATGGGAGTCCAAGAAGGTGATGAGAGAAAAAAAAGGGTGTAGAAGTGTTATATGAGCAAATCATAACAGAAAACTTTTCTAACCTTGAGAAAGACACAGACATCAAAATCGCAGAAACACAGAGGACTCCCATTAGATTCAACAAAAAACGATCATCAACAAGGCATATCATAGTCAAATTCACAAAATACTCAGGCAAGGAAAGAATCATGAAAGCAACAAGGGGAAAAAAGTCCTTAACCTACAAGGGAAGATAGATCAGGTTTGCAGCAGACCTATCCACAGAAACTTGGCAGGCCAGAAAGCAGTGGCTGGGTACATTCAATGTGCTAAATCAGAAAAATATGCAGCCAAGAATTCTTTATCCAGCAAGGATGTCATTCAAAATAGAAGGAGAGATTAAAAGTTTCCCAGATAAACAAAAACTAAAGAAGTTCATGACCACTAAACCAGCTCTTCAAGAAATTTTAAGGGGGACTCTCTGAAGGGAGAAAAGATGAAAAAAAAAAAAGACCTAAAGCAACAAAGATGAGAAAGAACCAGAGAACACCACCAGAAACCAACTCTACAGGCAAAATAAGGGCAATAAACTCATATCTTTCAGTACTCACTCGAAATGTCAATGGACTAAATGCTCCAATCAAAAGACATAGGGTAACAGAATGGATAAGAAAACAGGATCCATCTATATGGATCTGTTTACAAGAGACCCACATTACACCTAAAGACACCTTCAAATGGAAATTAAGGGAAAGGAGAACCATCTACCATGCTAATAGCTGACAAAAGAAAGCCAGAGTAGCCATACTTATATCAGACAATATCAGGCCTTATATCAGCCTAGGCCGGGCCGTGCCCTGACGGGCCCACGTACTTCCTCGCATCCGCTGGGCCCCACGCAGGACAGACCAGCCTCCTGCGGCTCTCAGCGGGACCCGGCCTCACAGCTACCCTGCCCGGTGCTCCCCTCAAATTAACAGAGTGTATGCTTGTCCCAAATCTAAACCCTGTCCCTTTTCCCAGTGTGGTTGAGACTTGGGGGGCGGCCCCCTGGAAGACCGAGCCTTTTCCCACTGGAATGACTAGCTGCCAGGCCCCACCTGGTTTTCTTGGTACTCAGTACGGATGAAGTCTCGTCTCCCAACCCATACCTTCTGACAGAAGGCCCGAAGTTTCTCCCCAAGGCTGCCACAGGTACCGAAATCCACCAGTGGGCTGAGCTGCCCAGACCCCAGACTTATATCATACTTATATCAGACAATCATACACTCTTAAAATAAAGAGTGTAACAGGAGATTAAGAAGGGTATTATATCATAATTAAGGGGTCTATCCACCAAGAAAACCTAATAATTGTAAACATTTATGCTCCAAATGTGGAAAACCCAAATATATAAATCATTTAATTACAAACATAAAGAAATTCATTGATAATAATACCATAATAGCAGGGGACTTCAATACCCCACTCATGGCAATGGACAGATAATATAAACAGAAAAATCAACAAGGAAACAATGACTTTTAATGACACACTAGACCAGATGGACTTAACAGATATATTCATAACATTTCATCCTAAAGCAGTGGAATGTATATTCTTCTCCAGTGCACATGGAACATTCTCCAGAATAGATAACATACCAGGACACTAATCAGCTCACAACTACAAAAAGATTGATATCATACTGTGCATATTTGCAGACCACAACACTATGAAACTCGAAATCAACCACAAGAAAAAATTTGGAAAGATAACAAATACTTGGAGATTAAAGAACATCCTACTAAAGAATGAATGGGCTAACCAAGAAGTTAAAGAGGAAATTAAAAAGCACATGGAAGCCAATGAAAATGATACCACCACAGCCCAAAACCTCTGGAATACAGCAAAAGTGGTCATAAAACGGAATATAGCAATCCAGACCTTCCTAAAGAAGGAAGAAAGATCTCAGATACACAACTTAACCTTACGCCTTAAGGAGCTGGAAAAAGAACAGCAAATAAAATGCCAAACCAGCAGAAGGCAGGAAATAATAAAGATTAGAGCAGAAATCAATGCTGTCAAAACCAAAAAACCAGAACAAATCAATGAAATCAGAAGCTGGTACTTTGAAACAATTAATAAAATTGATAAACCCCTAGCCAGATTGATAAAAAACAAAAAGGAAGGGACCCAAATAAATAAAATCAAGAATGAAAGAGAGATCAAAACCAACACAGCAGAAATACAAACAATAATAAGAGAATATTATGAATAATTACATGCCAATAAAATGGACAATCTGGAAAAAATGGAAAACTCCTAGAAACATATAAACTACCAAAACTGAAACAGGAAGAAATAGAAAATTTGAACAGACCCATAACCAGTAAAGAAATTGAATTAGTAATCAAAAATCTCCCAAAAAACAAGAGTCCAGGGACAGATGGCTTTCCAGGGGAATTCTACCAAACATTTAAGGAAGAATTAACACCTATTTTCTTGAAGCTTTTCCAAAAAATAGAAATGGAAGGAAAATTTGCAAACTCTTTCTATGAAGCCAGCATTACCTTGATTCCAAAACCAGACAGAGACCCCACGAAAAAGGAGAACTATAGACCAATTTCCCTGATGAACATGGGTGCAAAAATCCTCAACAAGATATTAGCCAAATGGATCCAGCAATACATTAAAAAAATTATCAACCATGACCAAGTGGGACTTATACCTGGGATGCAGGGCTAGTTCAATACCCACAAAGCAATCAATGTGATTCATCTCATCAATAAAAGAAAGGACAAGAACCACTTGATCCTCTCAGTAGATGCAGAAAAAACACTTGACAAAATACAACATCCTTTCTTGATAAAAACCCTCAAGTAAGTAGGGATAGAAGAATCATACCTCAAGATAATAAAAGCCATTTACAGACGACCCAATGCTAATATCATCCTCAGTGGGAAAAACTGACAGCTTTTCCCTTAAGGTCAGGAACTAGACAGGGATGTTCACTCTCACCACTGTTATTCAACATAGTATTGGAAGTCTTAACCTCTGCAATCATACAACACAAAGAAATAAAAGGCATCCAAATCGGCCAGGGGGAGGTCAAACTTTCACTCTTTGCAGATGACATGATACTCTACATGGAAAACCCAAAAGATTCCAACAAAAAATTGTTAGAACTGATTCATGAATTCAGCAAAGTTGCAGGATATACAATCAATGCACAGAAATCGGTTGCATTCCTACACACGAACAATTAAGCAACAGAAAGAGAAATCGAGGAATTGATCACATTTACAATTGCACCAAAACCCATAAAATACATAGGAATAAATCTAACCAAAGAGGTGAAAAATCTATACACCGAAAACTATAGAAAACTTATGAAAGAAATTGAAGAAGACCCACACACAAAAAAGAAAAATATTCTATGCTCCTGGATAGGAAGAACAAATACTGTTACAATGTTAATACTACCCAAAGAAATCTACATATTCAATTCAATACCTATCAAGATAACACCAGAATTCTTCATAGAGCTAGAGCAAACAATCCTAAAATTTCTATGGAACCAGAAAAGACACCAAATAGCCAAAGCAATCTTGAAAAAGAAAACCGAAGCAGGAGGCATCAAAATCCCAGACTTCAAGCTTATTACAAAGTTGTAATCATCAAGACAGTATGATATTGGCAAAAAACAGACACTCAGATCAATGGAACAGAATAGACAATGCAGAAATGGACCCACACATGTATGGCCAACTAATCTTTGACAAAGCAGGAAAGAGTATCCAATGGAATAAAGGCAGTCTCATCAGCAAGTGGTGCTGCGAAAACTGGACAGCAACATGCAGAAAAATGAACCTAAACCACTTCCTTACACCATACACAAAAATAAACTCAAAATGGAAGAAAGACCTAAATGTAAGACCAGAAGCCAGCAAAATTCTCAAGGAGAAATCTGGCAAAAACCTCTTTGACCTCGGCTGCAGCAACTTCTTACACAACATGTCTCCATAGGCAAGGAAAACAAAAGCAAAAATGAACTAATAGGACCTCATCAAAATAAAAAGCTTCTGCACAATGAAGGAAACAATCAACAAAACTAAAGGCAACCTATGAAATGGGAGAAGATATTTGCAAATGAGCTATCAGATAAAGGGTTAGTATCCAAACTCTATAAAGAATTTACCAATCTCAACACCCAAAAAACAAATAATCCAGTGAAGAAATGGGCAAAAGACATGAATAGACACTTCTCCAAAGAAGATATCCAGAGGGCCAGGCAACACATTAAAAAATGTTCAACATCACTCATCATCAGGGAAATACAAGTCAAAACCACAATGAGAAACCACCTCACACCTGTCAGAATGGCTAACATTAACAACTCAGGAAACAATAGATGTTGGTGAGGATGCAGAGAAAGAGGTTCTCTTTTGCACTGCTGGTGGGAATGCAAACTGGTGCAGCCACTCTGGAAAACACTATGGAAGTTCCTCAAAAAATTAAAAATAGAATGGCCCTATGACCCAGCCATTGCACTACTAGGTGTTTATCCAAGGGATACAGGTGTGCTGTTTCGAAGGGGCACATGGACCCCAATGTTTCCAGCAGCACTATCAACAATAGCCGAAATAGGGAAAGAGCCCAAGTGTCCAAGGGTTTATGAATGGATAAAGAAGAGGTAGTTTATATATACAATGGAGTATTACTCGGCAATCAAAAAGAATGAAATCTTGCCATTTGCAACTATGGGGATGGAACTGGAGGGTATTATGCTGAGTGAAATTAGTCAGAGAAAGACAAAAATCATATGACTTCACTCATATGAGGACCTTATGATAGAAAACAGATGAACAAAAGGGAAGGGAAGCAAAAATAATATAAAAACAGGGAAGGGACAAAACATAAGAGACTCTTAAATATGGAGAAAAAACAGAAGGTTACTGGAGGGGGTGGGGGAGGGGGGATGGGCTAAATGGGTAAGGGGCATTATGGAATCTACTCCTGAAATCATTGTTGCACTAGATTCTAACTCACTTGGATGTAAATTGAAAAAAATAAAAATACCAAAAACAAAACAAAAAAATACATTTTATCATATTATTTTATCATATGTAATAAATTTTCATATTTTTATTAAAATAAGCTATCAAATATGAAAAATCTAGGAAAATAATTACAAAATGCTTAACAAAATTTAAAACATGCCTATAAATTAAGGATTAAAATATAGTGGGATGCCTGGGTGGCTCAGTCAGTTAAGCCTTTGACTCTTGATACCAGTCATGATCAGGTCATGATCTCACAGTTGTGAGACTGAGCCTTGTGTTGGGCTCCATGCTGAGCCCGGAGCATGCTTAGCATTCTCTTTCTTTTGCCCCTCCCCTCATCACGTGCTTTCTCTCATTTAAAATAAAAATTTTTAAAAATACATATTTAAGAGAAAGGAGACACAGTGAAAAATAAGAGAATAATATAATTAGCAAATCTATTCCTTTTGGAAATTCAAAAATCAGTTAAGAAATAAAGAAAAAAATAAACATTCACAGTATAAGAAAATAGAAGTGGGCATGACTCAAAATAAGATGCAATCTTAACAGGAGACTCTGGTCTCAAAATTTATGGTAATTATCCAGATAAATATTTTATGCTATAAAAATACTTTCTACTCATTTGATAGAATTGGAAAAGCCTCACAAAGATGGAGTGTGTTTTCTTGCATAATTGAAATATTCAGGGATAGGTCTAACTCAAGGTGCCCGTGCTGCAGGGACTTCGTATCACCAGTTTATTTCCCTAGAGTTCTTGGCTTCACTTCTCTAAGTTAGCTGCTTTCTCTGGGAGGTTTTCTTTTCATGGCATTTTTATAGTAGAATATACAGTGTCATATTTACTCATCTAAATAATAATTTCACTATACTTCACCCTTAAACAATTTTCTGACTTAAAAACATTAAATTATATGTTTTATAACATTTATAAAGTAAATAGGAGTCTCCCTGAATCAGAAAAAAAATCTTGTTTCTTTGCAATTAATAATACTCAAAGTAATCACTTTGAAAAATTCAAATACATGAGGCTTATTAACCTGAACTTCTAAACTTCCTATAAATCAACATTTTTTATGCACAATTGTTTATAAATGAAGAAATAATGAATTGGCATATCCTATGATTATTCTATGCTGAACTATTTATCTTAACTCTTCTTTAAATATATTTTAACACTTTTCAGATAAGATTTTATATAGTCTCAATATATGTATTAACAAAGTTCCAGGAGCTTTGGGTATGTATTTTATAAGATTGCCAGTTTTAAAATATTCGTTCTGGTAGCTTATTTTAAAACAAGTATTTATTTTCCATTTTTAGTGTACAAAAAGAATAGGTAAATTATAACTGGAAAAATAGCTATAATGTATCACTTTTCTATTTCCTAATTCTTGTATATCATTCCACTTAACAATTTTTAATTTGGGGCTTCTCTTAGAAAATCATATATGCAGCAAATTAAGACTATTTAGAAGAATTGTGGAGATAGTCTTTGGTATAAGACTTTCTGAAAGTTTAGTAAAATTATTGCTTCAGACTATGACTGTTACTATTTAAACTATTACACATCAATACTTATTTAATAAATTACAGAGTCAAATTAGAATGATAATTTTCTGAGGCACCTAGGTAGCTGAGTGAGTTAAGCCTCCAACTCTTGATTTTGGCTCAGGTCATGATCTCACAGTTTGTGAAATCGATCCTCGCATATGGCTCTGCACTGGCAGTTTGGATTCTGCTTGGGATTTTCTCTCCCGCCTCCTTTCTCTCTGCCCCTCCCCACTCACATGTCTCCATTCTCTCTCTCTCTCTCTCTCTCTCTCTCTCTCTCTCCCTCAAAATAAATAAATAAGCTTTAAAAAAATGTGGGACTCCTTGTAAAAAAATAAAAATAAAATGGCAATTTTCTGCTGTTTCCTGTGGTTTCAATATATGCTACAAAATGCCCTAATGAACATGAGAATTATCTGAAGAACAAATTAAAATACACTTGCATGGGCTTTATTTCCAGAAATTCTGATTAAATAGGACTGGGAGACTTGGCTTTATTTTAATGAGAAATCCGCAGGTTACTCTGAGGCTGCTCATGGACCACTTGGGAGTTTTGAGGGACAGATAGCAGAAAACAAAAAGTTACCTTTGTTTATCTTCTCCCTCTCAACCTTTAAATAGAACATTCATACTCTCCTATTATTTCTATATTAGGAATAACACAACTTTCATTTGATGAAAGAGTTGCATGAGTAAAATTTTTGAATATTAATACATTATTCCATAATAGAGAAATCAGAGAAATTTATCTCTACAGAGAAGCCTGAAATATGATTAAGTGTACTTATTCAAAAAGCAAGGTTAGAGCTTAATGATAGATCAGTGTATATTTTATTATATTCACTTCTAGAAAACCTGCATTATTGTTAACAAAAATTTTGGTTAATACTAAATTTTGGACAAACCTTGAAGCAACGTAAAATACTGAATATTCATTAAACAAATCCTCTTCAATCTCCTTTCTTATCAGTGAAATACCAAGAAGATTTAAGATGATAATTCAAAGAAAACATGAGATATCTTTTTCTGATTAAGGTGTAGAAAACAGCAAAAGAATGTCACTCACCACCTAATAAGAAGAAAAAAAGGCAGTTAACTGACAAAAATCCTAATTTTTCCCCAAACCATCTGAAAGCTACAGTTGCAAGGTAGGTAAGCTGTATTACAAAAAGTGACAGCAAAGGAAAAATGAGTCACAGCATTTGTTTCACTTTGGCAGGTCACTGGAGGAAGAGCTGATCACCATACAAGGAAGTAAGAAATGAGCTAAAAGTTTACAGATCCATAAAACCTTGATTTAGGATAGCATGTTAGTTTTGAGTCACTGGATGCCCAGGAAACAAGAGTCTGCACTCACTCACAAATTCTTTCCCCTGGTCCTTTTTTAGGTACTCAGAACAAGGATTGGGGGTGGGTCAGGGAACAAGTGAGAGTCCCTTTGGGAACTCAGAGAGGAGGTTATCAGCGGGTACTGGATGACAGGAACTGATCAACAATTTCTTTCCTAGACCTACTCCAACATGAAGCAAAACCTTAAAGGCACTGGTGGGAACAAACACTGCAAGCTCCAGGGTCAAGGCAAATGTTCATTGCTTCTGGTGGAGGAGGAAAAGTTCTCTACTTCTGAGGAGGATCAAGAAACACTCTTTGTTATAAGAAGGAGAGACCTGCTCTTTCTGCGAGGTCAGGAAACTCTTCTGCTCAAAAACACCACCGGCACGAAGCAGAAATTGGCTCTCATTGGAAGGGAAGGAGTAGAAGGATTATTGAGAAACTGAGCACTTGGGTACCCAGGTCTCTGAGGAAGAATGAAGCTGTACCAGAACAGAAGCTTCATTGCTTCCACCAATGAGAAAAGCTATCTACCACTGGAGGTAAAAGTGTGGTTAGGGACCTCCTCAGAGGCACATGAACATGAAGGTGGAGCAGTAACAGTGAGAAAAACCATTCAGAATCCACATCCATAATCAAAGCACAAAGTAATGTCACCCTTCTCTGAAGGAATTGCATGGAGTCTGTGGTGAATTAATGGAAAGTAAAGAAATGGCAAAATGGAAATCCATCTCAAACTCTAATTAGTTTAACTCCATCTCCCACAATAATGTTCTGGCAGGTAAGGCTGAGCACTTCCAGGCATAAATAATATTGATTTGGTCTTTTCCTACATACAGCATCAGTGTTTAATCAAAATTACAGCACACACACACACACGTGCGCGTGCGTGCACAGACACACGCACCACCCACACCCCAATGTGAAGGAATAAAGAATTAGAAATAGTAATATTTATTAGAGAGGCCTAGATATTAAAACAATCAGACAAGAACTTTAGAGTAACTGAGATAAATATTTAAAGGATCTAATAAAAATGTGGCCAACAGTAAAAAACGGAGTAAAAAGACCAATAACAAGAAAAATAATAATGAATTCTTCAAATTTTGATCGAAGAATCATTTAAAATAAGATTTGATGGAACATGATTAGAAAGCTTTTGCAAGGATGCAGATACACCACAGAACATAATGGTTTCTATTAAAACTACTGTCTAGATACAGTATAAATCCAATGTAGGTGTATATTAAACCACAGATCTTTTCCCATCTCTGTTTTTAATTGTCTCGCCTCTGACTTGATATCTTAGTACTCCAGTCCTCAATTATTTCCCTCTTTCTATATATTTCTTCAGGAAATTTTCTGTATGCCACTCAACTTGTCATTTAATTATGTATATTTGGATAATTTAATTATTAGTATCATCTCTCAGATTATATCTAAATATGTAACAAGGATCCTTGGGATGCAGAAAAAAACATTCTGCTGAATTGTAGGGGAACTTTTCAAGAAATTATTTAAGTTTAAGGCAGAACTGACTTCAAGGTTCTCTGTGAGTACCTCCAATGCTCTGCTGCGTCAGTTCAGCTGTTTGTGTTCCTCTACTAGATTTAGTCCTTGGAGAGCATAGGACATTGTTTCGTTCTTCTTGATATCTGCAATATCTAAGACAGTATCTATCATATACAAGATAAATAATGAATCCGTGCTGAAGGAATGCATGCATGAAGAGATGAATGAAAATTTGCCTGTGGCCCAGGTGGACTCCTTAGCATTATTCTCCAGCATTTTCATTTGGCCTCAGTATAACTTAACTACCTGATGCTGGCTGGATAATCATCTGACCAGCTGGTAAGCAGAAACTGCATGAACCCTTGTCTCCTTGCATTCTAGAAGTCTTGGCAGAGACTTGAGACTTGCTTCCTTTAATATAATAACAATCCACACTGTTATTTTCATTTTTATATGACCTGAATGATAGAAAATCTTCATTGTAATTTTCTTCTTTATTTTCATCACTATGATATTAAGCTTAGATTTGCTTAGATGCCATTACTCTAATGCTGATGAAGATTCTCTTTATGAGCACTTCTTTTTATTATCCTTATTATGTTTCATGGGTTTTCATGGTGGTATTTCATTATTTGGTGGTAAAACATGACTATTTTTATTTTATCTATAGCTAATAGATATTTTCTTATCAATGTAAAATTTCTATTCTTAACGCCAAATTTCTTTCCATTTTGCTTTATAAGAAGAGTATTCTGAAGAAGTTTATGCTCATAATGATGAATATTTAATGAAAAGATAAAGTACCAAATTTTAATGAAATGTTGCTATAAGATTACTAGGTGAAATATCTTCTAGATGAACTATATAGAATTTCCAACTAAGGTACCAGAGGTAGGCATGGAATTCATTGCAGTTAAATATTTGCTGACAGGTGAGCCTTTCAATTTAGCTTTGTGCATGAGTAAAGAAATCTGACCTTGTTTGGCTTTCTTTTAGAGGATGTTTTCCCTTGAGATGTACTTCTGTGGGAAGTTTTTATACTCAACCAAGAAAAAATCTTTTTGCCTGCCCATCTTTAGGTGTATGTACAACACATGTGAAATACTTTTTGCAAATAAATAAATAAATAATAAATAAATAAATAAATAAATAGAATTGATCATTGGGAAACATAACCAATATTATTATAATAACTTATTTTAAGATAGTACTAAAACAAATCTGAATATTTCCAAATAAGCATTATACTGCAGTTGTAATTATCAATAACATATTACAACAAATTTTGTTCTTTTCAGAATACATTAAATAGTTTAATGTATAGATAATAAATATTTCAACCAACATCAATTGAATTCCCATGATTAAATTAAATTTTCCTTTATATTAAAAAAACAAAAAACAGAAAAGAAATCCAAAGCCATTCTTTCAGTTTTGCACTTTATCGTGGTGCTGCCCTATGTACATTTTTGCGAGATAAAATAACAGGTTCTTTCCGGAGGTAAGATATCAAATATTATCTCAAACATTTTGCTTTGTGAATTGTTTAGAAATTTATATTTATCAAGCTTAAAGATTGGTAATCATTTTTTTTAAAAAGAGATTTAAAATATATAATAATTGTTTTAAGCTGGGAGTTTTTCTCTATAAATACTTAGTACAGATATGAAAAACCTGTTTAAAAAAATAAGAAAACATCAAAAACTGTTATATAGAAAAATAGGAAATCAAATCCGAGTTTTTAAAGTTAGTGTTTTGGGGGTGCCTGGGTAGCTCAGTTGGTTAAGTGTCTGCCTTTAGATTTCAGTTCAGGTCATGATCTCACAGTTCATGAGTTCAGGCCCTTCATCAGGCTCTGCACTGGCAGTACAGGGCTTGCTTGGGATTCGTTCTCTCTTCCTCTCTCTGCCCTTCCCCTAGCTTGTGCTCTTGCTCTAAGTAAATAAATAAACTTAAAAAAATTTAAAGTTAGCGTTTTGAACCTGATGTAAAAAATACTGATGCTTATTAGTACTTTATGTCCTTTCTTAGTCTCAAAAATATTGAATACCCAACATTTTGCCTCATTTCCATAATTGTGTATATTCAAGGACACCCTTTATTGTAAGGAATAATTATTTAACATTTATTCAGTCTCCCAGGGTATTCTATGAGAAACTTGGCAATTAGATTTAACAGATTTGAATAATATCACTAAGTACTTTTTCTAATCCAAGCTATGTGTCTCTAAGGCAGTGATTTGCAGCTTTACTACATTGTTTATCAGAAAATATTTTTCCTTAATAGCAAAAACACCATTTTTATCTACCCTGACTTCTCTCTGTCACTATACACTAGTCTGTAATGCTGTTGCATTACCCAACCTCTTCAGTCACAAATATAGCTCAGATTTTTCCATATACATATATATATATATATATATATATATATATATATGGAATGAATATATATATATATATATATATATATATATATATGGAATGAGTATATATATATATATACTTGGAACGAATATATATATATATTTGGAATGAATATGTATATATTCAACACATAGATGAACTTTATACTTTTAATTCAATTTGATATATAGGGGAACCTTATGCTTTTAAATGTTTATGATTATAAAATATATGTCTACATAGGGTAATAATCATTAAGAAAGAATTCCATCATCTTTTTGGTTTAAACAAAAAAGATTTCTTTGTATTTCATAATACATGTTTATGACAGGTTTCTTGTAGGCTCTGTTTCCTATCTTCTTCTCTTTTGACCCCAATTGACCAAACCACCACCATCTGAAGCCTTTTGAGAGTCAGTACAGAGACAACATGGTTTAACACACCTAAAATCTTAAGATTTCAGTCCAGAAGTAACCCAGGTAATATATGTTCAAATTTATGGTGATGCCAAACTTCATGGGCCAAGGGAATTTCATTCCTACCATGATCCTAGACGGTGAGGAACCAGAAATAGATAGTAAACTATCTATTTAGAATAGATAGTTTCCTTCTTTCCTTCCTTCCTTCCTTCCTTCCTTCCTTCCTTCCTTCCTTCCTTCCTTCCTTATTTTTGCTACTGTAAGCAATGCTGCAGTGCAAGTAATACAAATTTAAGGACTTGTTTTTAACCTCTAGGACATTTACACTTAGTAAATGTCTGCTACATTGCATCCACAGTAAAAATAATTTATATTCAAACATATTATCACATTTCTGAAATATTGGACACCTCAAGGTGGTGCTGTTAATACTTAAGGTAAATGAATTTACATTGAATGATGAACCAATTAAACATACTATTTTTGTAAATATTTGGTAATTTAAATAACATGACTATTAAAGAACCATAATTAAACACCATTCTATTATGAGTATGGCAACAATAGTAACAATACATTAATTCATTCCTATAATACATGTTTCTTTTAAATATATTTTACTAAACAGTATTGTAGAGACTGTAAGGTGAACAAATCCAATGCAGTAATATAGAGAATGGCTTATATCTAAAAGTACTTGGTTCATAGACATTTATTAACACATTGCTTTTAGAAGAAATCACAATTTCTTTTTTTCTCACACATAAAACTTAGATTTTGAAATCATTATAACAGTCAAAAAGGAAATCTGCTAACTCAATAATGAAAAGGAGAATGCACTTATTTGTTAATTAAAAGTATTGCCAATTCTGCTATTATTACTGCAGCATATCATCAACAAAAGTCCCATGGAATATCATGAGGATTTTCTTCAAAAATATCTTCATTTAAAATTATCACAGAAGAGGCTGCTGATTGTGTGTGGTAGATACAGATGCTGTAATTCTAGGCTGTGTGACCTTGGACCCATATTTAATCTTGCTGGTCCTTAGTTTTCTCATTGGTACAAATGGTGATAAAAATGTCACTTACTTCATTATGTGTATGAATAGTGAAAACTTTAATATATGTAAAGTGCCTAAAGATTTGTCCTGCATATAGTTACCATCATAATCTTCATCATCATTATCATTATCATAATCATCATCATCATTATCATCCAGGAATTGTAGGGAAGACTCTGAAATCCTATTAGATATATCTCATATTCCACTGCTTATCACTTTTACTATATAATATTCAGTGAAGTATACAGACTCATTTATGTCGTGTTGAAATGAGTGTTGCTTGTTTTGATTTAGTTTATTGAGTCTTTATTTATATCACCTTTAGAAGTGCTTGTTCCTTCATGCAAATTTGACTTTCTGATTTATTCCTTCTGCTTAAAGAATGTCCTTTTTATATTTCCTGCAGTATGTATCTACTGGTAATGAGTTCTCTCAGTTTTTGTTTCTCCCGAAAACTTTTTATTTCTCCTTTATTTTTGAAAATATTTTCACAGTTTATAGAATTCTGGGTAGACAGTTGCCTTCTCATCTTAATACTCTATCACTATCTGGCTTAAAAACTTCTTACTTTTAGTAAGAAGTCTGCTCTAATTCTTTGCTCCTCTCTATGTAATGTGTGTTTTTTTCTCTGGCTGCCCTCAAGACACTTTCTTCGCCTATGGTTTTCACAACCTTGAATATGATAGGTCCGAGGTTTATATATATGGATCTTTTTTCTCTTTTTTCTTTTCTTTCTTTCTTTCTTTCTTTCTTTCTTTCTTTCTTTCATTTTCAAATATAAATTTGCTTGGTGTTTGTTCTTTGAGCTTCTTGGATCTGCATCTTGGTGGTTTTTTATTATGTTAAATGTTGTCAGGGAGGAGAGGAAGATTCAATGGCATAGGAGGACCCTAGGTTTGTCTTCTCCCACACACACAGCTAGATAACTATCAAACCATTCTAACTCCCCAGAAATTAACCTGAAGACTGACAGAACAAACCACAACTAAAGGCAAAGAAGAGGCCATGTTGAAGAAGGTAGGAAGTTGGGAGACATGGTTTAAGAGAGAAACAGGTCATGGGTGCTGCAGAGAGAACGGAGCCATGGTCATGGAAAAAGGTGAGAGAGAAAGGAGTACACAGGGGAACACACAAGAACATGTCCCCAAAGCCAGTGTCTTGGAAAATGAAGGCGCTGAATTTCATGAGTTCTTGCAACCAGTGGGACTTAAAGCCTGGAGTTTTAAAGGTCCGCAAACTTCGTTTGGTTAGAGCCTGGAGAGAAGGAAAACAAACAATCTGGAGGTAGCCAGTGTGGAAATAGCTCTCTGAAAAATGCCTGGGGCACAAAAAGCAGAGATTATTGGCTCCTCTAGAGCATATCCCTGAGAGGCAGCCTTCATGGAGACACCTCTCTGTGAACAAACGAGTTGGTTGGCACCAATGCCCTCCCCCACCCCTCACTTACACACAGAACCACCTGTGGGAAGTACAATGGCACTGACACTGACTGCCTAACTTGCTTGCAACAAACCCCACCCCCCTACTCTCTGACAGGACTGCTCCTCTCAGTCAAACTTGACTCAGTCCCGGCAAGGCAGGTCCCTCCCCCAGAAAATTCACCACATTGGCCAGAGACTAAACACTTCCCACAACAGGGAAGAAAAGCCTCTGCAGATGACTGGTCGGAAGGATAGAGCAACCAAAACACAACAGTAGAGCACATGTAGCACATACTGGAGACACTCCCTAAAGTGCCACACCCTTTTCTATGTAAGGCCATTAGTTTTAGCAGCAAGAGACATAACCGGCTTTTCTAATACACAGAAGAAGGCAAAGACTTAGACAAAATACCACGATGGAGGGATTTAACCCAAAAGAAAGAACAAGATAGGCCAGAGCCAAAGATCTAAGCAAAACAGATATAAACAGTCTCCAACATGACTGATGGAGAATTTTAAGCAACAATCATAAGGATACTCACTGGGCTTGAGAACATAATAGAAGACAGCAGTGAAACACTTACTGCAGGCTTGATGGAAGCAGGCTTGATGCAATGGAAATTGGAAGCAGCCTTGATGCAATGAACACAGGCTGGAAGAAGCAGAGGAATGACTTACTGACAGAGAGGACAAAACACTGGAAAATAATGAAGCTGAACAAAAGAGAGAATTATGCAACACGAGAATAGACAGGGAACTCAGTAATTCCATCAACTGTAATATCAGTCATATTACAGTAGTCCAAGATGAAGAAGAAGAGAAAAAATTCAAGAAACAAGAGCAGAAAACTTCCCTACTGTGGGGAAGGAAACAGACATCCAGATCCAGATGTCAGAGAGCTCCCGTTAAAATCAACAAAAGCAGAACAATAGCAAGACATATAATAATTAAATTTACAAAATATAGTGACAAAAAAAATCTCAAACGTTGCAAGACAAGGAAGCCCTTACTTATAAGGGAAAGGTCATAAAGGTAGCTGCAGATTTCTTAACAGAAACTTGGCAAGCCAGAGGGAGTGGCATGATACAGTCAATGTGCTGTGTGGGAAAAATCTGCAGCCAAGAATACTCTATCCAGCAAGGTTATCATTCAGAATAGAAAGAGACACAGAGTTTCCTAGACAAACAAAAACTAAAGGAGTTTGTGACCACTAAACCAGTTTTGCAAGAAATATTACAGGGGGTCTCTCTGAGTATGCAAGAAAGGCCAAAATTCACAAAGACTGGAAAGGAACAGAGAAAAACTCCAGAAACAACAAAACAAGTAACAAAGTGATACTAAAGTCATATCTATCAATAATTACTCTGAATGTAAATGGACTAAACACTCCAATCTAAAGACATAGCGTGTCAGAATGGTTAAATAAAAAAAGATTCATTTATATGCTGACTACAAAAGACTCATTGTAGACCTAAAACCCTTGCAGACTGAAAGCAGGGGATGGACAACCATTTATCATGTTAAAGGATATCAAAAGAAAGTGGGAGTAGCAATACTTCTATCATACAAACTAGATTCTTGAACCAAACACAAGAGATAAAGAAGGGCTTATAAAGGGGTCTATCATACAAGAAGATCTAACAATTGTGAATATTTATGCTCCCAACTTGAGAGAACCCAAATATATAAAACACTTAATAACAAACATAAAGAAACTCATTGATAAAAATACAATAATAGTAGGGGACTTTGACACCCCATTTACAGCAATGGACAGAGCATCTAAGGAGAAAATCAATATGGAAACAATGATTTTGAAGGACACACAGGACTGGATGGACTTAACAGATATATTCAGAACATTCCATCCTAAAAGAGCAGAATACTCATTCTCTGTGCACATGGAATATTCTCTAGAATAAATCATATACTGGGTCACAAGTCGGCTCTCAACAAGTACAAAAAGATTGAGATCATACCATGCATATTTTCAGACCACAATGCTATGAAACTTGAAGTCAACCACAAGAAAAAATTTGGAAAAACCATAAAGACATGGATGTTAAATAACATCCAACAAGGTGCACCTGGATGGCTCAGTCAATTAAGTGCCTAACTCTTGATTTTGGCTCAGGTCATGATCTCATGGTTGGTGGGATTCAGCCCCATGTGAGTCTCTACGCTGACAGTGCAAACCTGCTTGGGATTCTCTCTCTCCCTCTCTCTCTGCCCCTCCCCCTCCCCCTGTTCTCTCTCTCTCTCTCTCTCAAAATAAGTAAATAAACATTAAACAAAGAATATCCTACTAAAGAATGAATGGGTTAACCAGGAAATTAAAAATGAAATTAAAGAGTACATGGATGGGATGCCTGGGTGGCTCAGTCAGTTAAGTGTCGGACTTTGGGTCAGGTTGTGATCTCACTGTTCATGAGTTTAAGCCCCACATTGGGCTCTGTGTTGACAGCTCAGAACCTGGAGCCTGCTTCAGATTCTGTGTCTCCCTCTCTCTCTGCCCCTCCTCTGATCTCTTTTTCTCTCAAAAATAAATAAACATTAATTTTTTTAAAGCACATGGAAACAAATGAAAATGAAAACACAACAGTGCAAAACCTTTGGGATACAGCAAAGGCAGTCTTAAGAGAGAAGTATATTGCAATAAAGGCCTACATCAAGAATCAAGAGAGGTCTCAAATACACAACCTAATCTTACAATTGAAGGAACCAGAAAAGGAACAGCAAATAAAGCCTAAAGCCAGAAGAAGGGAAATAATAAAAATGAGAACAGAAAATAAAAGATATAGAAACAAAGAAACAAACAAAAAACAGTAGAAGAGATCAATGAAACTAAGAGATGGTTCTTTGAAAGAATTAATAAAATTGATAACCCCTTAGCTAGACTTATCAAAAAGAAAATAGAAAGGATTCAAATAAATAAAATCATGAACAAAACAGGAGAGATCACAACCAACACCAAAGAAATACAATTATAAGAGAATATCATGAAAAACTATATGCCAACAAACTAGGCAATCTGGAAGAAATGGATAAATTTGTGAAACAAATAAACTACCAAAACTGAAACAGGAGAAATAGAAAATTTGAACAGAACCATAATCAGCAAAGAAATTTAAACAGTAATAAAAAAAATCTCTAAATAAATAAAAGTACAGGGCCAGATGGCTTCCCAGGGGAATTTTACCAGAAATTTAAAGAGTTAATACCTATTCTCTTCAAACTGTTCAAAAAAAGAAATGGAAGGAAAACTTCCAAACTCATTTGCAGATGCCATGATACTCTATGTAGAAAACCTGAAGACTCCATCCATAAGTGCCAGAACGGATACATGAATTCAGTAAAGTTGCAGGATGCAACATCAATGTACAGAAGTCTGTTGCATCTATATACTAATAATGAAGCAGCAGAAAGAGAAATCAAGGAATTGACTCCATTTACAATTGTGCCAAAAGCCATATCCAGGACTAAACCTAACCAAAGAGGAAAAATGTCTGTAAAGTGAAAACTATGGCAAGATTTAATTATTTTTGGTGCCTGAGTAATATTCTATTACTTTATCCATTCAGCAGTTCATGGACATTTGGGCTCTTTCCAGAATTTGGCTATTGTTGATGCTATAAACATCAAAGTGGATGTATCCCTTCCAAACAGTATTTTTGTATCTTTTGGATCATAGGATAGTTCTATTTTTACCATTTTGAGAAATCTCCATACTGTTGTCCAGAGTGTCTGCACCAGTTTGCATTCCCACCAACAGTGTAAGAGGGTTCCCCTTTCTCTGAATCCTCGCCAGCATCTGTTGTTTCCTGTGTGGTTAATTTTAGCCATTCTGACAGGTGTCATGTGATATATCACTGTGGTTTTGATTTGTATTTTCCGATTGACCAGTGATGTTGAGTATTTTTTCATGTGTTTGTTAGCCACGTGGATGCCTTCATTTCTTCATTGGGAAAATATCTATACACGTCTCCTTCCCATTTCTTAACTAGGTTGTTTTGGGGGTGTTGAGTTTGATAAGTTCTTTATAGATTTTGGATACTAACCCTTTATCAGATATGTCATTTGCAAATATCTTCTCCCATTCTGAAGGTTGCCTTTTACTTTTGTCGATTATTTCCTTCACTATGCAGAAGATTTTTATCTTGATGAAGTCCCAAAAGTTCATTTTTGCTTTTGTTTCCCTTGCCTCTGGAGACATGTCTAGTAAGAATTGCTATGTCCAATGTCAAAGAGGTTGTGTTCTCTTTTAAGATTTTGATGATTTTTGGTCTCACATTTAGGTCTTTCATCCATTTTGAGTTTATTTTTGTGTATGTGTATGAAAGTGGTCCAGTTTAATTGTTTTTCATGTTGCTGTCCAGTTTTCTCAATACCATTTGTTGAAGAGACTGTCTTTTCCCATTAGATATTCTTTCCTGCTTTGTCAAAGATTAGTTAACTATGAAGCTGTGGTTCCATTTCTGGGATTTCTATTTTTTTTATTTTTATTTTTAAGCTTGCTTGCTTATTTATTTATTTATTTATTTAGACAGAGAGAGAGAGAGAGAGAGAGAGAGAGAGAGAGAGAGAGAGAACGAACATGTGAAAGCAGAGCAGGAGCAGAGATAAAGGGAGAAAGAGAATCCCAAGCAGGCTCCATGCTGTGAGTGTGGAACCTGATGAGGGACTTGATCTCACAAACCATGAAATTATAACCTGAGCCAAAACTAAGATTTGATGCTTAACCAACTGAGCCACTCAGGTATCCCCTGAGTTTTCTGTTCTATTGATCTCTGTTCCTGTTTTTGTGCTAGTACCATAATGTCTTGATGAGGTATTACATTTCAAATATTGTTTCTACTTCTGAATGCCAACACGATCGATGACCATACATTATATCATTACTAAAATTTTGTCCAACTTCTATGTTCAATCTTCAAGTGATGAATATAGTGTAGATACTTAATATTATTTACGAGTTATCATCACTGCGGCACAGAATAATATGGGACTCAGTTTCCCATTGGAAATGACACTGCTGGGTGCCTGGGTGGCTCAGTCTAAGCATCTGACTTCATCTCAGGTCATGATCTCATGATTTGTGAGCTTGAGCCCTGCTTTGGGTGACCTCGAGCCCCACATCTGGTGAGTATGAGCCACACTTCAGCTAAAACATGAGACCTGCTTCAGGTGAGCACCACTTCTGTCTCCCCCCCCCCAAAAAAAAATGACCCTGCTATTTTTCTGTACAATATTATTAATTTTTAAAATGTTTTATTTATTTTTGAGACAAAGAGAGACAGAGCATGAGCAGGGGAGGGGCAGAGAGAGAACAAGGCACAGAATCCGAAGCAGGCTCCAGGCTCTGAGCTGTCAGCACAGAGCCTGATGCGGGGCTAGAACTCACAAACCGCGAGATCATGACCTGAGCCAAAGTCGGGCCCTTAACCAACTGAGCCACCCAGGCGCCTCCTGTACGTTATTAAAGGAGACATCTTATGTTACCAAAATGATATACACTAGAACTTTAAAAAATATGTTCCTTCTGATGTTTTCTTTAAGTTTATTTTAAAAACTTTGGAAGCTTGAATAATTTATTAAGCTTAGGTATCAAAAAAATGGTAATCGTATTAATGGTAAACCTCAGATCAAAGGATTTATACAGTGTGCCAAAAAATTTCCTGCCAATAACATTTTGCTGAGGTGACATTTCTTTCAAATAAGAAGTTATATGTAAGAGTGGAATATGATACTTTAACTGCTTCTCAAATGCTCCTTTTTATTTGGTAGTCTTGTGAGTCAAGGCAAAATTAGGTGAGCAATAATGGATTAACCAAATAAATATATGACTAAAAGTAATAAATAACTTAAACTACTTTATTGGAAAAAATTCTTATTATAAATTAAACATTATAGGCATTTTTCTCTGTGTTGTCTTGGACAGAGTTGACTGCTACTCCTTTCCATGCTTAACAAAGGGCTTTATGGTAGTAATAAATAATCGAAACACTTAGAAGTGTTGTTTGACGAGTATGCTGATTATTTGTAATTAAGTGTGTATTGTAGCTAAATGGTAATATGGGATTTGCTTGGTTTGATCCTTTGTTATACAATTATTGTTTGAAAATTCAATAAAATGCTAAAACAAATAAAGCTACTAATAATAAGAACAATTGATGAGTTTTTTTTGTGTGTGTTACACCCTCTGTCTCTAGACTGTGAAAGAATGCAGCTGTGTTGATTCATTATTAAAGAACTACTTGCAAAGTTAATCCCCAATCTACCAAATAAGAGATTAGCAAAACAACTCAATTGTTTTAACTCTTGATTATAAGTTTGATAACATGAAAAATGATACTCGTCTGTGATATGATTCAATTTTGCCCTTCACCAGAAGATAATTACTTAATAGAATTATCCACGAAGTAATTTTACTGATGTAGAAAACAATAAATTCTATTTTAGCTTCAACATATAAGATTACTGAAGTTTGTATCTTTTAAAAATATTTATAGATTTATATCTTATGAGAGAATTTCCAAATTATCAAATGGTCGATACTAGTTAACAGATAGGTAAACTGTAAAATCAATAACAAAATCTCATTATACCATGGATTTCATTATAGTAAAATACCATATTTCTCCTGGATTTAATATACAATTTATTTAGAGGATAAAATATTAGATTTTGTCCAACAGAATTGAAAAGCCATTGTATTAATTTGTTACAGAATTTTTATCTTTTAAGGATATGAAAAGTTTATGTTGAACTTGAAGATAGCTATTTTATGAAGTTATCACATTATATGTATAATTGCAGTTATGCTACAAAAATGTTCCAATTTTATTTTATCTACAAGTTATATCTACTTTCTGTTTCTAATTTTTAAACTTAGTGTTGTGCTTTTGTTTTTCCACAATACCATGTTTATTATATTCTGAAGTTTAAGCCTAACAATTTCCTTTGAAAATATTTTTTGTTTATATCTGTTTAGGTTGAGCGACACTCCTTTCACATCTTGTTATCCAGGGATTCCTTGGGTATACTTCCATGATTAATACCGATTAATATACAAACTATTGGATATCTACTGATTACAAATGAGTATCTCTTTACAGCTGAGGTCAAGAAGTCAGGTGGAGTGTTTAATGCTTTCCCAAAATCAGTTGGTGCAAAAAAGAAAATATTTCTTTCCATCCAAATTTAAATATGGAATTACTTTTAAATATTAAAGTACATTTCTTTTTTTTTTTCATCATAAAAGATAACCCCATAAGTGAAAATGAAGAGAAGGGAGAACCAGCTCTGTGCAAATCTAGGAAAATTAAAATTTTCAGCTGACATCCACCAGAACTTAAAAATTGCAAAGTTTCTTAGAAAGAATACATTCAAAACTCTGCTTTAAGAACAAACCAAAAATCTGCAGATGGTAAGAAAATGAGTATATTACAGATAATTATAAGGGTGCCAGTACATGGACGCCACGCATTAAGTTGCAGATGTCCCTTGTAAATAATGAGCACAGGACAAGTAGACGATCAGCAAAACTTGGGCCATGCCAGAAAAATCAAAGAACTCTGAACATTGACTATCAGCTAAGCCTAGGCTAAGAGAGATGGGAAAATCATATGTCTACTATGAATATATTTCTCTTTTAGGCTTGAACATAAATTCCAGCCTTTTTATCCATCACGCTATCTAGACTTTCTGCCAACAAATACACATGTTACATTATTTTACTCATGGCACTCATCACAGTCTGAAATTATCTTATTATTACTTCATGTGATTGTTTACATATTCCTAATATTTTTTCTTTTTTCACCACTAGAAAGCAAGCTGTATGTCAGGAAGGGTTCTTATTGTGTCAATACATGCACTGTTTTACACAGTAGCTAATGCTGACATGCAGCTGTTTAAATTTAAGTTAAACTTGAAAAATATTAAAACAAGTTCCTTTTTCCATATTTTTGATGTTCAGTAGTCACATGTGGCTAGTGGCTAAAATATTTGGTTTCACAAACTTTAATTTCTGTTACTAGTTATGTTTGTAGTTGGAGATGATTTTTTTTTTGGTACTAGAGATGGAAAGACTTTATTTTCATATCAGAAATTTCTGCTTTAGTTTTTTTGTCATCTGCAGGTATTTGTCTTATTTCAAAAATCATTTCTTTTTTTATAACTTCTGTTTTTTATTTTTTATATTTTTTATTTTAATTTTTTTAATATATGAAATTCATTGTCAAATTGGTTTCCATACAACACCCAGTGCTCATCCCAAAAGCTGCCCTCCTCAATGCCCATCACCTACCCTTCCTTCCCTCCCATCAACCCATCAACCCTCAGTTTGTTCTCAGTTTTCAAGACTCTCTTATGCCTTGGCTCTCTCCCACTCTAACCTCATTTTTTTTCCTTCCCCTTCCCCATGGGTTTCTGTTAAGTTTCTCAGGATCCACATAAGAGTGAAAACATATGGTATCTGTCTTTCTCTGTATGGCTTATTTCACTTAGCATCACACTCTCCAGTTCCATCCACGTTGCTACAAAGGGCCATATTTCATTCTTTCTCATTGCCACGTAGTACTCCATTGTGTATATAAACCACAATTTCTTTATCCATTCATCAGTTGATGGACATTTAGGCTCTTTCCATAATTTGGCTATTGTTGAGAGTGCTGCAATAAACATTGGGGTACAAGTGCCCCTATGCATCAGTACTCCTGTATCCCTTGGGTAAATTCCTAGCAGTGCTATTGCTGGGTCATAGGGTAGGTCTATTTTTAATTTTCTGAGGAACCTCCACACTGCTTTCCAGAGTGGCTGCACCAATTTGCATTCCCACCAACAGTGCAAGAGGGTTCCCATTTCTCCACATCCTCTCCAGCATCTATAGTCTCCTGATTTCTTCATTTTGGCCACTCTGACTGACGTGAGGTGATATCTGAGTATGGTTTTGATTTGTATTTCCCTGATGAGGAGCAACGTTGAGCATCTTTTCATGTGCCTGTTGGCCATCCAGATATCTTCTTTAGAGAAGTGTCTATTCATGTTTTCTGCCCATTTCTTCACTGGAATATTTGTTTTTTGGATGTGGAGTTTGGTGAGCTCTTTATAGATTTTGGATACTAGCCCTTTGTCCGATATGTCATCTGCAAATATCTTTTCCATTGGCATTCCGTTGGTTGCCTTTCAGTTTTGTTGTTTCCTTTGCTGTGCAGAAGACTTTTATCTTCATGAGGTCCCAATAGTTCATTTTTGCTTTTAATTCCCTTGCCTTTGGGGATGTGTCAAGTAAGAAATTGCTACAGCTGAGGTCAGACAGGTCTTTTCCTGCTTTCTCCTCTAGGGTTTTGATGGTTTCCTGTCTCACGTTCTGGTCCTTTATCCATTTTGAGTTTATTTTTGTGAATGGTGTGAGAAAGTGGTCTAGTTTCAACCTTCTGCATGTTGCTGTCCAGTTCTCCCAGCACCATTGGTTAAAGAGACTGTCTTTTTTCCATTGCATATTCTTTCCTGCTTTGTCAAAGATCAGTTGGCCATACGTTTGTGGGTCTAGTTCTGGGGTTTCTATTCTATTCCATTGGTCTATGTGTCTGTTTCTGTGCCAATACCATGCTGTCTTGATAATGACAGCTTTGTAGTAGAGGCTAAAGTCTGGGATTGTGATGCCTCCTGCTTTGGTTTCTTCTTCAAAATTACTTTGACTATTCGGGGTCTTTTGTGGTTCCATATGAATTTTAGGATTGCTTGTTCTAGCTTCGAGAAGAATGCTGGTGCAATTTTGATTGGGATTGCATTGAATGTGTAGATAGCTTTGGGTAGTATTGACATTTTGACAATACTTATTCTTCCAACCCATGAGCACGGAATGTTTTTCCATTTCTTTATATCTTCTTCAATTTCCTTCATAAGCTTTCTATAGTTTTCAGCATACAGATCTTTTACATGTTTGGTTAGATTTATACCTAGGTATTTTATGCTTCTTGGTGCAATTGTGAATGGGATCAGTTTCTTTATTTGTCTTTCTGTTGCTTCATTATTAGTGTATAAAAATGCAACTGATTTCTGTACATTGATTTTGTATCCTGCAGCTTTGCTGAATTAATGTATCAGTTCTGGCAGACTTTTGGTGGAGTCTATCCTGATCTCCATGTATATTATCATGTCATCTGCAAAAAGTGAAAGCTTAACTTCATCTTTGCCAATTTTGATGTCTTTTATTTCCTTTTGTTGTCTGATTGCTGATGCTAGAACTTCCAACACTATGTTAAACAACAGCGGTGAGAGTGGGCATCCCTGTCGTGTTCCTGATCTCAGGGAAAAAGCTCTCAGTTTTGCCCATTGAGGATGATATTAGCTGTGGGCTTTTCATAAATGGCTTTTATGATGTTTAAGTATGTTCCTTCTATCCCCACTTTCTCGAGGTTTTTATTAGTAAAGGATGCTGAATTTTGTCAAATTCTTTTTCTGCATCGATTGACAGGATCATATGGTTCTTATCTTTTCTTTTATTAATGTGATGTATCACGTTGATTGATTTGCGAATGTTGAACCAGCCCTGCATCCCAGGAATGAATCCCGCTTGATCATGGTGAATAATTCTTTTTATATGCTGTTGAATTCAATTTGCTAGTATCTTATTGAGAATTTTTGCATCCATATTCATCAGGGATATTGGCCTGTAGGTCTCTTTTTTTACTGGGTCTCTGTCTGGTTTAGGAATCAAAGTAATACTGGCTTCATAGAATGAGCCTGGAAGTTTTCCTTCCCTTTCTATTTTTTGGAATACCTTGAGAAGGATAGGTATTATGTCTGCTTAAATGTCTGGTAGAATTCCCCAGGGAAGCCATCTGGTCCTGGACTCTTATTTGTTGGGAGATTTTTGATAACTGATTCAATTTCTTTGCTGGTTATGGGTGTGTTCAAGCTTTCTATTTCCTCCTGTTTGAGTTTTGGAAGTGCGGGTGTTTAGGAATTTGTCCATTTCTTCCAGGTTGTCCAGTTTGTTGGCATATAATTTTTCATAGTATTCCCTGATAATTGCCTGTATTTCTGAGGGATTGGTTGTAATAATTCTATTTTCATTCATGATTTTATCTATTTGGGTCATCTCCCTTTTCTTTTTGAGAAGCCTGGTTAGAGGTTTATCAATTTTGTTTATTTTTTCAAAAAACCAACTCTTGGTTTCGTTGATCTGCTCTACAGTTTTTTTAGATTCTATATTGTTTATTTCTGCTCTGCTCTTTATTATTTCTCTTCTTCTGCTGGGTTTGGGGTGTCTTTGCTGCTCTGCTTCTATTTCCTTCAGTTGTGCTGTTAGATTTTGTATTTGGGATTTTTCTTGTTTCTGGAGACAGGCCTGGATTGCAATGTATTTTCCTCCCAGGACTGCCTTTGCTGCATCCCAAAGTCTTTGGACTGTTGTATTTTCATTTTCGTTTGTTTCCATATATTTTTGAATTTCTTCTCTACTTGCCAGGTTGACTCATTCATTCTTTAGTAGGGTGTTCTTTAACTTCCATGCTTTTGGAGGTTTTCCAGACTTTTTCCTGTGGTTGATTTCAAGCTACATCTCATTGTGGTCCGAAAGTATGCATGGTATGATCTCAATTCTTGTATACTTATGAAGGGCTGTTTTGTGACCCAGTATGTGATCTATCTTGGAGAATGTTCCAAGTGTACTCGAGTAGAAAGTATATTCTGTTGCTTTGGGATGCAGAGTTCTAAATATATCTGTCAAGTCCATCTGATCCAATGTATCATTCAGGGACCTTGTTTCTTTATTGACTGTGTGTCTAGATGATCTATCCATTTCTGTAAGTGGGGTGTTAAAGTCCCCTGCAATTACCACATTCTTGTCAATAAGGTTGCTTATATTTGTGAGTAATTGTTTTATATATTTGGGGGCTCCCATATTCAGCACATAGACATTTATAATTGTTAGTTCTTCTTGATGAATAGACCCTGTAATTATTATATAATGCCCTTATTTATCTCTTGTTACAGCCTTTAATTTAAAGTCTAGTTTGTCTGCTATAAGTATGGCTACTCCAGCTCTCTTTTGACTTCCAGTAGCATGATAAATAGTTCTCCATCCCCACAATTTCAAACTGAAAGTGCCCTCAGGTCTAAAATGTGTCTCTTGTAGACAGCAAATAGATGGGTCTTGTTTTTTTATCCATTCTGATACCCTATGTCTTTTGGTTGGAGCATTTAGTCCATTTACATTCAGTGTTATTATAGAAAAATATGGGTTTAGAGTCATTGTGATGTTTGTAGGTTTCATGCTTGTAGCGATGTCTCTGGTACTTTGTCTCACAGGATCCCCCTTAGGATCTCATGTAGGGCTGGTTTAGTTGTGGTGAATTACTTCAGTTTTTGTTTGTTAGGGAAGACCTTTATCTCTCTTTCTATTCTAAATGATAGATTTGCTGGATAGAGGATTCTCGGCTGCATTTTTTCTGTTCATCACATTGAAGATTTCCTGCCACTCCTTTCTGGCCTGCCAAGTTTCAGTAGAGAGATCAGTCACGAGTCTTATTGGTCTCCCTTTATATGTTAGAGCACATTTATCCCTAGCTACTTTCAGAATTTTCTCTTTATCCTTGTATTTTGCAAGTTTCACTATGATATGTCATGCAGAAGATTGATTCAAGTTACGTCTGAATGGAGTTCTCTGTGCCTCTTGGATTTCAATGCCTTTTTCCTTCCCCAGATCAGGGAAGTTCTCAGATATTATTTCTTCAAGTATACCTTCAGCACCTTTCCCTCTCTCTTCCTACTCTGGAATAGCAATTATGCGTAGATTATTTCTCTTCAGTGCATCACTTAGTTCTCTAATTTTTCCCTCATACTCTTGGATTTTTTTATCTTTTTCTCAGCTTCTTCTTTTTCCATAATTTTATCTTCTAGTTCACCTATTCTCTCCTCTGCCTCTTCAATCCGAGCTGCGGTCATCTCCATTTTATTTTTCAGCTCATTAATAGCATTTTTAGCTCCTCCTTGCTGTTCCTTAGTTCCCTGATCTCTGTAGCAATAGATTCTCTGCTGACCTTTATACTGTTTTCAAGCCCAGCGACTAATTTTGTGACTATTATTCTAAATTCACTTTCTGTTATATTGTTTAAATTGTTTGATTTCTAAAAAGGTTTTGTAGCCCCATCCACTTCTTAAGCACTGTCTTTCCCAAACTGATAAATAGTAATATAGTCTGTCAGAAAAGCACCCAACTTTGATAGGTCATTCTGTACTGAGTCCAGAAATTTTTATTTGAGCTTATTTTGTTCCCTTCAATATCATCTGAATTTTCATTTAACATGAGGTGAATAGACTTTCTATAACTCTTCATGTATTTTCTATTGTTATGTTTTCCTTATTTAATTATATACTGGATAGTAGTATTTTTTTAAAATGTGCTAATACTGCCATCCTTCTCAGAATATCTACAGTTCTGTTGTCCTCAAAACTAAAATAAGAAAATCAAATCTAGGTGTTTTTACTTATAGTCAATTGGAAATCTTGCATCTGACTCAAAAATGCCATTAATGACATTATGTTCCATTTTCCACAGCCTCTCAAACAAAAGTTTGCTTTGTTGAGATTCATTTCTCTAGGTAATATATGTTAAAATAGCACTGCATTTTTCTTACTATTACTTATCTTTTCCTACTAAACTTTAGAAAAAAAATTTTCTCTTATTTCCAACCCAAAAAGAATCTGACACATATTATGTACTCACCAAATATCCAATCAATACATGAAAGAAATACTGAATGAATTACAATGTAGTTTATTAGTATATATATGAATGTTCTTTTGTAAAACAAAAAATTAAACTATCCAGATTCCCCTTTATGTCTAAAACAATAAAAAGATGTAAATAAAAATAGCAGAGATCATTAGTGAAAAATTGTACAACTACCTTATTGAAAAATGGCAATTTTAAGTTTTTCTTTATACAGGCAACATGGATAAATCAACTTTGGTTTATATTTAAAAGGTATAGTAGGAAATCATCATGGTCAGGATAAGATACAGAGAAAGCAATATTGTCTAATGACAGATGTGCACTTTCCAAGTCTACCTAATGGCCTTGCCAGTAGACACATGAAGTATAAGGAAGTAAAATTCATATTAGAATTTCTGCAAGTTAAATGTTCAAGGTTGGAGTAACTGTATATTTATATTGAGGATATTGGCTGGGGATCACCTCCTATGAACTAGTTCACCCCTATTATATATGGAGTCTGAGACAAGACTAAAAACGGAGGCCTACATACACCTAACTAAATATTTCACTTGTAAAATCAAATTAATGAGTTTAATAAAATAAATTATAGCTGAGAACTTCCCTAATCTGGGAAAGGAAATGGACACCCAAATCCAGGAGGCACAGAAAACTCCCTTCAGATTCAACAAGAATAGGTCTTCTCCATGGCATGTCATAGTGAAACTGGCAAAACACAAAGATTAAGAGAGAATTCTGAGGCAGCTAGAGACAAATAGGCCTTAACCTATAAGTATCCTTAGGGATACTAAGAGTCTATTACCCTGAGACACATCACGTAAGGGTAGTAGCAGACCTGTCCACTGAGACTTGACAGGCCAGAAGGGAGTGGCAGGAAATATTCAATGTGCTGAATAGGAAACTATGCAGCCAAGAATCCTTTATCCAGCAAGGCTGTCATTCAGAATAGGAGAGATAAGTCTTTCCCAGACAAACAAAAACTGAAGGAGTTCATGACCACTAAACCAACCCTGCAAGTGATCCTATGGAGACTCTGTGAGTGGAATGCTGCAAAGACTACAAAGGACCAGAGTCATCAACACAAGCATGGAACCTACAGATAATACACTGACACTAAATCCATATCTTTCAATAATAACTCAATGTAAATAGACTAAATGTCCTAGCCAAAAGTCATAGGGTAACAGAATGGATAAAACACCAAGATCCATCTATATGCTGTCTACAAGAGACTCATTTTAGACCCGAAGGACAACTTCAGATTGATATCGAGGAGATGGAGAACCATCTATCATGCTACTGGAAGTCAAAAGAAAGCTGGAATAGCCACATTTATATCAGACAAACTATATTTTAAACTAAAGGCTATAACAAGAGATGAAGAAGGGCATTATATCATTACAGGATCTATCCATCAAGAAGAGCTAACAACTATAAATGTTTATGCTCCCAAATTGAAACACCCAAATATACAAATCAATTAATCACAAACATAAGCAATCTTACTGATAAGAATATGGTAATTGCAGGGGACTTCAATACCCCACTTACAACAATGGACACATCATCTAGGCAGAAAGTCAATAAAGAAACAATGGCCGTGAATGACACACTGGACCAGATGGACTTGACATGTATTTAGAACTTTTCATCCAAAAGCAGCAGAATACACATTCTTCTCTAATGTACATGGAACATCTCCAAGACAGATCACATACTGGGTCACAAAACATCCCTCAATAAATATAAAATAATTGAGATTATACCATGCATATTTTCAGATCACAACACTATAAAATGTGAAATCAACCACAAGAAAAATTTTAGAAAGCCTCCAAATGCATGGAGGTTAAAGAACATCCTACTAAAGAATGAATGAGTCAACCAGACAATTAAAGAAGAAATTAAAGGGGCAACTGGGTGACACAGTTTGTTAAGCATCTGACTTTGGCTCAGGTCATGATCTTGCAGTTCATGAGTTTGAGCCCCACATTGGGCTCTGTGCTGACAGCTTGGAGCCTGGTGCCTGTTTCAGATTCTCTTTCTTTCTCTCTGCCCCTTCCCTGCTTGCACTTTGTCTCTCTCTCTCTGTTAAAAGTAAATGAACATTGAAAAAATTTTTTAAAAAGGAGAAGAAATTAAAAAAAAAAAACCACATGGATGAAAACAAAAATGAACACAACAGTCCAAACCCTTTGGGATGCAGCAAAGGTGGTCCAAAGAGGAAAATACATTGCAATCCAGGCTTATCTCAAGAAAGAAGAAAAATCCCAAATACAAAACCTAAGTGCACACCTAACAGAACTAGAAGCAGAACAGCAAGAAACCCCAAAGCCAGCAGCAGAAGAAAACTAATAAAGATTAGAACAAAAATAAACAATATAGAATAAAAAGAAATAGTTGAACAGATCAATGAATCTAAGAGCTGGTTCTTTGAAAGAATAAACAAAATTGATAAACCCCTAGCAAGACTTCTCAAAAACAAAAGAGAGAGAGACCAAATACATAAAATCATGAATGAAAGAGGAGAGATCACATCACAACAGATATACAAACAGTTATTAGAGAATACTATGAAAAATTATATGCCAACAAACTGGACAACTTGGAAGAAATGGACAAATTCCTAGACACTCACAGACTACCAAAACTCAAACAGGAAGAAATAAAAAATTTGAACAGAACCATAACCAGAGAAGAAATTGAATCAGTTATTAAAAACTCCCAACAAATAAGAGTCCTGGGCCAGATGGCTTCTCATAGGAATTCTACCAGACATTTAAAGAAGAGTTAACACCTATCCTTCTCATGCTGTTCCAAAAAAAAAAAAAAAAGAAAAAAGAAAGAAAGAAAGAAAGAAAAAGAAACAGAAGGAAAGCTTCGAGACTGATTCTATGAAGCCAGCATTACCTCGATTCCCAAATCAGAGACCTCGCAAAAAAGGAGAATTACAAGCCAATATCCCTGATGAACACGGATGCAAAAATTCTCAACAAGATACTAGCAAATCGACTTCAACAGTATATTAAAAGAATTATTTACATTGATCAAATGGGATTCATTCCTGGGGTGCAGGGCTGGTTCAATATTCACAAATCAATCAATATGATACATCGCATTAATAGACGAAAGGATAAGAACCATATGATCCTGTCAAAAGATGCAGAAAAAAACATTTGACAAAATATAGAATCCTTTCTTAATGAAAACCCTCAGGAAAGTCAGGACAGAAGGAATATACCTTAACATCATAAGAGCCATACATGAAAAGCCCACAGCTAATATCATCCTCAATGGGGAAAAGCTGAGAGCTTTTCCCCTCTGAGATCAGGAACACATAAGGGATGTCCACCCTCACCACTGTTGTTTTACATCGTGTTGGAAGTCCTAGCTTGAGCAATCAGAAAACAAAATGAAGTAAAAGGCGTCCAAATTGGCAAAGAAGAAGTCAAACTTCCACTTTTCGCAGATGACATGATACTCCACGTTGAAAACTCGAAAGACTCCAACAAAAAGCTGCTAGAACTGACACATTAATTCAGCAAAGTAGTGACATACAAAATCAACGTACAGAAATCAGTTGTGTTTCTATACACCAAATGAAGCAACAGAAAGAGAAATCAGGAAATCAATCCCAGTTACAATTGTACCAAGAACCATAAAATACCCAGGAGTATACCTAACCAAAGAGGTAAAATATCTCTATGCTGAAAACTATAGAAAACTTATGAAGGAAATTGAAGACACAAAGAAATGGAAAAACATTCCATGCTCATGGATTGGAAGAACATATATTGTTAAAATGTCAATACTACCCAAAGCAGTCTATACATTCAATGCAATCCCAATCAAAATTGCACTGGCATTCTTCTCAGGGCTAAAACAACCAATCCTAAAATTTGTATGGAACCACAAAAGACCCCAAAAGCCAAAGTAGTGTTGAAAAAGAAAACCAAAGAAGGAGGCATCACAATCCCAGACTTTAGCCTCTACTGCAAAGCTATAATCATCAGGACAGTACGGTACTGGCACAAAAACAGACACACAGACCAATGGAATAGAGAACCCAGAATTGGACCCACAAATGTATGGCCAACTAATTTTTGACAAAGCAGGAAGGAGCATCCAAAGGAAAAAAGACATTCTCTTTAGCAAATGGTGATGGAAGAACTGGGCAGCAACATACAGAAGAATGAAACTGGACCACTTTCTTTTACCATACACAAAAATAAACTCAAAATGTATGAAAGACCTAAATCTGATACAGGACCCCATCAAAACGCCAGAGGAGAAAACAGGCAACAAACTTTTTGACTTAGCTGCAGCAATTTCTTGCTCAACACATCTCTAAAGGCAAGGAAAATAAAAGCAAAAATGAAGTATTGGGACCTCATCAAGATACAAAGCTTCTGAACGGCAAAGGAGACAATCAACAAAACTAAAAGGCAATGATGGAATGGGAGAATATATTTGGATAAAGGGATAGCATTCAAAATCTATAAAGAACTTACCAAACTCAACACTTGAAAAACAAATAATCCAGTGAAGAAATGGGCAGAAGACATGAATAGACACTTTTCCAAAGAAGACATCCACATGGCCAATGGACACATGAAAAGATGCTCAACATCGCTCATATCAGGGGAATACAAATCAAAATGACATTGAGATACCACCTCACACTGGTCAGAGTGGCTAAAATGAACAACTCAGGAAATGACAGATGTTGGCGAAGATGTGGAGAAACGGGAACCCTTTTGCACTGTTGGTGGGAATGCAAACTGGTGCAGCTGCTCTGGAAAATAGTGTGGAGGTTTCTCAAAAAATTAAAAATAGAATTACCCTATGATTCAGCAATAACACTCCTAGGAATTTATCCAAATGAAACTGAAGTGCTGATGCATAGGGGCACATGTACCCCAATGTTTATAGCAGCACTATCAACAATAGCCAAATTATGGAAAGAGCCCAAATGTTCATCAACTGATGAATAGCTAAAGAAGATGTGGTTTACATATACAATGTAACACTACTTGACAAAGAGAAAGAATGAAATTCTGCCATTTGCAAAAACTTGAATGGAAGTGGAGGGTATTATGCTAAGTGATATATGTCAGTCAGAGAAAGATATATATCATATGTTCTCACTCATATGTAGAATTTGAGAAACTTAACAGAAGGCCATGGAGGGAAGGGAAGGGGAAAAATAGTTTCAAATAGAGAGTTGAGCAAACCATAAGAAACTTTTAAATACAGAGAACAAAATGAGGGGTGATGGGGAGGTGGGGGCAAGGGGGAAATGGGTGATGGCCATTGAGGAAGGCACATGTTGGGATGAGCACTGGGTGTTGCATGTAAGCAATGAATCATGGGAACCTACTCCTGAAGCCAAGAGCACACAGTATACACTGTATGTTAGATAATTTGACATTAAATAATATTTAAAAAAAAATAAAAAAGAAGAAAAATTCTATCTGCTTTCCTGGAAGAACACACTATCTCTATCTTCTATGTCTGTTTTCTATAAAAATATTCTTTAAAACATAGTCTGGAACAAAAAATGACAATGTCTCTCCTGGCAAGATGTGTAGAAATATGAAATACTCATGGAGAAATGTCTCCCAATCATCCTATATGTTTGAGTACATAATAAACAATTAACAACTGACTTTATAATTATTTCATAAAATTTATGCCTCAGTTTCAGCAAAATCACTAAATATGTTGTTAAAAATAACCCTTCCACATAGTTTGTTTTCAATTGAAAGTAATGCAAAATTCTACATCTTTTCCTGAGTCACTGCAGCTCTTAGATTGTATGCTATCAATAGTGACTTGGAAAAAAATTACTTTGCTGGGGAAGGTGCAATGAAATTATCTATAATATTCTTGAAGCAATTATTAGATTCAGAAATAAAGTAGGATTTTGAAGTTGAGACCAAACTTCGTAATGAAGTTTTATATATTTCCATCAAAGACTAGAAATATTTTAATTTTATCACATAAATCACAAGGTTATATTTCAGTTTTTATCATCTTTAACAGATATAGATGCAGTTTTACCATCTTTAACAAATATAGAGTCATTATCACAAATGTTTCATTTAGACATTTATATGTGAATTATTTAGTCTTACAAAGTATTGTTCAAGTGTCATGAAATTTGTTAATTACAAATCATTATTTATGGATTCTTTTAGAATCATGAATTAGAACACAAAAAAGCAGAAAAAGGAAAATTGGCATTGATATTTAATAAAATCTATAACATTTATGTCCTATATTAGGAAGGCCTTATCATTAAGTTTACTAATCTTTCCTTTGATGTGTATAATCTGCCATTAATCCTATGTTAATCCTATTTGCTGAACTATATATTCATTCCTAAGATTTCCATTTTTGTTTCTCTAGAATTTATTTCTTTTTGTTATGTTTATGCTTTCCTTTAGATTCTTGAACACATTTATATGTTTTTATAATTTTGTTGTCAATTATGAAATTGATTTCTAAACGTGTTTCTTCTAATTTATTATTGTCAGGTTATTGGTCACATTTTATTGTATCTTCAGGTGACTAACACATTTTGATTGAATGGTGGACATTATAAATGTTATGCTTTTGAATATATGACATTTTTTACTCTCAAGTGTTGGGACCTCATCAAGATACAAAGCAGGAAATTAAATTTTTGACAGGAAGTTAAAATATTTGTGGATTAGACTGATCCTTTGAAAGCTCATCATATCGCTTGTTAGAATGGATCAACAGTAGTCTTTACTTTAGGAATGGTTTATCACTACTCAAAATGTGGGTAAACCATTTCGGGTGACTCTAACTATAGCCCTAAGTATTCAATAATATTCTCCACTCTTCTTTGTCTGAATTTAAATGTCTTCCTATACTGTGTGATTTTTCATGGTTGTTTAGCTTACAGATCCAAGGTAATTGTTCATTGTGGAGTATCATCCTATCTGGTTACATAGCTGACTAGTCTTCAGGTAAACACTGAAGAGGAGTCCACATGGATCTCTGGAGCTATTTTTCTGTGTAATAGCTTCTTGTACATATTCTACACCATATATGTCCACTTCTTCTAGAGCTATGAGCTCTGATCTTTATCTTGTCAAGAAAGAGATAATGTTTCTTCTGATCGATTTCCCCTTTACTATACTAGAAGTTCAGAAAATGCTCCTAGACAGTCAGCAAGCTAGAGTAATCATAAAATTCATCTTGTTTGTTTTTCTCCTATCAGGATTAGAGCTCTGTACTGCCTAGTGTCCAATGTATGAAAACCTTTTCTGGTTGTTTATGGCAGGAGTGCTGGTCTATAACATGTACTTAATTATTCTTGGAAGCAGAATAATTTCGTTCCTTTTTATATTCTTCATTTTTCTGTTGTGATTTTCCACCTCCTACCGCTTGATGCCTAAATTTTTCTTTAAATCTTTGACCTTATATAAAATAGCTCTTTTAATTTTCATGTATTCTAATTTTAGTGACATCCCTAAAACTCTCTTTATTTTTTCCTTTTAGCTACAGATGATAGGATCCCACTTTTGTATGTGGGTATCAGTTTGTGATTATGTGCTGGTCCTTGCGGATGTTATGTTGTTTAGCATCTTGGTTCTGTTTCTCTTTTTTCTTTTTTTAAATGATAAAGTTTAAAGGAAGTTAAAGGAAATTAAAGGAAGTTAATTTACAATTCTGTTGAGTCTTGATTTTAGAATTTATTAGGGTAGTTTTAAAGTAGCCTTACCCTAGCATGAGAGTAGCTTTACTTGTAAAGAAAGGGCTTTCTGGCAATTCAGTTCAATGTCCAGAGTGACCATGAAGTCTCTACACACTGACTATATAAACTCTAGTGTATCCAGGATTTTGTAACCTCCAGAATTTCTATTTAGGATACAGTTCTTCAGTAGTTGTTCCCTGGAAAGTCTTGTGGATTATTATCCTGTGCCTGTGCAGATTAATCTTCAGCCAAAGACTCAAAGGATCCCTGTGCAGATTCTGGTGTTCTTTCTCTGCATATCTCCTTTATCTCTTGTATCCTGATTTCCAAATTGCAGCTGACTCAGGAGTCCCATATTGCAACTAGTGGTTTCCTCTTCCCAGAGGGATTGCTTATCTCTTTTCAAACTCCCCTTTCCTTTTTCATGCTTCGGAAAGCTCCTCCCTGTCCTCAGTGGAAATCTTGGTGAATGTGATGCTTACTCAATGTGTTTCCTTTCTCTTGCTGATAAATCCTTGTTTCATGTATTGTTCAGGATGTAAAAAGTTTATTTGTATACTTTTTCCAGTTTTATAGTTTTTTAGAGTGTGTGTGGAGGGGAGTCTGATACCTGCTATTCCATATTTGAAGGATATTTCTTCTGAGTATAGAACTGTGCATTGGAAATATTTCCAGAATGTAAATGTGTTATCAAACTGTCATCTATCTTTGATTGCTCTTGTTAAAAAGTCAGCCATCAATCTTACTGTTCTTTGAAGGTAATATATCTTTTGTTTCTCAGCTATGGTTAAAGCTGTCTCTTCATCTTTGATTTTCAGCAGTTCATTTTGATGTGATTGGAGTGCTGTTTTTTTTAAATACTTATCTTGCATAGAATTAAATGGAATATTTGCATCTGAAAGAGATTCACAGATAAATTTTCACAAGCTTTTTTTAAAAAAATTATTTGCTGAGATTTTTTTTTCAAACACCAATTCTGTCTCATTTTCTCTCTCCTCTCCTCTGGGACTCAAATTTCACATATGTTAGACCTTTTAATAGTGTCTCACATGTCTCTTGTATTTTACTTTATGTTATTTTTTTCTCATTCTTGATACTCTCAGGGCTTCAGTTTGTATGTATTCTATTTTTTCCTATGTCTGGTTTTCTAAATCTATGTCATATTTTGTTTAGTCTCACTCAGTGTACTCTCACCTTCATAATTTTTCTGGTTTTTTTTTTTTTGTAATTTCCAATTCTCTGTTAAAAATCTTAACTTTTTAATCTATTTTTCATCTTTTCTTCTTTTTCAGATTTTTATCATGATTAATATATTAGTCATAAAATCCTTATCTGATAATTTTAGTATCTGTATTATCTGTGTCCCTCATCCATTGTCCTTGTTTTATACTAATTTTCAGTCATTTCAATCTTTTTCTAGTATTACTCATAAATATGTTGAACATTGTTGAAATATACTGGTGAAAGCATCGGATAATGTTTTCTTCTTCCAAAAGACTAAACTTTCCTTCTATAGGCTTTAGTATTCTGGTGATTAACTTGCTCTGTTGTGCCTGGATTTAAGGCTTTACTAAGGCTTGTCTGTTCAGTTTGTCCAACCTTGTAATGTGTAGTCCTTATTCATAGGCATCATACTTATTTCTTGGGTATGGTCCTTACAGAAAGGACATTTTTTGGGTTTAAACCAATGGTCTAGGATACTGACTAGAGTTCATACACTTTGGCTAAGTTTTTTTTCCCTAAGTTTATTTATTTATTTTGAGAGAGAGAAAGACCAGGGGCAGAGAGAGAAGGAGAGAATCCCAAGCAGCATCAATGCTGTCAGCACAGAGCCTGTTGTGGGACTTGATCCCACTAACTATGAGATCATGACCTGAGCCAAAACCAAGAGCAGGACACTTAACCAACTGAGCCCACACAAGTGTCCCAACTTTGGTGAAGTTTTAACTCCAAAATCTACTTCCCAGTATTCTAAAGCTACTCAAATTTTTAATCATATCTTTAGCCTCATGGTTGCTGTTCTCAGTTATGTTTCTTTCAGTTTTACCTAGCACATGGGTAGTGAAGGTGTCAGCTAACAGGTAGAAAAAAATTTGTTTACAGTTTTTTTTTTAGTTTTACTCTCCTTTTTTGTAGTTTTCACCACTCTGGTATTTTTCCTGAGTTCCTGATATATTTGCAATCCTGAACATAACCTCTGCCTTCTGTGACCAGGTAATCTGATGCTTTGTTCTTTGCCTCTACTCTGTCACACCTGGAGTGAAGAACAACTTTTGGAAAAACATCTGTGATATCTGCTATCTGACAAAAGAGCAGATTCTTAATTGTAAACTGGTATTAATAATATCATACACAGTTGTTGAAATGCTTTGATAATAAATGTACAAGGTCCAAGACAATAATATTTAGTATATTTTAAGAATGCATATAGACAGGAAAAGTCTGCTGGGAAGTGAATTTATGATCCATAATTAAAAATGTGTATCAAACTTGCATCAAATAAAAATTCCACTTACAATGCAGATAATAGAACACTCGCCCTTAACAGAAAATAATTAAAATTACAGCTAATGCTTCAAATAATAAATGTGATGCCTTATTTCACAAATTTTAAAATACTAGAAATGATTACATAGTAGCATACACTAACTGCTAGATGAGGTATTTGATTTATCCTGCCTTACTTATTTTTTTTATGACGTACTAGTGACTACTGCTAAATATCAAATAATTTGATTTACAGCTTTTCACACATATACAATTTTTCTAGCATGTCTTTGTCTCTCAGGCAATCCTTTTATTCTACTTTCTATCATTTCAGCATACTAGACTTTTCTACCCATCATTTAATTTAATGATTTCTTTAAATAGAAAGTGAAGGTAACATATATATAGCATGATTCCAATCTCTAATACTTGTTTAACAAGTCACATTACTGATTTTTATAGCATTTTCTGCTGGATGTTTATTAGATGTAATATTACATTGTAGAGAATAGCAACAGCAAGGACAAACTGGAAATACAAACCCATACATTTCAGAAAATATAGAAAAGTGGATTTTTTTCCTCAAAATACATACATACATACACATTAAAGTTTAAAAATTTTCCAAGACACTTTTGGGTAGCTTATTTGCAATTAATTAACTGTTTTAGGTAAAATAATATCAAGAAAACATCATTTAGGTATATATACTCTCTTTTGGCATGTTTTAAGAAAGTATCATTGCAAGGATTTTTGAAATGTGCTCTCCTAAATTCTGTCTTGGTTTTGTCTAGAGTTATATGAACAGATCAAACACTCTCAGAGTAGAGGTTGGGCATATCTGCCAGTGATTCAAAATGATAGGCACCCAACAGGTCTACCTTAAAATATTTGTTGATAAATTAATTAAATATATACACAGGCAAGTTCTACACCAACTGTTTATTACAGAATTTTTTACCCAAGTGAAATATTTGTGATAGACTATAGCAAAAATTGGTAGTCACATAGATACTTAAGTATAGCTGCACATATTTACTTGTGAAAAATATTTATTCAACACTCACGTTTTGGTGTTTTTTAAAGAACACTCTAGGAGAAATATGTAAAATAAATTTGAGATAATTAGTATAAAGCCTAACCATGTCAAATTGTCATAAAAATGGTTGAATGTTGGTGATTTCAAACGGTACATGTTAATTCATACAGGAAGATCAATTAACATAATGTTCTAGAGACAGAACGTGACAGCTTGGACTAGCTGGTATCATTTACTTTACAAAGAAGTAAAGAAGCATTTAAGGAGAAGTGAAAGGATTTGGTAACTGGATATGAGGAACGTGGAGGGGGACTCTAGAGTCAAGGATGACTTTCATGTTTATGACCTGGACACATGGGCAGGCTGTGTGTCATTTATGAAATATGAAGCACTAAAACAGGAACAGTTTCTTCTTGAAGGGTGGGACACAGCAAGCAATGAGTTCAGTAGAATTTTCGTCATGTTCATGTAGTATGTGAGTGACACTAAGATACCTAGTGAAGAAACTTGGATGGTAGTTGGTTGTGGACACGCTTGCTCTTGAAGCATACAAGTTGTGCTGAAACATAAGAATGTATGAGGCCATTATGAAAGTGTGGAGAGTAAGAGGGCCTAGAACAATGAATGAGAATTACCAAAATTTAAGAAGGCAGCAGAAACCAAAAATTGGCTGAAGAAAGAATATTCAATGTCGTAGAAAACTAAATAAGCTCTTGTGCCATAGAGAGAATTAGAGAGTGTTTGGGGGTGAATGATGAATACTATCAAATAATACAGAGATTCCAAGTGAGACTGTGATTGAAAAGCATCCTTTGGATTTAGTCTCAAGGAAGTAATTGGTGACTATGACACAGCAATTAAAGTGGAGGAGTTGAAGTACTTCCTTTGCTGGAGTGGGTTGGAGTAGGTAATGAAGTACCACATCATTGAAGATGATGAAAAGATATATATTTATTTACATGGAAATGTGTTGATAACGTATTAATAAATTTTTAAACATCAGGTTACAAAGCAGTATTACAATATAATCTGCTGTATAAGAATGTATGTGAAAATACACATAAAAGTATAAAATGATTGTAAAAAGTAAGCATAAACCATATACCACAGCTTGCTTAGAACTTTATATTATTACCTCAGAGCCTTTCTGTGAGAAATAAATGGGATGACAAAATCACAACTCAGGTAAGTCTATGATCACTCAATGATTAAATCAGTGGAGCTACAATTCTATTCAGGAAGTCATTTTCCTTCCCTCCCAAAAGATGTAAGTTTGCTGAAGTTATTTTTAGGACTAGATATATTTGTAATTATTTTGGAATGTCTGCGAATGAAATAAAAAGAGAAAGAAAACTTTAAGTCAGATAACAACTACAGAAAAATCTTTGTTACATAACCTTTCCATAACACAAAAATTCAAAGTTCTGGAGTAATGTAGTCAGTTTTCAAATAAGACTAAATGATGGAGAAAAGGTACCTGAAGAAAACTATGTTTATATTTCCAATAATAATTATTCCAGCTTGTCCAGAGAAGTTAAAATAAACGTAGACTTTTTGAAAATGTCTTAAAGTTTAATAAGAACATCAATATGTCTAAAATGTTAAAACCTGAAATATTAAGTTTAGGAGGACTATCCCTTGTTATATAAAGGGGGAATTTAAGCATGCTAAAATGGGTCGGTATGGATGTAAGGTCACAATTATCATACATCTCTCTCTATAGCTGTGATATCAGCTGTGAAAACTGACCCTGGTATCCCTACTGAAATTTCTGTAGATTGATTGTGCTGTTCACTCAGATAAAAGGTCAGCAAATGCAAAATGAAGTAGACGTGTCAGGTCAAAGAAACAATCATATGCCTTATATAATATACTTCATTTCCTTGAGTTGCTTAGATTATTGCTCCACTTCTACATTATGTGTTAAACACACTATGTTGAATTATAGATTGAAATATAAGTGTAGTTACAACCCTTTCCTATCATGAATTAATGAAGACTAATTTATCAATTTCAAAAACAAGTATGATTTAATTTGGACATAATATACTGATTATATTTTATACTTATTTTCTTGTGGCTCTATAAGTACACTTTTAAAATCCTCTCTCTCTCTCTCTCTCTCTCTCACACACACACACACACACACACACACACACACACACACACACACAGCTCTGAGAAGACATGTAAATACTTGACAAAAAGGAGAATATCAAAGGTGATGTTTTTACTAGTAAAAATGAATGCACAAAATCCTAGGTGTTAGTAAATGGCACTCCTAAATGTTCCAAGTATTTTCCATCCTACCCCAGGATTTAAAATGGAGTGTGAGCTGGCCACTTTCATGGTTTGGTTTAGTAGGATCAATTCCTCAACAGCTTTTCCTCTGCAGATAATTTTTCACAAGAAATGGCATTCCTGGGGCACGTGGGTGGCTCAGTGGGTTAAGTGTTAGACTTGGGCTCAGGTCATGATCTCATGGCTTGTGAGTTCAAGCCCCACATCAGGCTCTGTGCTGGCAGCTGGGAGCCTGGAGCCTGCTTCCAATTCTGTCTTCCTCGCTCTCTGCCCCTCCCCCACTTGCTCTTTGTCTCTCTCAAAAAGAAAGAGACCTTAAAAGAAACTTTAAAAAAGAAATGGCATTCCTCTAATGGCCTCCATTACTCTGATTGACAGAGAATATGTAGCAAGGTGGCTGATAAGCTACCACAGTATTAAGAAGCAGTGTTCCAGTATAACCATTTTTGAAGTGGTGGCAGGTGTGAATCAAATTAGCATACACAGAACAATCTCTTTGCTAGATACTGCTTCCACTTCCTGTCAAAGTAGCTATAGTAAGAGCCCATTAGGCATTTTGCAGTTTTTGTCTCCCTCATTTGAGTCAGAATTAGCCAGTCCCAGGTAAGATAATATTGCCATTCTACATATTTGATATGGATGGGGAATGGTGTTAATTATCACTTTAGCCTCCAGAATTTATCATCTGTGATTCCCGAAGATAGCCTCACAGAAAAACACAGACTGAAGTAAAAGGCTACAAAATATTTGCTCCTATTCCCAAGATAATTTTATTTCATATTATAACAACTTCTTGGTAAATATCACATAATGGAAGGGAGTTATAATAATGACACTGGCATTTACCTGTGTTTGGACACTTCTTTTTTTTTGGTTTTATTTTCTTAAAAATCCTTCCTAAGAGAGAGATCCAATATTTAGTAAGGACTTAGGCTATCCCACAGCTTTCATAAATTATGCCCACTCCCATAGATTTGTAAAAATATAACTTTATTTCCATTAACACCTTTACATAGCTATCCTTCCTATTAATGTGTTCATGGGGATACTAAGTGTACTATGGATTTTGAATCAAGGTCTGATTATTCCAAAGTCATGAAACATGTTAGCCTTTTTAAATTGCTGCAAAGATTAAAATAAATAAATATTTTGGTAATATGAAAATCATCATGGTGAGTGTTATTACTTATAACACCTAACCCCAGTAACTCCGATATTGCTTATTTCCTTTACAGTCCTTAACACAATCTGAAAATTTTGATAATATAATATTGATATCTGTTTTTTTCTCTCCTCACCTTGAAGGCAGGGACTTCATGGTTTGTCTAATTCATCACTGTATTTCCATTACCTAGAGCATTTCTTGGCAGCCAGCAAGTGCTCAATAAGTGCTCAATTCAAGTGTTGGTTGAATTTTAAAAGATATTTTAATGGAAGAAAATTTCAAATTTATTTCATTCTTAGAGTTCCATAAATCTTACATTGTTTTAATTATAAGCAATTAAAATCTACATTTTAACAGTACTCAGGTAATGGTAATAAGACACAATATCCTGAGAATTAAAAAAAACAAGATGTTCTAAAGATGTGCATTTTAGGAAAGTATTAAAATTTTATTTTTAATAATAAATATGCTTATTAAAAATTTTATTGAACAATTTTTTATTTTTTATTTTTTAAACTTTTATTTACTTTTGACACAGAGAGAGAGCATGAATGGGGGAGGTCAGAGAGACAGGGAGACACAGAATCTGAAACAGGTTCTAGGCTCTGAGCTGTCAGTACAGAGCCCGACGCGGGGCTGGGAACTCACGGACTGTGAGATCATGACCTAAGCCGAAGTCAGACGCTCAAGTGACTGAGCCAATCAGGTGCCCCTATTAAATACTATTTAATATCTTAAACATTATTTAAGATATTAAATACATAATATGTTAAAAACATATTACTGCTTGAAATATATTGCAACTTACAAAACATTTGAAATTATCATATCAGATACAAATCTAAGTCTCTGAAAGTTATCAGAATTAAAACATTTATAACCTAAAACATTATTCATCTGAAATAATTTGGTTAGGGCAAAGTTATTCTGGCATTTTTCTTGAAACATCATATTTTTAAGCTGAATTTTAACCCAAGAAAAAGAAAATCAATTTTAACTATTTCTTCATGTTTGATTCTTAAGTGTTAAGTCCATTCTCCAAGCTTTGTCATTCTACCTTCTTCTCCATGACTTCTGTTTGCATTCTGAAAGACATTCTACACTTGCTTTCCACATTACTTACAGCTTTACTACTGTTTAAACTTTTTTTCTTTTTTTGCCGATTTTAACCAATATTTTATCACAAATTTACTTACTTTCCCCCCCATTTTGGCTTCCTTAAATTTTTGGCTTATCTCCTCCAATTCTCCTGTAGCCTCTTATACCTTTTTGAAGATAACAAGAAATTACTTTTAAAAAACTCTTCTAGGGGCACCTGGGTGGCTCAGTCAGTTAAGTGTCTGATTCCAGCTCAGGTCATGATCTCACGGTTGGTGAGCTTGAGCCCCATGTAGCACTCTGTGGTGACAGCTCAGAGCCTGGATCCTGCTTTGGATCCTGTGTCTCCCTCTCTCTCTGCCCCTCCCCTACTTGCGTGCTCTCTCTCTCTCTCTCAAAAATAAACATTAAAAAAATCTTCAAAAATTCTTCTATTCCTTGTAGAAATTCATTTGCAATAATAGACACTCCCTCTGACACTCTATGGCAATATTCTCTTTCCTTTGAGATTTTAAGGGAATATACTATTTTGTTGCTTATTTTATTCATCCTCAATTAGGAAGAGAGGTATCTGTGTCAATATGTTATGAAAGAGGGTTTCGTAGAATGCTTGATGGTGATCTAACAAGACCCAATTCAAATTGGCTCCAGTGAAAAAGAGAATGTACTGACACATCTATAAAAATTTCCAGATATAAACGGATGTAAGTACTCAGATGACATCAGGAGTCACTCTATTGTTCATCTCTATTCCATTTATTTTGGCAGCACGAAGGTAGGTTCTTCACATGTCTTGGTAAGATGTTCTCCATATGGTTTGCTCTCAGAAACCTTTGGCTCAGAAAAGATTCATTTTCCCCTTACTGTAGGTTCAAAATACTTTTTAAGGTTGCTTGGAATTTTCTTCTTCTTAGGCTCTTCATGCAGCAGTTTCTTTGGTCAGAGGTTTGTGAATATGTTGGTTCAGCCTAGGTTTTATGACCACCTCTAATGATGAAGAAATAAATTAGTCTTGTCAACTGCTTAAAATGAGAGTTAGAAGAAAATCTTTGAATAAAAGATGATAGAGATATAGTTGCTGGGTAGAAAGAAAACAAATGTCTACTACACACAGCCCATATAAACTTATCTTGCTTGTGCTTGCTGTTTAGCAAACTCAAGGTTCTCAGATATAGGAGTACTGTTCAGGATTTCAGTCCATTATCTCCTATTAAAATATAGCTGGAAATGATGGAAATTACAATGGAAGTTTTAAAGGATTCATTATAATTCGAACATTGCAACTACCTATTTATATAAGCTTGGGCAGGTCATTTGACTTTTAGGACCTCCATTTCCTTGGGGATAAATTTAGGTATTATATTTTCTCTAAAATTTTAATGTTATAATCATTAAACCTCAGTGTCTCGGGTGGTTGAGTGTCTGACTCGATTTTGGCTCAGGTCACAATTCCAGGGTCGTAGAATTGAGCCCTGTGTTGGGCTCCATGATGAGCATGGGGTCTGCCTGAGATTTTCTCTTTTCCTCTCCCTATCCCCCTCTCCCCTGCTCATGTGCGCTCTCTAAAATAAATAAAAAGAAAATAAGATTCTAATATTATATTAAATAATTAGCTTGTGTGTCACTCTTTTGTATGCCGCCACCTCTCTCTGTCAGTCTCTCAAAGATAAAATAAGTTTCAGGATTCCTGTCCTTTCTGACCATTTGGTGCACAGTGAAAGTAAAATAAAGTGAGTGGAAGGAAAGTTCCACGAAATACACGAACAAGGAAAGTTTTCATTTTCACAGTGCAAGAAATAAATTATAGATACTTCTGTTTAGTTGATTCTTAGGCAAACTCTCTTTAAAACAACCTCAAACAGGTCTACTGGGTGGCTCAGTCGGTTAAGCGTCCGACTTCAGCTCAGGTCATGATCTCATGGTCTGTGAGTTCAAGCCCCATGTTGGGCTGTGTGCTGACAGCTCAGAGCCTGGAGCCTGCTTCGGATTCTGTGTCTACCCCTCTCTCTGCCCCTCCCCTGTTCATGCTCTGTCTCTGTCTCAAAAATAAATTTAAAAATATTTAAAAAAATAAAACAACCTCAAACAATGCAAAGTGTTGCTGATGTGATATATGTTTGGCCAACAAATGCTATTTGTGTATAATTTAATAAAGCCCATAATTGTTTTTCTCTATCCTCAGCCCCTCAAATACTGATGGTACTTTGTAAGCGACTTAACTTACATAACAGGTATAATAATAATACTAATAGCTAAAAAAATAACTAATATTTATTAAGTGATTATTTTAAACTAATTAAAATGCATACCACTTAACTCACAATAGGAAACTAATTATTTGGGATATTTTCCTGAAATAATATTTATAGATACTTAATAATACTGGCTTTACTTTTCAGTATAATAGGGATATATTTATGCTATCATTGACTATATGGGACATAAACAAATATGTGATATCTTTTCTGCATATTAATGAGTGATTGTCACAGTGCTCCTGAGGTATGTATTTTTATTTTTTTTTAATTTTTTTGATGTTTATTTATTTTTGAGAGAGAGAGAGAGAGAGAGAGAGACAGAGCATGAGCAGGGGAGGGTCAGAGAGAAAGAGAGGGAGACACAGAATCCGAAGCAGACTCCGGGCTCTGAGCCATCAGCACAGAGCCAGACGCGGGGCTCGAACCCACGAACCATGAGATCATGACCTGAGCCGAAGTCCGACGCTTAACTGAGCCACCCAGGCACCCCGAGGTATGTATTTTTAGAACACATTTGCTGTGGCTTTTACAATATGAATTGAATAATTTAGCTTTCATTCACACAAGTTCCACTGGAATATATAACTGAATAAATTAAGTTTTAACCTAATTATTTTTGTTACTACCCATTAAATAATATTTAAGTCATTTTTACCATATAAAAAGTTTATCAAATTTCCACATTGCTGATTTTTATCTAGTACCATTTAACTTACTAGACTTACAATCTACTATAAATTTCACTCTAAAACATTGAACCTATTTCTCATCAAATTCAAAAAAAAATTTCAAGTGAAAATCACACAATGTTTGCATGAACAAAAGCCCTCTCATTCACTTTTGCTTTCTCCCACATTCTTCCATGATGTTACTTATTATATAATTTGTAAGAAGAATCACTGATCTGAGAGCCCTTATAATAACAGGTGCAGGGGCACCTGGGTGGCTCATTTGGTTAAGCATCCAACTTCAGCTCAGGTTATGATCTCAGGGTTCAGGAGTTCAAGCCCTGCATTGGGCTCTCTACTGTCAGAGGCGAGCCTGCTTTGGAACCTCTGCTTCCCTCTCTGCCCCTCCCCCGCTCATACTCTTTCTATCTCTCTCTCTCTCTCAAAATAAATAAGTAAACATTTAAAAAATATCATAGATGCATTCTTTTTTTTTATGATGCAGTAATTACCCACAGTGGTATAGTTATAATGTGAACAGTGTAACTATGATCTGGTAAAATGTACTCTTTGAGCATGTAAGGTATGTAGACATGATTTGTTAAATGCCAACTCATAACAGAAGAGTTCATATGAGAAGACCAACTAGAAAGCAATAGAAATGAATTCTTTTGATATCTCTGCCATCCTCTAAATGGTTTCTGAAGAAATATTGAATATTTTATGTAGTTTATTTTTTTGATAATCCATTTAGTGACCTTATTCTTAGTATTTCATGAAATAACAGTGCACTCTTTATTGCCATAAAAATGAACGATACTCTTCACTACATAAAGATTGCATAAGTCACTGTATGCCTGTAAAACAGGATCAAGAATTGTGCTGTGATAATTTTAGATGAAATAATTCATTTGGAACTTTATTCATAAAAATTAACATATTTGAAAATGAAGAAAAATTACTTGAAAGTCAAACCTAAATTCTTAAAATGAATAAAATATATGTAGTATTTCAAGCTAATGCAAGGCAAAACAATGTATTCAATGGACCCAAACAATAAATTGAGGAAAATGAACATTTTTTTACTTGAAATACCTAAATTTTGTTTTTAAAAATGTTTTTGCTTTGTTGCATTGAACACTCCTCATTCCTTAATATTTTATTAGATTTCTTATCAAACTAATCAATGACATTATACCAAAAAACTATCTTTCCATAGTTCTATTTTAAATATACTGACACAGCTTAAAGTATTTGAGGAAACAGGTTGAATTTGTCATTTGGCCTCAGGAAGAAATATATATATATGTCAAGTTACATAAATTTTTAGCAGCCTGAAATATTTATAATGGTCAAACTTTGATTCTTTATGTGTTGATATGATGGGAGTTTATGTTATTTGTATTGTTTTTCAAACTGTGCTTTCCTCGTGATTTTTTTATTGGTTTAGAAAAAGGATTATTTATCCTTTAGATAGTATTAATTTAACATGCTTCTCACTCAAAAAAGAAAGAAAGAAAGCCACTAAAATATATTCTGTTTCATTGACATCTTTTATAGCCTAAAATATACATTCAAACAGCAGTTGGAAATGTCAACCGCATTTGACACTGGCCAATTGATGAAAATGGTTTGTCCTGTTGACTTAACTTCCATAATTAGACCTGTTCACCATGGCTGCTGCATAGTGTGCTTTTAGTTACAGTGACCTGTGCTATTACAAGAAATGAGTTTTGGAAATGGTCTTTATCCTCCCAAATAAAGTTAGTGCATCCAGATTTGGAAACTGACAGCAGTAATATTCCCCAACTAAAGCTGGAGCTTAGCCCTGTTATACTTATTAAAAAGCCTATTCATACAAATTAAATCCATTCCATATCCTGGCCTCTGATGACAGCTCCATTTTTTTCCTTGTCTGGTTTGAATTACCTCAAGTCTGTACCCAGAAAGAATTTATCCCTTTCAAGAGACTTCTCCAAGCCTATAATAAATTCACATGGGTCGTCCCATCAATGTAGTGAATTTGCATTATTATTTCATTATGAGTAGGAAAGAAAGCGGATTAGATCTCTTCCAGCATTGGCAGAGCCTAATTCAACCTGAACACATGATTAAAGCTGGCATTTATGACTATAACTGTCAAAGAAAACTAATTGTAAACTGAGAGCTGTGGGTAATTATGGCTTTTGGTATTAAACCATTTCTCTCCTATTTATCACAGAACCAACTACAGACTTTACTACTGTTTGGATTTAGTTGTCTGATTACTATGAACCTACTTATGCAAATGAAAATTGATTCATATTCTCAAATTAAGGGCTCTGTGTAGACTTAAGTTCAATCATGCTTTGGTATGTGTATTTTACTTTTTCTTTCCTTTAAGGTTTTTTTCTTGGAAAAGGTGAAGTGACAATAGTACCACTGTCCCAAGACACTGCACTTTTCACTGTTTTCATTACGAACCTTGAAGCAGCTGCCTAATAATCAGTTTGACACAAATGATATTTAAACTATCTTTCATTCAGAAATGTAAAAAAAATTATCCCCTATTATGTGCACATATATACAATAAAGGTTTTAGAACCATTTATGTGCATGTTAATATATTTTATGTTTACATGTATTTACATGGGTATGAATAATTATGCACATAGAAAATATACACATATAACTATGCATATAGAAAGATATGTATATTACACACACACACACACACGCATGCATTAATGCATGCACGTGCACACAAACATATGGATATATCACCACTTAACATTATAAGCCCTTGATTATGTAACAAATATCTTTATAATTTTATGGGAAGCAGTATGGGGTAGTGGCTAATCATGTAAAGCACATCTACTTAGGATTCAATTCCAATTTTCCCATTTGCCAGCTACGCACATTTGTACAATTTCCTCATTTCAAAATTATCTAGACTAACTTGCATTCAGTAAGTGCTCAATGTGGGCTTTTAGCTAGTTTTATAAAATGCCATTTTTGTGACAGTGAATCACTGTGTATGAGTTTGCGTGGCAATGTATTTTAAGGTGGAAATATAATAGTGATAGGTATAATTCAACTATACGCTTCAATTTTATGGGGCAGTTCTAATTCATGAAATTGTATTCAGCAAAGGCAATTATTTAAAAGCTTAAGCAGCAGAATTTAATTTTTATAACTGTGAAAATCATTTATGAATAATAAATTACACATCAAAGGAAAAAAAATAATTTCTTTTGTCTAGTGCCCTGGTTTTCAGTTCAGGGAATAGTTTCACTGAATCATATGAAATATTACTGATAATGAGTGAAATGAATTATATGTTGATAAGAATAGGCTATTTTAAAATATCAAACAGTGGGAAGTGTTGCTATTATGGATATTAATACAGTTATAGTAGGCACAGGCACTCCATTGACACTTGGATTTTAGGAAACAAAATGTTTCATTGAGAAAAACAAAAATATTTTGAAAATGGGATGTGTCATTGAGAATGCTCAGCTCAATTACCAAAATTGAATTTTATCACTTCTGAGGGTCAAAAAAGATAATATTTTATTCATAATCATTCAGCAATATGACACTGGAACCATGGATTATGGGATTCCTTAAGTGTACCAAGTTTTGATATTTAATCTACTCAATAAATATGAATGATTAAAATCATTCCTACAATGAAAAGTAATGGTATTAGTTTAAAATCAACTTCAGATGACATATGCAATAGTTACACATGTAGACTTTTGAATCAAGAACTGTTTTTCTTATCCTTTTCTTTTTGTTTATGAAATAAAAGAACTTTTAAAATTATCCTTTGTCTCATGACCCTACTGATAAGTCTTTGTGTTGATGTATTACCTTTCCATAACTGTGCATGAACATAAATATTTTGGCAGTTATATTAAATGTGCACATATGTTGTATGTGCCACTTTTTCACTTATAACTCCTTCATAAACACTAACTCATGTTTTTACATAATCTCTCTATCAATGAAGTGACCTCTTAAAATGTCACTGAATCAATATGCCAGTATTGATATCAGTATCAATAAATTTACTGAAATATGCCTTACATTTGTGAGACATTTAGGCTGTTTTTAAATTGCTATGTATGTAGACCACTAATAAGACTTCGGAGCATACTTCTTTACTTCAATCATTTACTTAGGCTTAAATATTTGGAACCAATTACATTTTAAAAAATGTTCATTTATTGAGAGAGAGAGAAAGAGAGAGAGAGAGAGAAAAGCATGAGCAGGGGAGGGGCAGAGAGAAAGGGAAAGAATTCCAACCAGGGTCCATGCTCAGCACAGGGCCCAACTCAGAACTTAATCTCACGACCACAAGATCACAACCTGAGCTGATATCAAGTCAGACTCTCAATGGACTGAGCCACCCAGGCACCCCTAGAATCAGATTACATTTTTGAAAGGTGTGAGACTAGAGTTTTCCAGTTTTTTCCATATTATTCTACAAAGGATGATATAAGCAATAAGGCTTTTCCTAACAACATCATAGTGTCATTTTGGTTTTTATTATTTTTTAAATCTGTCAATGGTTTATAAACATTAAAATGCACTCCAAGTGTTAGGTGAAAGACCAAAGATAACAAATCAATAATTATAAAAACAAGTTCATTCTTTGTGTATACATTAAATGACATCTAATTGTTTGGACTTTACTTTCTGACAGCTTGCACTTTGCTTATGGGCCCTGAAGGACCACTGATAAATAAATTTTGCTTGCATTTCAGAAGTCTTAATTTCATATTAAAATGACAACCTGAGTCAACATGTCTGATGGAAACAACTTTTCTCAGGAAGAAATAAAAGCTTCATTACAACATTTAGTTTCTTTAACTGAAGTTAAAGTGAAAAGATATATTTTAACATGTGCTTATTCTCTTGTAGAGGAAAATACTTGAGTCAATGTACAAACTAATCATTAAAATTAAAGCTTATATAGTAAGTAGCTCAAAACACAGACACATATTTCCTGACATATTTTCTAATTCAGATCATGGTGTGTCTAGATGAAAATTATTTGCCCAATAGAGCTAGAATAACTTTGAATGAGAGAAACAACTTTTTTTTTCACAATGATGTCATCATAAGTTCCTGTAATTCAATGATGATTTAGTAATAGAATTTTCACCTAAAAATAATTCTTAGATGAACTTTAAATTTTCTACAAAAAACAAATTCCAGTGTAGAATTATATTTCTTCCTTGTAGCAAAAACATTTCTAGAATTTCCTCTCATGAATGTAAAATGCCAGTGTTTATAGTGTCAGATAAAATTTTTCGAAAGTGTTACTTAACATTTGTATACACATTAAGTAATCTAATTAGATATTTCGTTAGAAACACAAGTCTTGGGGGGAGGAGCCGAGATGGTGGAAGAGCATGGAAGCTTTTTGTGTGTATCGCGTCCATGAAATACAGCCAGACCAACACTAAACCATCCTACACACCTAGAAAACTGATTGGAAGATTAACACAACAATCTGCACAACCTAAACCACAGAATTCAGCAGGTACATGGCACGGAGAGCTGAACTTGGGGATCAAGAAGTCCCAAAGGTAGGGAACTGCTTTTGCAGGCAGAGAGAGGACGGAGACTGGGGAAAGGGGGAGAATATGGGAGAATAACCCATCCCCAAAAGTAGCTGGAGAGAAAGTGGAAAATTGGAAACAGCCGCAGGGACTAAACTAAAAAGGGAGAAAGGAGAAAGGAAAGGGTTTAAATTCCATTAAGACTATAAACAAGGAGAGCACAAAGGCTGCAACTCTGCAGCTCGATAGCTGGCAATGCTCTGGTGGAAAGGGCGAATCCCCAGGAACAGAGTGGGATCTGGGAGGTTCTCAGGCCACACGGGGAAAAGCAGCTTCACCGCTGGAAGGACATTTGGGAGAGACTGTTGAAGCCACCTGGTCCCAGCAAACCCCAGAAGGTGGCCACATTTGCTGGTGCTGGGGCAAGGTCGTTAAGGGTGAAGCCTGGTGCCAGATGTGTGTTGTGATTTTCCATAATCCCTGAGACTCTGCTGCTACACTGTCTCATGAACATTTCCTGGGACAGGCTGGCACCTGGCCGTAGTCTCAGAGCACTGGCAACAACAGGGTCCAGCGAGCATACCTGGGTACAGCCGATATTCCGTCATTGTTCATTCGGCCATTGCTTGGTGAGACCCTCCTACAGAGGGGCAGAACGGGCCAAAGCCACAGTATGTTGGAAGTAGGGGGTTGGGGAAAATGGCCACATCTGAGACAAGGCTTGGGAGAGAGATGCTGCCTGAGGCCTGGTCACGGAGAGTGAAGAAGCGGGGAGTGGACGAGAGCTGAAGACAGAGGACAGGTGCGCAATTGCTGATCCAGGAGAACAGACTAGGTAGCTGGGTCATGACATTTTCACCGCTCCCACGCATGTGCATACGCACCTACCAGCCCCACAACAATCCACCCCAGTAGGCTAGCAGCGTCATCTAGTGGAGAGCAGAGCTGTTACACTGAGCCCTGTCCAATTGGGCCAACCTCGCTCTTCAAGAACACAAGTCTCACCGCCGGCTTAATTTATGGACTATAAAGAGCTACATAGACTGACTTCTAGGGAAAAACGAAGCAATTTCAGTCCTACTGCAATCTGTTAGTAGGTTCATCTATTCAATTTTCTTTCTTTTTTTTTCTTTTCCCCTTTATCTCTTTTACAATTCTTTTCTTTTTCTTGAACACACTAAGAGAAAAAATTCATTTTTATTTTCAATTTTTATTAAAAATATCTTTCTTTAATTTTTATTACTATATTTTTTAAATGCTTAGTAAATGTGTGTAAATGTTTTCAATTTCTACTTTACTTGCATCATTTTATTTTAGTCGACTTCAGTGTACTCACCTTTTCAAATTCTCAATTTCCTTTTTTTCTTTCTTTTTCTTTTTTTCATCTTTCATTTTTCTTTTTCTTGAATACAGAAAGAGAAAAACTTCATTTTTACTTTCAATTTTTATTAAAGATATTTTTATTTTATTACTATATTTTTTGCTGTATGTAATTTTTTTCAAATTCTATTTTACTTCCATCATTTTATTTTAGTCTACTACAGTGTATTCACTTTTTCAAATTTTCAAACGATTTTTTTTCTTTTCTTTTTTATAATTTTTTTCTCTTTTTCATTTTTCTTTTTTCTTAAATACAGAAAATAAAAAGATTCCTATTTGTTTTTTTATTCAAAATATTTTTCTTTAATTTTTCTACTACATTCTTTATTTTGTGTATATTTTTTCAAATTCTATGTTCCCCCCATCATCTCATTTTGGTCTACTTCAGTGTATTCATTTTATCAAATTCTCAAATGATTTCTTTCCCGCAACCTTTTTTTTCCCCTCTAATCTTTGAAACCACTTTCAACACCCAGAACAAAACATACCTACGATCTAACATCATCTATTCGAAATTTGTGTGTGTGTTTTTAATTTTTAATTTCAATATATTTTTTAATTTTTTTATTTCAACTTTTCTACCTCATTAATTCCTTCTTTCCCTTCAAAATGACAAAACGAAAGAATTTACCCCAAAAGAAAGAGCACGAAGAAACTACAGCCAGGGATTTAACCAACACAGATACAAGCAACATTTCTGAACCAGAATTTAGAATCATGATAATAAAAATACTAGCTGAAGTCAAAAATAGATTAGAATCCCTTTCTGCAGAGATATAAGTAAAAAATAGCCAGAATGAAATTAAAAATGCTATAACTGAGCTGCAATCACGGATGGATGCTGCAGCGGCAAGGATGGATGAGGCAGAGCAGAGAATCAGTGATATAGAGGACAAATTTATAGAGAAGAATGAAGCAGGAAGAGGGAGATTAAGGCAAAAGAGCACGATTTAAGAATTAGAGAAGTCAGTGACTCATTAAAAAGGAACAACATCAGAATCATAAGGGTCCCAGAAGAGGAAGAGAGAGAAATAGGGGTAGAAAGGTTATGTGAGCAAATCATGGTGGAAAAATTTCCTTACCTGGGGAAAGACACAGGCATCAAAACCCAGGAAGCACAGAGGACCCCCATTAGATTCAACAAAAACTGATCATCAACCTGGCATATAATAGTCAAATTCACAAAATACTCAGGCAAGGAAAGAATCATGAAAGCAGCAAGGGAAAAAAAGTCCCTAACCTCCAAGGGAAGACAGATCAGGTTTGCAGCAGACCTATCCACCGAAACTTAGCAGGCCAGAAGGGAGTGGCAGGATATATTCAGTGTGCTGAATCAGAAAAACATGCAGCCAAGAATTCTTTATCCAGCAAGGCTGTCATTCAAAATAGAAGGAGAGATAAAGAGTTTCCCAAACAAACAAAAATTAAAGGAGTTTGTGACCACTAAACCAGCCCTGCAAGAAATTTGAAGGAGGACTTTCTGAGGAGAGAAAAGATGAAAAAAAAAAAAAAAAAAAAAAAAAAAAAAAATATATATATATATATATATATATATATATATATATATATCTACACACACACACACACACACACACACACCAAAAGCAACAAAAGATTAGAAAGGACCAGAGAACATCACCAGAAACTCCAACTCTACAAGCATCATAATGGCAATAAATTCATATCTTTCAGTACTTACTGTAAATGTCAATGGACTCAGTGCTCCAATCAAAAGACATAGCGTAACAGAATGGATAAGAAAACAATATCCATCTATATGCTATTTGCAAGAGACCCACTTTAGACCTAAAGACACCTTCAGATTGAAAATGAGGGGATGGAGAACCATCTATCATGCTAATGGTCAACAAAAGAAAGGCAGAATAGCCTTACTTATATCAGACAATCTAGACTTTAAAATAAAGACTGTCACAAGAGATGAGGAAGGGCATTATATCATATTCGATGGGTCTATAGACCAAGAAGACCTAACAATTGTAAACATTTATGTGCCAAATGTGGGAAAACCCAAATATATAAATCAATTAATCACAAACAAAGAAACTCATTGATACTAATACCTTAATAGTAGGAGACTTCAACACCCCACTCACAGCAATGGACAGATCTTCTAATCAAAAAATCAACAAAGAAACAATTGCTTTGAATGACACACTAGACCAGATGGACTTAACAGATATATTCATAACATTTCATCCTAAAGCAGAATATACATTCTTCTCCAGTGCACATGGAACATTATCCAGAATAGACCATATACTGGGACACAAATCAGCCCTAAGTAAGTACAAAAATATCGAGAACATACCATGCATATTTTCAGACCACAACGCTATGACACTCGAAATCAACCACAAGAAAAAATTTGGTAAGGTAACAAATACTTGGAGACTAAAGAACATCCTGATAAAGAATGAATGGGCTAACCAACCAGTTAGAGAGGAAATTGAAAAGTATATGGAAGTCAATGAAAATGATAATACCACAACCCAAAACAGCTGGGACATAGCAAAGATGGTCATAAGAGGAAAGTATATAGCAATCTAGGCCTTCCTAAAGAAGGAAGAAGGATCTCAGATACACAATGTAACCTTACACCTTAAAGAGCTGGAAAAAGAACAGCAAATAAAACCCCAAACCAGCAGAAGACAGGAAATAATAAAGATTAAAGCAGAAATTAATGCTATCGAAACCAAAAAAAAAAGAAAAAAACCAGAACAGATCAATGAAACCAGAAGCTGGTTCTTTGAAAGAACCAAACTGATAAAACACTAGCCAGTCTGATCAAGAAGAAAAAGGAAAGGACCCAAAAATATAAAATCAAGAATGAAAGAGGAGAGATCACAACCAACACAACAGAAATAAAAACAATAATAAGAGAATATTATGAGCAATTATATGCCAATAAAATGGGTAATGTGGAAGAAATGGACAAATTTCTAGAAACATATACACTACCAAAACTGAAACAGGAAGATATAGAAAATCTGAACAGATCCATAACCAGTAAGGAAATGGAATTAGTAATAAAAACTCTGCCAAAAAACAAGAGTCCAGGGCCAGATGGTTTTGCAGGGGAATTCTACCAAACATTTAAGGAAGAGTTAACGCCTATTTTCTTGAAACTGTTCCAAAAAATAGAAATGGAATGAAAACCCCCAAACTGTTTCTATGAAGCCAGCATTACCTTGATTCCAAAACCAGACAGAGACCCCATGAAAAAGGAGACCTATAGACCAATTTCCCTGATGAACATGGATGCAAAAATCCTCAACAAGATATTAGCCAACTGGATCCAACAATACATTAAAAAAAATTATTCACCATGACCAAGTGGGATTTATACCTGAGATGCAGGGCTGGTTCAATATCCGCAAAACAATTAACATGATTCATCACATCAATTAAAGGAAGGACAAGAACCATGTGATCCTCTCAATAGATGCAGAGAAAGCATTTGACAAAATACAGCATCCTTTTTTTGATAAACACCCTCAAGAAAATAGGGATAGAAGGATCATACCTCGAGATCATAAAAGCCATATATGAACAAGCCAATGCTAATATCATCCTCAATGGGGAAAAACTAAGAGCTTTCCCCCTAAGGTCAGAAACAAGACAGCGATATCCACTTTTGCCACTGTTATTCAATATAGTATTGGAACTCTTAGCCTCTGCAATCAGAGAACACAAAGAAATAAAAGGCATCCAAGTATGCCAGGAGGAGGTCAAACTTTCACTCTTTGCAGATGACATGATACTCTATATGGAAAACCCAAAAGATTCCACCAAAAACCTACTAGAATTGATTCATGAATTCAGTAAAGTTGCAGGATAGAAAATCAACACACAGAAATCAGTTGCATTCTTATACACCAACAATGAAGCGACAGGAAAAGAAATCAAGGAATTGATCCCATTTACACTTGCACCAAAAACCATAAAATACCTAGGAATAAATCTAACCAAAGAGTTGAAAAATCTATACACTGAAAACTATAGAAAGCTTATGAAAGAAATTGTTGAAGACACAAAAAAATGGAAAAAGATTCCACCCTCCTGGATAGAAAGAACAAATATTGTTAAAATGTTGATACTACCCAAAGCAATCTACATATTCAATGGAATCCCTATCAAAGTAACACCAGCATTCTTCACAGAGCTAGAACAAATAATCCTAAAATTTGTATGGAAGCAGAAAAGACCCCGAATAGCCAAAGCAATCTTGAAAAAGAAAACCAAAGCAGGAGGCATCACAATACCAGACTTCAAGCTATACTAAAAAAGCTGTAATCATCAAGGCAGTATGGTACTGGCACAAGAACAGACACTCAGATCAATGGAACAGGATAGAGAACCCAGAAATGGACCCAAAAATGTATGGCCAACTAATCTTTGACAAAGCAGGTAAGAATATCCAATGGAATAAAGACAGCCTCTTCAGCACATGGTGCTGGGAAAACTGGACAGCGACATGCAGAAGAATGAACCTGGACCATATACAAAAATAAACTCAAAATGGATGAAAGACCTCAATGTAAGACTGGAAGCCATCAAAATTCTCGAGGAGAAAGCAGGCAAAAACCTCTTTGATCTTGCCCGCAGCAACTTCTTACTCAACACGTCTCCAGAGGCAAGGGAAACAAAAGCAAAAATGAACTTTGGGACCTTATCAAAATAAAAAGCTTCTGCACAGCGAAGGAAACAATCAGCAAAACTAAAAGGCAACTGACAGAATGGGAGTAGATATTTGCAAATGACCTATCAGATAAAGGGTTACTATCCAAAATCTATAAAGAACTTACCAAACTCAACGCCCAAAAAACAAATAATCCAGTGAATAAATGGGCAAAAGACATGAATAGACACTTCTCCAAGGAAAACATCCAGATGGCCAAATGACACATGAAAAAATGCTCAACATCACTCATCATCAGGGAAATACAGATCAAACCACAATGAGACACCACCTTACACCTTACACAGAACGACTAACATTAACAACTCAGGCAACAGCAGATGTTGGGGAGGATGCAGAAAAAGAGGATCTGTTTTGCATTGTTGTTGAGAATGAAAGCTGGTGCAGCCACTCTGGAAAACAGTAGGGAGTTTCCTCAAAAAACTAAAATAGAATTACCCTACGACCCAGCATTTGCACTTTAGTTTTTTATCCAAGGGATAGAGGTGTGTTGTTTCTAAGGGACACATGCACCCCCATGTTTATAGCAGCACTATCAACAATAGCCAAAGTATGGAAAGAGCCCAAATGTCCATTGGTGGATGAATAAAGAAAATGTGATATATAGATATAGATATAGATATAGATAGATATATATAGATAGATAGATATAGATAGATATAGATAGATATAATGGAGTATTACTCGGCAATCAAAAAGAATGAAATCTTGTCATTTGCAACTACATGAATGAATATAGATAATTCATATATAATATAGAATTATCTCAATAATATAGAACATAATTTCTCAGAGAATGCAATAGATATAACCAGGGATTGCTGCATTTAAGAGGAGTAACATATCATTGCTCAATTGTAGTCCAAGCTCATTTTCACAGTATTTAGGAATAGAACGTGTATAACCAAAATGAGAGTAAGAAAAACTGAAACCCAAAAATATTGAATAGGATCCTGGGAACTTAGCAAGGCTTATATGACAGTGACTAAAAATCTACTACACTATAAGAAGATTCATTCATGCTCATTGTGTGGACATCAGTGCAACACAGACTAAGTGGTGTTCATAGCGGATGTGAGAGCTCTTGGTGCATTGGCTTGCATTAAGGACTGGAGACTACATACCAAAACTTTTTGTCCTTCACTCCAGAATGCAAATTTAAATAAAATCTTTTCTAATGAGAGCCTTAGTATTACAGGGATTTGACGGGATAGTAAGAACCATGAAAATATTTTCTCTTACTATTTCTTACTTTCATTTCTTAACAGTAATATGTGTCAAAATAATATGACTTAAAAAGCCTTCTTTCTTTATTTTAGTGCCAACTGCCACCAGAAGCACTTGGGCCTTCATAATGCAAATTCTAAATGACACAAATTACAGAAGATTTATTTTCTGAGGAGGACAAGGAGGGTATCTACCCCAGGGAAGCCATGCATATTTGAATAATATATTTGTTTATTTAATGCCCCTATTTAAATGCATTTTTGTGATGCTTTTAAATAAAGCGTTATTTAAAAGCATCAAATAGGGGCATTAAATAAGCAAATATATTTTGGAACAAATATCAGTTCTTCCCTTCTTTGTTTTGGGATACTAATAGCTATGCCTTTATTCTTTAGGCAAGATACTAGAAGAACCTTCTTTGACAAACATAGCATCCTAAGAGAAAATACACTGGGGATTTCCAGCTAGATATTTGATAGCAAAGTCCAGTTGATAAATAAACTTCATACACATGCTTAGAGCTTCTAGGTGGCTTTACAACATCTTACTCTTAAATATGAGATGGTAAGCAAGGATCAAAATATAAATAAGGAAAGTTAAGACCAAATAAATTAAAGTAATTAAAAATAAGCTATGATTCAGTAATGTTTCTGGAAGCCACCAGCTTGGAGGCAGGAGCCAACTGATAATATCTTCTCCCTACTCTGTATTTAGTGACTCCGTGTTGGTACATTGAAATTTGCCATAGTGGAAGTACTTACGCCATTGAAAGTGGCTAACGCTAAAAATACAATGCTGTTGAAACTGCACAACTAAAGGGAGAGAAGAAGCCACATGAGGTAAGAGGTGCATAGAGGTGGTTTAGTAGAGAAGTGGATCACAGGTGCTGAGGAGGGGAAGGAGCTCTGGTGAGAGAGAGAGCGAAAGGGGTGGGGAGGGAGTGAGGGAGAGGTGAACACAGGGGATTGGACAAGGAAAACACTTTCCCAAAGCCATTGACTTAGAAGATGGGAGGGACTAATTTTCATGAAGTTTTATAACCAGCAGGGCTTAAAGACTGAATGGAGCTTTAGAGGTCTGAGGCATGGCTTGTGTGGAGACCTGAGGGTGCTGCAGTGTTCTTGTGGAGGAGGGCAGATAGTGTGGGGCAGGATGTGACTGGAGGATCCCATGGGATGCACTCAGAGGGAAGATTCCCCATTCTTGGAGTGCATCCGGGAGATGTGGCATTGCTTCTCTGGGAACAAAAGAGCCAGTAATCACCAGTCTGTCCCTCACTCCTCAGCACAGAAACAGAGACACTTGCTGAGGGCAGGAAACCTGGACACTGGCTCTTTGTTGTGCTTTACTGCAAAATCCACACACCTGTGCTTTGATGCAATTGCCCTTCTGGGACAAACTTCCATTAGTCTCAGTGCAATAAGACCTTCCCCCAGAGGACCAACGCAAGTCCCCTCCATGCCAGGTCCCTAAAATTTGGAGTTTTAAAACTCATCCAGCCTGCTTGAGAAAGACCCCAAAGTACACTGTGCTGCCAGGTGGGCAGGTGGCCTAGGCAGACTAGGTGAAGTCAGATATCTGAGGGATCCCTGGGACACACAAGGGGAAATTGTTCGCTCTTCTGGGAAGGCTTCCTGGACACGACAGCTGCAAACCTCCCTCTCCAGGGAGCTGGTTAGCTCCATTTCTCTACCCAGCCCCTCAGATTAAACTAACCACAAAGTAGCACAGCATCAACACTGCTGGCCTAAGCCTCTTACACTAAGGGCTCCCCCACCCCCTGCCGCCTGTGCTCTGCTGGTGCCACTTTCCCCAGAGGAGTGTGCCTGAGAACCACAGCAGCAAGCCCCCCCCCCATCCCGTCCCAACAAGAAGACCAGCACAAATGCCCCACATGCACCAAGCCTACTGACCACAGAGTTCTGCAAAGCTTCAGCTCTAGTGGAAATAGTATCAGGTCTCTTAACAAGCAGACCAGAGCACACCTAGTTAAAACTCACCACACTCTGGCCAAGGTCCAAACACTCCCCACTTCAGGTAAGGAGAAACTCTGCAGAGGACTGCACTGAGGGAACGAACAGCCAAAACAGAGCAGCAGAGTGAACATAGCATACACCAGAGACACTTCCTGAAGCACCAGGCCCTGGACAGCATAACACCTCTTCTTCATAAAGTCCTTACTCTCAGGAGCAAGAAGTATAACAGGCTTTCCTATCACACACAAGAAGACAGACCTAGACAAAACGCCAAGAGGGAGGGATTAATGCCAAAAGAAAGAACAAGAAAAGGTCATGGCCAGGGGTCTAATCAAAACAGATATAAATAATATGCCTGCTCCAGAATTTAAAGCAACAATCATAAGGATAGTAGCTGAGCTTGAAAAAAATCATAAAAGACACCATGGAGTCCCTTACTGCTGAGGTAAAATACCTAAAAAACTAGTCAGGCCAACTAGAAAAATGCAATAATTTAGATGAGAAACTGACTGGATATAATTACTGCAGGACAGAAGAATCAGAGAAATAAAGAAGTGATGTAGAAGGTAAAATTATGAAAAATAATAAAGCTGAAAATAAGAGGGAAAGAAAAATATTGGATCATGAATGTGGACTTAGGGAGCTCAACTCCATAAAACAAAATAACATTCATATCAAAGGAATCAGAGAAGAAGCAGAGAGGGAAAAGGGGGCAGAAGATTTACCTGAGGAAATTATAGCTGAAAATTTCCCTTATCTGAGGAATAAAACAGATATCCAAGTCCAGAAGGCACAGAGAACTCCCATCAAAGTCAACAAAAGTAGGCCAACAATAAGACCTATCATAGTTAAATTGTGCAAAATACAGAGATAAAGAAAAAATGCCAACAGCTGCAAGACAAAAGAAGTCCCTAACTTACAAGGAAAGACAAATAAGGTTGGCAGCAGATCTCTCACAGAAACTTGGCAGACAAGAAGTAAGTGGCATGGTATATTCAATACCCTGAATGTGAAAAGTATGAAGCCAAGAATACACTATCCAGCAAGGCTATCATTCAGAAAAGAAGGAAAGATAAAGAGTTTCTTGGACAAACAAAATCTAAAGGAGTTTGTGACCGCTAAATCAGACCTGCAAGAAATATTAAAGGGGACTCTGAGTGAGAAAGACAGACCAAATGTGACAAAAACAAGAAAGAAACAGAGAAAATCTCCAGAAACAATGACAAAACAAGCAGGGGAATTTAACACTCCACTTACACCAATGGACAGATTTTCTAGCAGAAAACTGACAAGGAAACAATGACTTTGAAGGACACACTGGACTGGATGGATTTAACAGAGATATTCAGAACATTTCCTCTTAAACCAGCAGAAAACACATTCTTCTTAGGTGAACATGGAAAATTCTCCAGAAAGATCACGTACTAGGTCACAGATCAGTCCTCAGTAAGTACAAAAAGATTGAGATCATACCATGCATCTTTTCTGACCACAACACTATTAAACTTGAAGTCAACCACAATAAAACAATTTGGACAGGCCACAAATACAGGGAGGGTAAAGAAGATCCTACTAAACAATGAATGGGTCAACCAAGAAATTAAAGAGTAAATAAAAAAAATATATGAAAACATGGTGGTCCAAAACCTTTGAGATGCAGCAAAAGCAGTCATAAGAGGGAAGTATAAAGCAATACAGGCCTACCACAGAAAGCAAGAAAAATCTCAAACAACCTAACATTATATCTAAAGGGACTAGAAAAAGAACAAAAACTGAAGCCTAAAGCCAACAGAAGAAGGGGAATAATAAAAATTAGAGCAGAAAAAATGATATAAAAATAACCAAAAACACAATAGGACAGATGCTATACTTCGAAAGGAGGTGCTGGTTTTTTGAAAAAATTAATAATATTTATAACCCCCTAGCCAAAGTTACAGAAAAGAGAAAGGACTCAAATAAATAAAATCACAAATGAGAGAGGAGAGATCACAATCAACGCCATGGTAATACAAACAATTATAAGAGTATATTATGAAAATTACGTGCCAACAAACTGGACAATCTGGAAGAAATTGATAAATACCTAGAAATATATAAAGTACCAAAATTCAAACAAGAAAAAAACAGGAAACTCAAACAGACTGATAACCTGCAAAGAAATTAAATCAATAATCAAAAATCTCCCAAAACACAAAAGTCCAGGTCTTCCCAGGGGAATTCTACCAAACATTTAAATAAGAGTTAACATCTATTCTTCTCAAACTATTCCAAAAAAGAGAAATGTAAGGAAAGCTTCCAAACTCACTTTATGTGGCCAGCATTGATCTGATTCCAAAACCTTATAAGGCTCCACTAAAAAAGAGAAACTACAGGCCAATACCCCTGATGATCATTGATGCAAAACTTCTCAATAAAATACTAGCAAATCAAATCCAACAGTATATTAAAAGAATCACTCACCACAATCAAGTAGGGTTTATAGCTCGGTTGCATGGGTGGCTCAATATTTACAAATCAATCAATGTGATATACCATATTAATTAAAAAAAGGCTAAGAACCATATGATCCTCTCAAGAGATGCAGGAAAAAACATTTGACAAAGCATCCATTCTTGATAAAAACTTTCAACAAAGTAGGGATAGAGGGAACATAACCTCAACATCATAAAGGCCATATACAAAAAACCCACAGCTAATATCATCCTCAATGGGGAAAAACTGAGAGCTTTTCCTCTATGAACAGGAGCGGGATAGGGATGTCCACTCTCACTACTGTCATTTAACATAGTAGTAGTATGTCTACCTTCAGCAATCAGACACCAAAAAGAAATAAAAGACATCCAAATCATCAAGGAAGAATTCAAAGTTTCCTTATTTGCAGATGACATGCGACTTTATGTAGAAAACCTGGAAGATGCCACCAAAAAACTGCTAGACCTGATATATAAATTCAGTAAAGTCTCAGGATGGATACAAAATCAATGTACTTAAATCTATTGCGTTTCTATATACCAATACTGAGGTAGAGGAACAGAAATCAAGGAATTAATCTCATTTAAAATTATGCAAAAACAATAATATATGTAGGAATAAATCTAACCAAAGAGGTGAATGACCTGTAGTCTGAAAACTATAAAACACTGGTGAAGATGACAAAGAAATGGAAAGACACTCCATGCTCATGTATTAAAGGAACAAACAGTGTTAAAATGTCTATGCTACCCAAAGCAATCTACACATTTAATACAATCTTTATCAAAATACCAACAGCATTTTTCACAGAGCTAGAACAAACAATCCTAAAACTTGGGGTCAAAAAAGACCCCAAATACCCAAAACAATCTAGAAAAGCAGAGTAAAGCTGGAGGCATCACGATTCCAGACTTTAGGTTACATTGCAAAGCTGTAGTGATCAAGACAGTATGGTAGTGGCACAAAAACAGACACATAGATCAATGGAACAGAACCGAAAACCCAGGAGTGGTTCCACAACTATGGTCAACTATTCTTCATCAAATCAAGAAAGAATATCCAATGGGAAAAGGACAGTCTTGAAAACTAGACAGCAACATGCAAAACAATGAAACTTATACCATACACAAAAAACCCTCAAAATAGATGAAAGACCTAATGTGAGACAGAAAAATATCAAAATCCTAGAAAAGAACACAGGCAGTAACCTCTTTGACATTGGCCATGGCAATTCTTACTGGTCACATCTCCAGAGGTAAGGGAAACTAAAGCTAAACTTTTGAACTATTGAGACTTCAAGATAAAAAGCTTCTGCACAGCAAAATAAACAATCAACAAAAGTAAAAGGCAACCTTCAGAATGAGAGAAGATATCTGCTAATGATGTATCTGATAAAGGGTTAGTGTCCAAAACCTATAAAGAACTTACCAAACTCAACACCCAAAAAACAAATAATCCAGTTAAGAAATGGGCAGAAGATATGGATAGACATTTTTCCAAAGACATCCAGATGTCCAATAGACACATCAACATCACTAATCATCAGGGAAATAAAAATCAAAACCACAATAAGATATCACCTGATATCTGTCAGATGGTTAAAATTAACCACACATGAAACAGATGTTGATGATGATGCAGAGAAAGGAAGACCCTCTTACACTATTGGAGGTAATAAAAACGGGTGTAGCCACTCTAGAAAACAGTATGGAGGTTCCTCAAAATGTTAAAAATAGAACTACTTATGATCTAGCAATTGCACTACTAGGTATTTTCCCAAAGGATACAAAATTACTGAATGGAAGGGATACATGCACCCTAATGTTTATAGCAGCACTATCAACAACTGCCAAATTATGGAAAAAGCCTAAATGCCCATCAACCGATGAATGGATAAAGATGCGGTATATATGTACGTATATGCACACAAACACACACACATACACACACATATAAAGACATGGATGGAAATAGAGACTATTATGCTAAGCAAAATAAGTCAGAAAAAGACAAATACCATATTATTTCACTCATACATGTACCTGAAGAAACAAAGTGGATGAACATAGGGGGAAAGCAAGGGGCAAATCAGAAAACAGTTTCTTCACTATAGAGAACAAACTGAGGACTGTTGGAGGGGAGGTGGGTTGGCGTGGGGTCGTATGGGTGATGGGTATTAAGGAGGACACTGGTTGTGATGAGCACTAGGTGTTATATGAAAGTGATGAATCACTAAATTCTACACCTGAAACTAATATTACACAGTATGCCAGCTAACTGGAATTTAAATAAAAACTTGAACTAAAAAGTGAAAAATAAGACACTATACAAAATTAAAATTTGATACTGTCTTATGTGTAATTATATTAAATTTATATTTTACACTGGAATGTAGTAAAATTAAGAAAACAAAAAATAAAAACAATACAATGGTATCATTATTTTTCCGAGAGACATATGGGAAGTGTTATATGTACAAACAGAAAGAGATCATATATATATATATATATATATATATATATTTTTTTTTTTTTTTTTTTTTTTTTTTTTTTTTTGACAAAGAGGAAGACACAGGGTGCAAGTGAGTGAGTTTGGGGCAGTGAGAAAGAGAATCCCAGAAGGGGCAGAGGAAGAGGGAGAGAGAGAAGTGGGGCTCACCCAAAGTGAGGCTCGTGTTTACCCAAAGCAGAGCTAGTGCTTACCGGAAGTGGGGCTCGAGCTCACCTGATGTGAGATCACGACCAGCTGAAGTCAGATGCTTAACTACTGAGCCACCCAGGTTCCCCAGGAGGTGCTATATTTTTAATAAAGAAAAATCAGAGATGAAAGCAAAACTTTTCAAAATTGAAATTGTGAAACTAGAATTGAAAAATGCAAGGCATTTGGGTGGCTCAGTCCGTTGAGCTTCCAACTTCAGCTCAGGTCATGGTCTTCATGGTTTGAGTCCCACATTAGGCTCACTTGCTGTCAGCGCAGAGCCTGCTTCAGATCCTGTCACCCTCTCTCTGCCCCTCTGCCACTTGCACTCTCTCTCTAAAATAAATATGAAAAAAGAAAAGAAAAACTCAACAGAATTTTTGGAAAGTTTTTGCTCCACATAATAAGAACAAAGCAGAACTAAATAAAATATAGGATAAATAGGAAGAAAAAATGGTCTAAATGTTCAACATCTAGAAAGAGGCAGCAGAGAAAGGAAGGAGAGGAGAAAATAGTAAAATTATTAAATAATATTTCCCAGAGCGAAAAATCATGAGTCTTTTGATTGAAAGCACTTGCTAAATATCCAGAGCCATGGATGAAAACAGATGCACACCATGATAAAATCAATGTTGAATTTCAAATCATGAAGACAACATGAATATCCTATAAAACTCCCTTAAGAAAAACTTGTCTTATACAGACTCAGGAAAAACAGTAATTTTCACTGTTTCAGTTTCAGCATAGAATGCTTAAAGGCAAAAGGGTAATATGAAATTACTGAGCAAAAATGATTTCCAGTCCAGAATTCTACCTCCAACTAAACTTTCATACAAAGATGAGGGTAAAGATAAATTCCGGAAGATATTGAAGACTATTGAGATCCTCAATCAAAATGAGAAATTAAACAACAACAATTTTAAAAAGGGTAATACATATGATGGGATCCAGGAAGCAGGGGATCAAAATAAGGTAGGAAGGGGCAAAGGGAGAGTCTAGGATAATGACAAAGCAAAAAACCTAAATCCTTGTGCTCTACAGACAGAGGTCAAAGTTCAGATTGGAGCAGGTGAGAAGTAGCCAGAGATTTTTTGATAAGATCCAGTTGATTTTACAGCTGCTAAGTCTGAATGCGTTTCAAGGAGGCTCGGACACTTGGCTGGATGTTTTAAGTTATAAAAGCAGGAAACTATTCAAAGAAACAGTAAGACAAAATAAGACAAATTCACTGTGAGGCATATAAGAAGAAAAGAAATATGCTCTATGGCTCAGTGGTGAATAGTATTTACATCATCATCATTTTAAACACTGGATAATGTTCTAACCCCAAAGTGAAGTTACTGCATTAGCAGGATGGCAGGCAAGTGTGTTGTTTGTTGCAGAGATAAAGGAGAGACAGAGAAGAGGATAATAAAGTGAAAATCATATCTGTCTTAGTGAGAAGTTCATGAATAATGCCTAAAGCTGAAAAACTGAAATGTAGTTATATAATACGATTATGCATCCACTTGGTGAAACACTTTGAATATTGACAAAAATTGAAAGTAGGTGACTCTGGGGGGGGGGGAACCCTACAGGGTTGGTGGTAAAAGTTTTTCATAATAATCCTTAAGGAACAGCTTGACTCTTCAAACAATGTGCATGTAACTTTAATTTTTAAAAACACTTGAGTAAATTAAACTTAGACATATACACACAAGTTTAAGAGCCCTGGTTCTGGAGTCAGATAGGTTGGGCTCATTCTGGAATCACAAATAACTAATTCCATGATTTTAGTCAAATTAATTTCTCTGTGAGCCAATTTTTTTATTTCTGAATAAAAGGGATGATATTAGGACCTACTGGTCATTTTTATGTAGATTCAATGGAATAATCTGTGTAAATTAAGTACAACTTCTTGGTATGTAGTTAGATGTTGTTACTACTACTGTTACTACTTCCTTCAGTTCCCCACCCCAGAAAAGAACTGGTAATTTCATGCATCATCAAGAGATAGTCCTTATATATACGAACAGTATACATATAATTTGTACTTGTATACCATTGTAGGTATATATTAAGATTTTTTCATTTTTTACAAACAGAAACATAATACAGATAACATTTTTATCTAGGATGTGTCATTTAAAAGATAACACATAGCACAGAAATAACTAGACATCTAACTTTTTGGTAAATGTTGCAAAGTCTTCCACTATATAAATGTAGCATATTTTATCTTCTTACTGACTGATGGATATAAAGTAAGCTTTAGTCTTACATTCTGAAAACCTAGTGCTGTAATTTCACAAATGAGGGGGGTCATTCTTTAGTATAATCTAGAAGTTGTAATCCTAGATTAAATGAGATGTAGTTTTTAAAATTTAAGAGATGCTATTGAATTGTAAGAATTCCTCAAATTCCAAAACTTAGCATACTGCCTATTCTGCCAGTCTCCATAGCCTGAAAACTTAGCGAATTAAGTTGTAATTGTAAGAGTGTGTACAAAGATAAAATTTAGTTTTTTTAAAAAATAAATTCAGATTAATCCATTTCACAAGGCTGGTAAGAATTCCAGCATGCAGCTAGAATAAATTAATGGACATCATTATAAAGATGCTTATTAATTTATATTTTAAGAAATACTAATTGAGGGGCGCCTGGGTGGCTCAGTCGGTTAAGTGGCTCAGGTCATGATCTCACGGTTTGTGAGTTCGAGCCCTGCATGGGTCTCTGTGCTGACAGGTCCGAGCCTGGAGCCTGTTTCTGATTCTGTGTCTCCTTATCTTTGCTCCTCCCCTGTTCACGCTGTCTCTCTCTCAAAAATAAACATTAAAAAAAAAAATACTAATTGAGTATCTACTACGTGCCAGTAGGTGTGGTTTCAATAAAGAAAACTTACAGTAATCTTAGTTTATCAATTTTTTTCATCAAATTTTCAAAGTTAAATAGGGTCCACTATGATTCAGGGAAAGTTGGAAGTTTACCATATGCTGAAAGTTGATTAAAAGATATACTGAGAAGCCAAGAAACAAAAAAGAAAGAACGAGACAAAATAAAACTCAAGATTTTTTTGTCTTGTTTTGTTCGATTGTCTGATTCTTTCATTTATATTTTTAAGCTGAAATGTTAAACATATATATCTTATGAGTTATAAAGTATTTTGTTTAATACAATCTGATTTTACTTCATTTCTCCCTGGTGCCATTTTCTGATGTTTCTGTTGGGAATTTGTTCCTGTAATTATCTAGAGCACTATATAGCCCTGTGATGTCTGTGAGGATGCTGTAAAATGGATGTCCCTGTCTTCCCAGTAAAATCATTAATCCATCCTTTATGTTGATGTAGTAAAAGGAGCATCGGGCATAGAATATCTGAGAGGAAAAAGTAAAAGTGTTCAATTTATCAAGGTCTAAAATAAGCCAAAAGCATGGAATAGAGAAAATATATATAATTTAATGAACAAGTGTTTAAATGAGAAATGACTGGCAGGTTTTACTGACAGAGAAGTAGATGTGCTCTCCATCACTTAAACAAAAAATTAAGCCTACACTGCCAGTGATATTTTTAGATATAAAAGTCAAAAATGAAATATATATTTATGTGCCCACTTTCAGACACACAGAAATTGAGACGATGCCGAATGTAGCAATAACAATGAAGTTTAAGGGATCAGGATGGCTTCATATGCTGAAAGTCTGCTGCTCAGACAAGGCTAACAAATGTCTGTTTGACTTGAATATGTTTTTAAAAATACGCCATCAGTTAAAATGCAGGATATTTCACATAGAAACCCAAATTCCTAGGGTTTCTTGGATAATCTGAATAGCTGTCACACTGGACCCAAGCCACATAAGTAGTGGTGCACACTTTCTAGGTTGATACCCTCCTTGTCAAATCGTAATTACTCCCAGGCATGAGGCTGAGTCTTGGTTCAGATAGACCATTTATTTCCTCTGTTGCTTTTCTTCTCCTTGCATAACTAAAAGTGGAACATTAAAGAGATGGTTTTATATTCTAAGAAAATTAGAGTGGGCGCTTTATTGTGGAAATGAAGAATATTCTTACTTTTTAATATATGCAGTATGTGTGCCCAGAAAATTCAAGATAGCATTTTCATAAATCCAGCCAAATTTACTCATTTATTTTTTCTTGACTGGATTCTGTTAGCTTCTGATTTTGAGATATCTCATTTAAGAGGAAGTGAGCAGAACTTTTCATTCTGGTTAGGAGCATAAATAGCAATGCTAAATTTTAAAGTCTCCCATGAAAAGCAACCAGAAGAATAACAATAGAAACTCAGGGGGTACTTGGAAAACTAAACATAATTTTACCATATGATCCAGCCATTGTGCCTCTTGGTATTTACCCAAAGGATTGAAAACCTATGACCATACAAAAACCTGCACATGGATATTTATAGCAACTTTATTCATAATTGCCAAAACTTGGAAGCAACCAAGAAGTTCTTTGTTGGCTGAATAGATAAGTAAACTGCATAAGAAAAATATGCCATTCTAGATAAGGGAATATTTTTCAGCACTAAAAATAAATGTGCTATCAAGCCATGAAAAGACATGGAGGAACCTTAAATGCATGTTACTAAGTGAAAAAAGATAATCTGAGGAGGCTACAGAGTGTAGGATTCCAGTTCTATGATTGTGGGAAAGGCAGTAATACTATGGAGACAGTAAAACATATCAGTTACCAAAGGCTGGGGAAGCAAGGGAGGGTTGAATAGGTGGAGCACAAAGAATTTTTAGGGCAGTGAAAATATTTTGTGATCCTACAGTGACAAATACAAGTCATTATACACTTATCCAAACCCATAGAATGTACAAGAATGTAAACTATGGACTTTGAGTGATTAGGATGTGTAGTGTAGGTTCATCAGTTGTAACATATGTAGAACTCTGGTGGGGGTCATCTGTAATAGGGATGACTATGCATGTACGGGCTAGGTACCTTTCGGTACATGTAATATGAACCTAAAACTGCTCTAAAAAATTGTCTTTGGAACAACGTCAACAAACATTGAGCACATTTTTGGTATAATGAGAAGTCAGAGAAAACCTAGAACTCCAATTACCATTGAGGGTTACCTAAAGCATCTGAGACCAAAGGAACCATTTATGAAGTGTATGAAAGTCATAAGGTTCTGTGGCAAAGAACAAGAAGGATGGCGAGGACCTTATAATGGCAGATCTCAGAAATCTTCAGCAACTATTCACTCTCAGAGGGGAGATCCACCCTGACAGGGAACCTCTGGGGGCGGGGGAAACCTGACATGATAAAGGAGCAGAGTCCGAGAAACGGTTTTTGGAGATGGCAGGTGTCAAATTTGGCAGCAAAATACACCTTCAAAAATGAATGCATCATCCAGGAAGGCAAGTACTATCATCCTAGATCTAGCACTCTAAGAAACTAGAGATACAGGATTAAGGAAAAGCCCACTTGAACAAGATCAGGTTCTATGAGGGCCAGGATATGGGAATATTATGTATTATATAACAGCCTATTGCTGTAAAGAAAATAGAGCCCTTAACCAAAAAAAAAAAAAAAAAAAAAAAAAACTGGAAAAACTACAAATGTATTATATTTGGAGAAAGAGAGAGTCAATTTCCATTGAAGAAATAACATTTTAAAAGAAATAACCATTCTTTCCCCCAAAAGCTCTAACCTTACTTGGTTTCACAAGAAATACTATGAAATATTTAAAGAACACAAAAGGCCATTTAGAAGAGGAAATAAAGAAGATTTCTAAATTCTCACATTTCAAGTATAAATTTTACAACAATTTTTATTTTAACTTAAAAATTTTTTAAAGACAGATATATGGATAATATAGAGACAACCTACGGGGCACCTGGGTGGTTAAATGTCCCACTTTGGCTCAGGTCATGATCTTCAGGTTTGTGGGTTCCAGCCCCCATCGGGCTCTGTGCTGAAAGCTCAGAGTCTGGAGCCTGCTTAGGATTCTGTGTCTCCCTCTCTCGCTGTCCCTCCCTTGCTCACACACTCTCTCTCTCTCTCAAAATTAAATTAATTTATTAATTTTTAAAAAAAATATGGAGACAACCTAAATGCCCTATGATGGATGAATGGATAAAAGTAGTTACAAATAAAATGGACTATTATTCATTCTATTTTTGTTGTTGAGAGAGAGAGAGAAAGAGACAAAGAATGAGTAGGCACACGTGAGCAGAGCAGGGGCAGAAGGAGAGAGAGATACTTAAGCAGGCTCCACACCCAGTGCAGAGCCCAATGTGGGACTCAGTCTCACAACTGTGAGATCATGACCTGAGTGGAAATCAAGATTCAGACACTTAACTGACTGAAACACACAGGCAGCCCATGGACTATTATTCACTCTTAAAAAGAAGGAAATTCTGCCATTTGCAACAACATGGATAAACTCGGAGGACATTATGCTGAGTGAAATAAGTCAGATACCAAAAGACAAATACTGCATGATCTCATTTATATGTGGAATCTAAAATAGACTCAGAATCAGAGAGTAGAGTGGTGGTTGCAAAGATGTGAGGAAAGGGGCAAATGAGATGTTGGTCAAAGGGCACAAAGTGTCAGTTATGCAAGATGAATAAATTCTGGAGATCTAATGTATAACACTGTGACTACAGTTAACAATAGTGTATTATATACTGGAAATTTGCTAAGAGGCTAGACCTCAAGTGTTCTTGCCATACACAAAACAAGAAGATGGTAACTACAAAAGGTAATAGATATGTTAATTATCTTGATTGTGGTGATTATGTCACACTGTGGATCACCTCATTAAATTGTACACCTTAAGTATATATAATTTTTAATTGTCAATTATACCTCAATAAAGCTCTAAAAATAAGTAATGAGTTTTGATGTAATAATGTTCAATAAAATTAAGCAGAAATCTTGGAACACTTAAGCACAATATAATTTAGTGGGGTTTTTTCCAGGACTAGATTGGTTTAATATTTGGCATATATTAATATAATTTATATTTACATTAGGGCATATAATTAATATAATTACATTTACATTATTTGGGAAGTACCCAAATATCATCTAAGTATTTCTGTAGATGCTGAAAATTCCTTTGATGAAATGCAAGTCTTTGTCTTATTAAAAATATAACAAAACAAAAGAACTCTGAAACTTTGAAAAAAAAAAACTTTGAAATCTTTGAAAAAAAGAGCTAAAGTTTCCTTAGCATGAGAAAATGTATTAATCTGAAACCAAACTAGTATTATTCATAATGAAAAGATGCTAGGAACATTTCTACTGTAAGGTCAGGAATAAGACAAAAATCTCTATTACCACTATTATTTAAAAATTTCCTGTTGCCATTATCCAAGAAAATTAGAAAGAAGAAATATAACACATATAAACACTGAAGAAGGTTAACTAATATTTGCGGATGACATGATTTTGTACCTGGAAATTTTAAGAGAATCAAGTGAAAATAACCTATGATAGCAGCAGAACAAACAAAAAATTCACATATACAAGTGGCTAATAATATAGAACATTAATAACTTCCATATAGTTCAAAAATAATGACAAGCCAGAAGAAATATGATGGGGGAAATGTTCTGTTTATATTAGTAATGAATAATATAAATTGGATGGAAGATAAACTTGGCAAGAAATGCTCACATTGTACATTAAAAGTATTTTTAAATGTTCTTGAGTGACACAAATAAAGTCATAAACAAGGGAAAGGTACATATTTTCTTAGAAAAGAAGTCTCAATATCATCATCTTACCTATTCCTGCTGTTATTTCACATATTTATTATGACACTTAAAAATGTCATCAGGATTTTATCTAAAATTGCTTGTGTGCATTAGTAACTGCTTCATTACCCACTTCAGATGCATGGGAGACTGCCCTTCTCAGCCCCTTCCCCGAGGGCCATCTGACTCACTGTGAACCATGAAATAAGAGAGGAAGCTGTGTCACTTCCAGCAGAAGCCAGTGTAAAGAAAATGGGTAATGCAATTTCTCTTTTCTACTTGGTGGAAATCTTAAAGTAAGCTTTGTGTTTAGATGGTGGGTCTAAGGATTGGAGCAATCTGTGTTCTTGAGTGACATTGTTGAATAGAGATATTTTGGAAGTTATTTGGAAATGGCAGAGTATGTGGGAGTAAAACAAAACCAAACAGAAGAAAACAAACTTTTATCTTGAAATCATATCTTGAAAGTTTATGATTGCTTGTTTCTACTATTTAATCATATTATTCAGACTTAAAATGGAGAAAAGTTGGTATCTGAAGTGACATTTTTTTACAGCAGTAATAAACTATGTGGCACTGAATTAACAGCCAAAACTTATTTCAAACATAATATTCAATATATAAACGTAATATGGAGTTAACACTTTATTAAAAATAAAGGAGTATTTAGATAAGATTAAAATTGAAATCTGGTCATATGTCATTTTTAAAACAAATGACCAAAAAGATATAAAACATTGAAAGCATAAGATAAAGGTATCTTGGACAAATAGAAACAAAAAGAAGCCATAATCATTTCTATTTAACATGGTAATGATGGACCTATAAAATGTTGGATGACAAAAAGGAAATAAAAGGTGTAAGATTTTCAAAGACCCTAAAATATTTAAAGAAATCTTTTATCATTCACAATTAGTATGGTTTTCATGAAAAGCACAGAAGAGCTTATTGCTATTAATAAGAGAGATTAGTAAATTTTCTGAACATAATATAAATAATTAAAAAAAATAAAATTGCATTTTTATATATCATCAGGAATCATTTAAAGATATAAAAATACCACTTAACTAAGCAATAATCATAATAAAGTGTCTCAGAATAAGTTCAACAATAGCTGTACAATGATGTTTATGGAGAACATTAAAAACTTTATTGAAAGACATTAAAAATAAATACTACATTGCAATATATAACATATTTATGAGAGGAAAAATATCCTAAGTATGGTAATTATCTTCATATTAATTCATAAATTTCTCACAATTCCAATAAAAATTCTTTCAGTTTTTTTTTTTTTTTCTAATTTGGCATGTGTATTCTTACCATTATATGGAAAAGCAAATGGCTAAGAGCAGCCAAGAAATTTTCATAGGAGTATTTAGTGAGGCTTAACCTAACAAATACTGCGTTGTCCCATGAAGCTCTAGCAACTAATAGGATCTTAGACAAAAACAGTTTTGTGACCTTTAGTTAGATATAACTTAAAAAAATAAAATGCCAACCTCATATCATCAACAACAAACTTTAAAGAGTTAATAAAAATATATCAGAGAATATACCACTTTGGTAGGGAAGGATTTTATACACAAGATGCAAACTTGTGTATATTAAAAAACCGGCAATTCTAATTCATTAAATAGGTATAAATTGGAAAGAAATTTGGCAATATTTAGCAAATTTGAAGATGCGTTCACCATATGACACAGTAATTTCATCTCAAGTTATAGAACACAGAAAACCTTTAAAATATTTTTACACAGAGACATATATAGGCAAGAATGTTTCTGGTAGCAGAGTTCTTCAATTACATAATAATATAGGTTACTCTCTGTATTAACAACTGTTGAATAGTATTACATATATGAGAATAGATTTTGTAAAAATATTGCTATAAAACAATCATATGTAAGTTTTGTATATCTATGCTTTGCAGAAAAAAAATGTAAAAAGAAATGGATGGAAATGCCAACATCCAAATTTTTGAAAATGGTTAAGTATTATGAGAACAAGTGGGGAATGGGATTTCTAAGTGCAATATTCATGATTTCAACATGTTGTATAACCTGGAATGGGATACACAGGTTTCTTATATAAATTTTTAGTCTTTAAGAATGTCTGATATATTTCATAATATTTAAAAAAAAAAGTTTACTGTATAACAGTCATTAAACATGAAAGACCTAACTAACCAATTTCATAAAAATTTTAAAAGAAAATCTTATGAATATATGTGTAAGAGAAGCTTTAATTTTTAGGAACATATTCTTTTAAGTCATAACATAATTGTTATTGTCAAATAACAATCTTGGATTATCCATCCACATGTATTTTTTAGAGAAATAAACAGGTTTTAGGAGAAAACAGGGTTAATTATAAATGAAACCTACTTCTATAAAAGTAGATGAGAGGATAAATGGAGTATTATACAAATCCAAATTTGCAGATATTATATATCTTTTGCCTTAAATTTATAAAGCAAATAAGCAAAAGTTATAGAAGTTACATTCTTCAGAAAATAGTCTTCTTTAGTGATTGGTCAACTAGGCAGCTTTAAGAACATAATAATGATTCAAGAACATGAACTCAGTAGATAACTGATTCAAGTTTTAATAACTGCCAGTAACCTGTCCTTGAACTTAATTTAGCCAAGTTATTCTAACTTATGTTCTTGTCCTTTGCCTTTCTAGGAAGTATCAGAGCTACAATAGTTTGAAATATGAGCATTTGTGAACTAGCCTTGTCAATGTAACTTCTAAACATAATGAGTGTGCTTTGGCAAACCTTGGTAAGCATAGGTCATTTTGTCAAGCTATTCTGTTACAAGATCATGATGATACCTTTGGATTCAAACCATCATGCTTGAGCAGTTGCTGCCTAAAAGGAATTTACCTCTATTAAACTGACAAAGGAAAGTCCTGCCTTCTTGATAAGATGTTTCAAATAAAATACTACATTTAGAATTGACTGATCCTGTAGATCTCTGCTTTAAAATGATACCTGGCTAAAAAAAGTATCTGATGCAACCTTTAACAACTGCCACAGTAACAATTTTGAAGATTAGAAAAGATACAAGTAACCAAATGATTATTGGTAAACAATCTATTTTCCAAATCAGGGAATTAGCCTTAAATGTTCACAACCTACAATTATGGTATACACATGCTTCCTATTAAAAAGACTAAAATTCAAAGACAAAAAATAATTTGTACATTTATCGTTCTTTATTTCCTAAGTTAGAGGCTTAGTGTCAATAGTGTTGCAGATACAGTCTAAGGTGGCCCCTAACACACCTGCCTCCTGATGTTTACACTTCGCACTAGCAACAGAATGTCCAAAAGCAATAGAATGTCATTTCCATGATCAAATACCTTTGTGAGGTTCCATCTTGCTAGTAAACTCCCTTTAGAAACTCTTCTTGTTGGTTAGAAAAGTAAGCTCTCATTGTGGGAAAGACCCCCTAGCAAAGAACAGTGGATAACCTATACAATCTGAGAGTTGCCCCTAGCCAATAGCCAGTACCCTCAGTCCTACAACTATAAGGAAGTAAATTCTGCCAGCAAACAGAAATGGGCTTAGAAGTAGGTTCTTCCCCAGTTAAGCCTTCAGATGAGAACACTTCTTAGTCAATATCTTCACTGCAGTCTTGTGAGGGCTTAAGCAGAGAACATAGTTAAGCTATGCCCAGATTCCCAGCCCCTGGGGATTGTGAGGTAATAAATGTGTGTTGTTTTAAACTGCTAAATTTGTGATAATTTATTATTCAACAATAGATAACTAATAGAGATGGTAAACAGAAAATTACACAGCTTTGCACTTCTGAATGTTGGATAAACAGGCCCCATAAGTAGAGTACTACAGGCAAGACAGATAAGTAGTTGAAGAAGATCTATTATAGCAGAATACGCCAGGGTATGAGGTTTTTACAATTATGTATAAATTCAAATATAAGAACAAGGCACTGGAAGTAGAAGAACTCCCTGAGGTAACAGAAAAGTAGCGCACTAGAGTACTGCACTAGAATACTAGAGTATTGCATTAGAATATTAGAGTACTGCACTAGAGGCAGGTCATTGGGTTGGATCTGTGTATCAACTTGTTCTCTAGTTATAATTAAGATGAGAGAGCCAAGAGAACCTATTGGATTAGAGCAGGGGTTGGCAAACTATGTCTTAAAGGCCAAATTTGGCCTCCTAGATGTTTTTGTAAATATAGTTTCATTGGAACACAGCCACACTCATTTACCTACATATTGTCTTTGAATATAATGATGGAGTTAAGTAGCTATGGCAGAGACTGTGTGGCCTCCAAAGCCTCAAATATTTACTACTGGGTTCCTTGCTGAAAAAGGTTTCTGATCTCTGGGTTAGAATATGAAATAAAGTGGACTCTTCCTATATAAATATGATCTACCAGCAAGTATTAAACCTAAATATTAAATAGATATTATGTGAAGTGTTACTGAATAAGGAAAATAGAATTCTGAAAACATTATAATACAAGGCCTAGGAATAGCTTCGTGAAGACACGTGGACATATTACGTGCATGAAAATAAACATTCAGAATAAAATCAGAAAAAATATTTTCAAAATGCAACTAATCAAATTTATAACATAAGAAATTTTTCTTAAGATGAGTAAATCAGAATGTTACTTCAGATTAAAAATTTCACAATATTTCAATAGATATAAAAATAAGTAATACACATTTTGGTACCTGCTCAATTTTAAAATTGTACTCACACACATATACACACACACACATGAGAGAGAAAACACTATGAAAAATAAGAGGATAAAAAATTTTGTTGAATATAAAACGGAGTTACTAGTATGGCAACAGACTTTTTTCTGCAATAAATTAAAATAAAAAATAGAGGGCTATGACATATAAAATCTTGCACACAGTACTTTTATACTCAACTGACTTGATTTTTTAGATATGTGAGCCAACAAAGTACATATTCAAATATGTAGATGTTCAGTAATATAATTTATGAATTAACTTTGCAATAATTACCTAAAACACTGAAATGAAGTAAGTTTTTATAAATAGAACGCAATTAATAGAAAAGAATTGACAGTGAACATTGAAATACATTGTCCATATTTAAAGCTAAATAAAGTTTTAAAATCAGGTTAAAACTGAACAAAAAATTGTTTAAAATGGAAGACCTGTAATTTAAAAACAATAATTAAATAATAGTACTACAATTTGTCTGATATCTAGGAAGTACTAATAAGGACAGTGTGTTCAATGGTTGGGAGATGGTGAGGCTATAATTAGCATAGTGCACAATGACACATGGCATAAGAGAGGTTCAGGAGTTAATTTTTTTTTTAATTTATTTATTTAAATTCAGGTTAGTTAACATAGAGTGTAGTGTTGGTTTCAGGAGTAGAATTCAGTGATTCATCACTTACATATAACACCCAGACCTCATCCCAAGAAGTGCTTTCCTTAATGCCCATCACCCACTTAGCCCATCCCCTCACCCACCTCCCCTCCTGCAACCCTCAGTTTGTGCTCTGTATTTAAGAGTCTCTTATGCTTTGCCTCCCTCTGTTTTTATTTTTCCTTCCCTTACCCTATATTCATATATTTTGTTTAAGTTACACATATGAGTGAAATCATAGGGTATTTGTCTTTCTCTGTCTGATTTGTTTCACTTAGCATAAGACACTCCAGTTCTAACCACATTGTTGCGAATGGCAATATTTCATTCTTTTTGATCATTGAGTAATATCCCACTGTATATATATATACCACATCTTCTTTATCCATTCATCAGTCCATGGAAGTTTGGGCTCTTACCATAGTTTGGCTATTGTTGATTGTGCTGCTATAAACACTGGGGTGCCTGTGCCCCTTCAAAACAGCATTTTTGTATCCTTTTGATAAATACCTAGTAGTACAATTGCTGGGTCATAAGCTAGTTATATTTCTCATTTTTGAGGAACGTCCATATTGTTTTCCAGAGTGGCTTCACCATTTTGCATTTGCACCAACAGTACAGAAGGGTTCCCGTTTCTTCTCATTCTCGCCAACATCTGTTGTTCCTTGTGTTGTTATTTTTGGCCATTCTGACAAAACACTTGCCTTGGATATCAGTAGTATTAGAGAAGCAATGTATTTTTAATTGTTAGGATTGTTTTGATATTAAAAATTTGCTGTATAATTAGGTCAAAGCCCCATTGTTGTTTTCTAATGAAACCGATTATATTAGGACATGGAATGTTTTATTAATAAGGAATGCCAATATTTAACAGCAATACCTTTTTTTTCAAGTTATTAGTCCAAAAATTGGGTTATGGATACACAAAATTTGAGAAGCAATTGTTTAGAAAGTACTAGCTGTCTTCTTTCAAGCTGTGATACTTGACTTCTAAGTCAACCACCATTATGAAATAATGTGCTATCTTGATAAATGATATGTGGCCACCCATGTTTATTAATGCCAGATCATAATAATTAAAATTAATTTCTAGGCAAGTAGGTTAAGACTGCTTCTTTGATGGGACATTTTATCTTTGGTGTTTAATATAAGCATGAAATGCAACATATACTTGCGTTTATACACACACACACACACACACACACACACACACACACTTGTGTGTGTGCGCACGTGTATACCTAAAGTAGTAAGATTTGGATTACTCTGTGGCATTTGGAATTTTTGTAATTGGGAAAGCAGAATGGCCTGATCTCCAGGGAAGAGAGCTGAGGTCAGGGGAGTGAAAACCAACATGAGAACAGGAGTTAAACAAAACAAAACAAAACAAAACAAACAAACAAACAAACAAACAAAAAAACATGCAGCCAGACCAATTACCCTGATCAGGAAAAGGGAAGAAGCAGGTTAGGTTCAGGAGTCTTTATGTGCTTTGGTTAGAAATGAGAATAGTGCAGAGTTAGGATAACCAGGTGGGGCTGAAAAAGAGGACTGTGATTTACAAGGAGAGGCTTGGAGACAAATAAAAGAGGGTTGGCAACATATTCATAGTCATTAAAGCAGCTGATCTTCATAAATCTGGAGTCTGCCAGAATTATTACTTACAATTCCGCATGTGTAAATTAGTTCATGGAGAAGAAACTGCCATATATAATTATTTGTTAATAGTAGGCACATATACAGAAGGAATAAAACAGCATCAATGAAAAAGATATTTTTATTTTTTAAACAATTTGTTCATGAGAAGGAACAATTATTTTCATGGAAATGAAATAGGGAAATTCAAAAACCATTCAACATAAGATGTAAAATATCTCTCAGTTAATGTTTATAGGTCAAGTTGAATTACAAATCTGATGACAAAAAAAGTTTGTTAGTAAGTATGTCAAATATTACGTATATTGAGAAAACTAGGTAGGTAATGGAAGTGAAAATATATATATTATATATTTAATTAAAAAAATATATATACACACACACAAACCATATTTATTTATTTAATTAAAAAAAATATATATACACACTATATATATGTGTGTATATATAATGTGTGTGTGTATATATGTGTGTGTGTGTGTGTGTGTGTGTGTGTGTGTATACGAGAAACTCCTGACAGTATATTCCATAATACTGTTAATTCAATGCAAAGTGGAAAACTCAAAAGCAACTGACAAATGTGATTTTTTAAGAGGAGGAGAAGGGATCAAGTTGAAAGAAAATAATGTAGAGTCCAGCTGCTAACACAAAGGAGGAAATAGAAACATTTCATACTTCTTGGCATCCTCCCACTCTAAGGTTCCCTGTATTTCAGTTGTTGATGTTCCTAATCCATTAGGGTTTTACTTTTTTGGCAAGGTAAGAACAGAAAAGACTTCATTGTGCCACTATAAACAAAGTTTAAGTAATTATATCTCAAAAGCTTTCCAAAAAGGATTTTCGTTTCTGGACTTTGAAACCGGGTGTTGGAGAAAGCTTCCTGGTGTGGTATTTCTCAGTTTTCATTTTCACTTTGGCTAAGAGGTCTGTTTTTGCACTGCCTTTTTCTTATTTTGATAGGTCCAAGTTGGTTTCATGTCTTGAGTAGCCGATCACCCTGAAATTATTGCAGGTGCCTGTTGATTTGGTTTCGTCTCATGTTAGACGGACTTTAATTTACTCTACTCCTAATTGTGCAGCATATATTTACCACCTTACCTTTGCATGCCCGCCCATTCTTTATGCACTCCCAGCTACTTGATCATTCGGTACATTCTACAGATCAAATATATCTGAAATTAATGAGAGGTTTGTCTACATTAGAGTTTTGCTCTGACTAATGCAAAGAAATAGGTTTCCAGAATTTAAACCAATGCCCCTCAAAAAAAAGTTTTTTTTTTCATATTTAGGAAGCTGTCTTTTTTTTTCTTTTTAAAATCATGATTGCATGTATTGTTCAACAAATTCACTCTTAATTTCTAAGACTTTCACCAAGCCATAACTCTGAAAGAAATACCTTCCCCATTTATCCTTATCATTTCCTTGTTTGTTCTCCCAAAGTTCACTCCCACTATCAAACCTTTTAGAGGTGATCTGGTCAAAATCTGATAATTCTAATCATTCCTAATTGCCTTATCATCTATGTAAATAGGTTATTTGGGTGGAAAGATATTACCAGGAACATTTTATCTTGGGTAAAGGAGAACTGATAAGGACACATTCTTTGTTAAAATTTGTTCCAATAATACAATTTTAGAAATAGGAAATAGATTGCCATGTTTGTTGTGATTATTACAATTAAAAGTAAGACACTGATTCTGATATAGCATTCTTTCAGGATATGGACTGGTAAAGAAGTAGCACTCCTCTAATGATACAAAGTACAAATGTTCTACAAAAATGCCTGTGGTCACAAGCTGATGCTTAGGTAACCAACTGTAATCTTTAGCTTATACCCTCCACTAACATAAGTTACATTTATTGAATGATTAATAAAGCACTTTGTGAATGCTTTGCCTGTATTAACTACGTTAATCTTCACAGCAACTCTATGAGGTAGGCATATTAATATACAAAGAAACTCAATCTGAAGCATTAAAAAGATTAACAAAGTTCACAGAGATAGTGAGTTCACGGCCATCATTTATTATTATTCTTAATATTTATTTATTTTTGAGAGAGAGAGAGAGAGAGCGAGTGAGCAGGAGAGGGGCAGAGAGAGAGGGGGAGACACAGAATCCGGAGCAACCTACAGGCTCTGAGATGTCCGCACAGAGTTCAACACAGGGCTCGAACTCACCAATGGTGAGATCATGACCTGAGCTGAAGTCTGAGGCTCAACCAACCAAGCCACCCAGGCGCCCTGAGTGCGGCCATCATTTAAAGTCAGGCAGTCTGGTACCAGGGTGTAGGTGTTCAAATGCCTACTATACAACATCTCAAGTTGCGTTCTGATATCAATTAACCACGGTTCAAGAATAGTCACTGCAATCTACCTCTCTCATTCTTTGAGAAATTGCTTAGCCTTTGAGTGTTTAACGAAAGCTATCACAGGAGGTTAGTTTTCCTACGACCATTTCCTTGTTTGCCTTCTAGAGCTGTGATAAATAGACTTGCTTTTTTAAGACATGGGTTCTATGAGAGTTAGTTTGATTTGCCCATGTATATGGTTGGGAAGAACGCAGGGGTTTCTTTTTTTTTTTTTTTCTTTTTTGCCAGTTTTTAAAAATAAACCCAGGGAGCACATAATAGTACTATCACTTATTTTTTAGTTCACTTTATTTGTAGGTCATTTAATTAATTTATTTATATCATGAGTATGTATATCCTTAATAACTACATAATAAACGTTTTTTTTTTCTGTTATAATTGGGTAATATTACAAAGAGAGTCATTTCCAATCCTTTACATCTACACATAAGAAAACAAAACAAAACAAAACAAAACTTAGGTCCAGAAGGCCTATATAACTTGTATGTGGTCACATAGTTCTTCAGCAACCAAATCAGGACACAACTCAGCAGGTCAGACTGTAGGCTAGTTCTCTTTATACTATAACATATAGATGCTGGATTTAGACCAAAAAAAAAAGGTAAGTTTCACTTATTTAGACAATGTAATTTGCAATTCATCTCAAGACATAAAATTGATAAGAAATAAAATCATATTCAAAAAATTGTGTAAAAACAATGTTATATTAAAATGTATCTAGAATTAATATTGTCATCAAAGAAAATGTACTAATGATACAATTTATGAAGCTTATGCCAGCAAGAGAAAACTCTGGTTTGTCATCTGATCACATGCTTAGAGTGTGGATAGAACACTCAATACACCTTTATTCCACAGGTGACTCTGTGCTCTGGTTACTCACACATTGGCAGGGAAACTATTCATACATAACTAGAACATGCTTTAGAATCAGACAAACCTTGATTAGAATATTGGCAATTTCATGGACATTTTGTGTGACATTGGCCAAATTACTTAAATAAGGCCTCAATTTCTTTGTTTTTGGAGATAATGTCGCACATGACAGTTGCTCTCAGTTAAATATATAAAGTGTTTAACACTCTCTGACATATAGTACATAATTTAAAAAAATAATACTTTATTTAATCTTTGTTGTTAAGTGCTCAATAGACAAATGTATTGCAACTTTTTCTCAGGATTGTACTAGAAAATTTAAATCAAAAGGCAAAGTATGTTTTCTTTCCACTTGTATAGTCTTTTGGCAGAGAAGGTTGTGAAAAAAGTGGAGTTATATAAAGGATCCTAAGCAAACAGTTAAAGCTAGAAACGAATTATTCTCTGGGGAGGTACAAGACTAGAAAATGTGTAAGTTCTCATTCAATGTCTTATGAAATAAGCGTATGTGGGAAAATATAAAATATTACAAGAAAAGTTGCTAACAAATAAGATTTCTAAAATTTTCAAAGTGCTAAGAGAAGCTGTAAACAGGATAATCAGATCTGAAGGTAGATCACTTACAATGGCTTTATGAGAAGTGATCTGTGAGCAAGATGTAAGCAAAGAGGCAATGAGTAGAGAAGAATGGAATGGACTTGCCAAATGTAAGAAAGGGATTTAGAGAACACTTAACAATTTTGAGCTGACAAATTCTACACGGCTGGCTATAGACATCTTTCTTTAGCTTAAATGGAAATTCTTGTCTAGGAGTTAGAAAAAATAAAAACATGACCAATGGTTCAAAAAATATCTATGATTCATTCCTCAGTGACAGGAACTATTGAATGAACACACAATAATGGGATCTAAAATGTCTTTTAGACAGAGTGGCAGAGTTACCATTGATAGGAGTAATAATGCAATCTCAAAATTGCATCATTTAAAAAATAATTTTATTTAGGGACTATGCTATAGTCTTGAATCAGATCTACCATTCAGTTGTGAACTTCTGTGGTAGCAGTTGATAGGAGTTTGGTGGTCAATGTCAACTTCTTCTATGCCTGTGACGCTTACTTTTGTGTGCCATAAATGATGGTTTTATTTTATGTTTTCTACCAAATGTATGTAACATCTTAGGTTATAAATTTGTTAGGCATTTCAATTCATAAGACACAAAAGTTCCCGGTTGAACTCTAATTTCACTTATGAAATAATTTTACAGTGACAAGTTGTCATTCATATAATGTAAAAATTTTAGAAGCCCATCAACCATTGATTCATTGATGAGCATTTTCCAGATTATTCAAATAGGTAAAATATATAGAATGACTTTAAAGTTAATTAGAACATAGAAGATAGAGATTTACCTAATTGGGGATTTCTATAATTCCCCTGTGAAGAATGTCTCTAATTGTTTAGCCTAGACTGCTGTGAACAATGCCACATTTAACTACTACTGTGTTCATGTGTTTGTCCCTGCCACTGCATGACATGGTTGAGCACAGTTCAGACAGACTTCCATCCTTCTCTTTCTTACTCTACAACCTAAATATACATTGAACATATTTCAAAGGCAATCATTTGATAGAAAGTTTAATTGGTACTATAGGTAGAAGCTGTCAGTGATCACATTGCATTATATATACTGACCAATAAGACCTTTGTGAAACACAAAGGATGAAAAATGTTTTTCCAGTGAAAATTCCTTTTAGAATTGCTTTTATTGAGTTAAAATTATTTGTGCCTACCATTATGAGTGTATACATTCACATAGTACATAGAATGGCACAAGTTTTAGATGGAGGCAATACAATCCTGTGAACAGACTTTGCAGTCAGACAAGTGTCCAAATCTTGGCTTTAACTGACGGTTTCAATGCATGAATCTCTACATGAATCTAGAATTATTTTTTATTTAAAAATTTTTTTAATGTTTTTTATTTATTCTTGAGAGAAAGAGACAGAGCACGACTGGGGGAGGGGCAGAACAAGAGAGGGACACAAAATCGGAAGCAGGCTCCAGGCTCTGAGCTGTCAGCACAGGGCCCCATGTGGGGATCCAACCCATGAACTGTGAGATCATGATCTGAGCCAAAGTCGGACGCTTTACAGACTCAAACACCCAGGTGCTCCTGGAATTATTTAAACTACCCAAACTATTTCTCCTCTCATCTGTAAAATGGAGATGTATAGGAATACTACTTAATTGAAAGTATTCCATGTGATAGTAACTGTGTCTATTATTATCATTATTATTATTATTATTATTGTTATTATGATATATGCTACTTGTATCCCTTATTCCACAACACCTTGTACATAGCTCTAATTTAATTTTTATATTGATATGTCTGTCTCTTATCCAAAGTAAATATATAAATAAATACAGAAGATAACGTAGGTGCATAGGGCTATTTGCTAAATGAGAGAGTAAATAAGATATGAGATAATATAAATCTATCTACATATTATATATCTATATATATAATAAATATTGAATAATGTTTTCTTATATTGACTATAAAGGTACAAATATAAACAAAAATTCTCTATATCTGAACATACTTTTTCTTTGAAAGAAGTCTAAAACTGGCAGACTAAAAAATAGTATTTAGGTTTAGTACTGCCATATTGTTACATTCTAATTAAATATGTTTAGAATCATATGTAAAATGATTCAATGTGCTATATGATAACTTTAAGCATTTTAAAACATGATAGAATTTGGTTAAAAAAAAAGTAGTCAATACCAGTGCATAAACAAACAGCTGGATAAAGCAGACAGAAAATAATCACTGAAGTAAGAACAACTTGGGTTCAAATCAAATTTTCTAACCTTGACATATAACGAAATGAAGATGGAGTACAGAAGAAAGGCATAATAGGAAACAATGAGGAAAGGTTGATGCAAGAACATGAATTAGGAAAGGAATCAAAGGAAACAAAAATGGGAGGAAAACATTAACAAGGGAGATTGAGCACAGATAGGATTGAGTTAAAGATATGGACAGTGAAATAGTAGGAAAAATAGTGAAAATAAGAGATATATTTTTCTTATTTTACCTAGAACTACTGTAGGCAACTAGACTTTTTAAAGAGGGTTTGCAAAATTCAAATCCAAGGGGAAATCAATTTATGTTGCTTTTGTCCCTTCCTGGAAATTGACTGTGAGATATAAGAGAATGACATTTGGTTCTTTTGTGCTAAACAGTAGGCTTTGGAGCAGTTGTTCTTTTGTTTTGGCAGCGATATTAAAGAGTCTCTGATTATGGAAAAAAAAAAAGGTCTAGAAATTGAATGAGAGTAAGAAAGCAATAGAAAGGAGAGGAAGAGATCTTGAGGTGGGGAGTAAGTAGAGCCACACATTCATATAAACACCCTCTACTGCACTAGAACATAGATTATATGTGTCTACCCCCTTATTAAGATTATGAAACCTTATGAATTAGAAGAGGTGAGAACCAAGCAGTTATAAAGCAGTAGAGAGAGGACATGCTATGAGCAGAGAAAATAATACAGGGAAGCACTCTCCCCACTGTGGCTCTGCCGTGGGGAAGGGAGAAAATCCAAATACTAAGGCAGGTTCACAGTTTTATTTTCTGGGACTGTAAAATTGGAGCTGCTGAACTAAGACTCTATTTATAATTAAAAGTGACTGAAGGTATTTTAATATCAAAGAATGCCCAGAAAGATAAGATTATGGGGAGTCTCAGCCAGACTCTCAGGTTCCAACAAGGGGCAAAGGAAAATCTAAATTTCTCACAACAAATACCTTTTAATTGTTAGTGGGAGAAAATAAAAAGTTATATTTTGATTGTATTTTGCAAGAGAGAATGCTTTTATATACCAGATACACACTCACACATATTGTTTATATATATATATATATATTATATATATATATATATATATATATATATATATATATGGAGAGAGACAGGTAGGCAGACAGAAAGAGAAGATAAGTCAGTCACTTCAATTGGTGATAATTGTGATCTGACCTTTTGGTATACATGATATATCCCAATAAAATACTTCTCATTAAAAATGGAAAATATTAATTATGATTTCATTTAAATCAGCTCACTTGAGGATTTCTGGACAGTCAGTGAAATTTTTGGTTTAAAGGTTAAGGTTTTAGATAAAGCAATTTTATTATCATTCAGATTTCTTTCCACAGTTGGTGAATACCGGCATATAGAAGTATTTCCTGCCACTATATCCAATTTGTTCTAAGAGCAAAAAAGCAGGTAAACCTATGTAGGACGGACTGTACCCCAAATACTATATACAGACATAAGGTCACATTAAGTTTCAAAATTAAGTACACTGGCTGCCCCTGTCCATTAACACAATCCTTTAGGAGAATAGCCAGAAGGTGAAGTGCCCCTGAAAACTGAATTTCCTAGTGAGCCCAACGCCCTGCAAGACTGACACAGCAGCTATTTGCTGAGTCAAGGCGGTCTCTGACACTTTGTGTAGGTTAGGACTGGGTCATCCTCACTGTCTCCTTGCAGCGACTAAAGATTGGTTCTTGAGCAAAAAGGGATTAGAAAAGATGAGAACTGATTAAAAAATTTGGAAAAGTAATCATGTTACTTATCACTACTAACCAAATGGCTAAAAACAAAATTAGGATTAACTCTTTTAAGAAATCAGCTTTGCTTGTTTGAATAACTGACTCATCTCTAGAAACAGCTGACATACCATTTGAGTCTTACTTTGTGTACCTATCTCCAATCCCTTTAAGCTGGATGTCAACTCTGGTGTCAGGTCTTTATAGAATTGCCCAAAATAATTGACTGAAAGTCTACCCCATCTGTGATGAAATAGTGTTTTCTCATAATCACAGCTGATTATATTTGCTCATTTTTTGGACCATCCCATAATTTTACCTTGCTGGCCTGATACTTTACTACATCATCCTGGGTATGGAACTCAGCTCTTATCCCCTGAGTTTCCCCCCAAACCTCACTCACGCAAGCGTAGACACATATAATCTATGTTCTAGTGCAGTAGAGGGTGTTTATATGGATGTGTGGCTCTACTTACTTCCCACCTCAAGACCTCTTCCTTATGAATTAAGGTTCATAATCTTAAGCTCAGGGTAGGAGAAACGGAGGAAAGGGAATGTATGGTCTTCACAGCAGTGGGTATGTGTGATTTCTGACTTGGTCTTTCATGGTACTTCCTGGATCCTTCAAAGGCCCCTCTCACCTGCCCACTCCTGCCACAACTCTGCATGGCTGTAATGTATGTCTTCCAGGAAAGCATTTTTCCTGCAGCCCTAGTTTTTCCTGTAATCCACGTGCTGTAGAACCTTCCAGGGAGTCTTCATGGGCAGTCTTTACAATAGCTCTAGGCTCTCTTTCCCAATCATTCTTAAGCCTAAGTTGGGAGGGTTTACTTCCCAAATATCCTCTTCCTCCCTAGCTGCCTCAGGGCAGTAGCCACGTCTTCTGTTCTCATTATACTTTTGGAATATTCCAGACAGCAGCTCAGCATGTTCTCTTAAATACTGGAAAGGCATCCCAAGCTACCTGATGGAGCTCTTCAGAACTCCTGTGAAAGAATAGTCTTGAGGTAATGGGCAGGAGGTTGGGAATCACAGCATTGGAGAAACACTTTCCAAAAGAGAAGGCAAATCCAATCCAAACCCTTTCCATAAACATTCTTTTTTATTCACTGGAGTTGATTCTACCTTCTATCCCTGTCAGGAGTCTCAATGAGAAAGGTCTTCCTGTCATAAAAACTCTCAAATATTTATTTTGAAAGTTTTTGTTCCATCATCTTACTGGGTTGGAACCTCTATTGTGTCATGAGTCCATGAAATATTATTCTGCTGGAGAGATATGTGTGTGTATAATGGTTATAAATAAGATTTTATATAGTACCTATTCTTCTTTACTTCCTTAAATATATATTCTGATCATTTCCCCCATGTTAATAAATACTTTTCTTTCATAAAATTTTAATGGCTGTAGATTATTCCTTTCTATGAATGCACCATATTTTATATAAAATATTTCCTACTTTAGAAAAACTGCCTATGATTATTTCTCCCCAATTTTTACTACTGCTAACAAAGTACTACTGACATAAACTCTTCATGGAAACATTCATATTTATTTCCTTAGGATAAATTCTTAGAAAGAATTGCTGAGTCAAATGTATGCACATTTTTAAGGGTTTTAGTATATATTGCCAAATTGTCCTCTGGAAACTTTCTCTCAGCAGCAGTGTATAAAAGTTCCTGTTTAATTTACACTTGGCAATAATGCATATGTAATTTCCTTAGTCTTTCTCAGTTGATGAATAAAAATTAAATCTCACCAAGAATTCATTTTTAGTACCAGTGTGTTTGAAACTATACATGTGTATGTATACATATATTAGGCACTTTTATATGATAGAAAATCACTCATTTCTTTACCCATTATTATTGGCACATTCATTTTTCATTTATTTGTGTTTAAATATTAACAACATCAAAACTTTGGCCTTCCATATCCATCAGAATCCAGTCAAAACATAGAAACCACAGAGAGAATTTAATACATGAAATAAGGTCTAAAACTTTTGGAACCTATGGAGGAACCCAAAAGGGAGGGGAATGGAAGAGGAATGAAGAGGATGATGGGATATTACCCTGAGATGAGAAAGCCACAAATGCCCCTGAGCCAGAGCCATGAGCCTGCACCTGCCACTGCTTGGTTGTAGGTACAGCTGCAGCAGCTCCATCTGCAAAGTGGCACTGACACTGCTGAGGAGAAACCTTCAGAGAGGGAACTCTTGTTTGGGCTGGTGCTTCCAGGGCTGCGAGAGGCCATGATTATCTGCCCGCCCCAATCACTAGTGCCAAGGCCACCAACTGCTGCCACTTTCAGAGCCAGACACTGAACGTGCATTTTCCTTCTCCCTTCCTTTTAATGTCTATCTTCTCTCTTCCATTGACAAGAGTTAATCAGACACTAGCCAGGTACAGAGGCTGGGGAAAGTGGTTTAAAGTGTCTTGCTATAGAGGCATAAAGCAGCATATTTAGGGCAAAGAAAAATGTGGGACCAAGAGACAAATGACAAATAATTTGTATAATGCTTATAAATTATAACCTTTTTCCAAGTTGTCATTAACTTATCTTTTTGTATTATAGTGTCTTGTGAACACATAGAAGCTCTGAATTTTATTTCTTAAAAAACTTCAGCATTTTATTCTGTTTTGTACCACTCATATTTTGATTAAATATATTCTATGTGTAATTACATATACAGATATGCATAAATAAATATAAATATAAATACATATATCTTCCCTCATATAATGATCTAAATACGTTTATAAACTTACATTTAAATTGTAATGTTTCTGAGTATTTTTATTTGCACATTCCTTCTGTCTTCCTTCTATTATTTTTTTCTATAAGTGGTAAACTGATTGTTTCAGCATTCTTTATTCAATAATCAAATCTTTCTCCAAACAATTATAAATTCTACCTCCAGAGAACTGTCTAAGCTGTTGGCTCAAATTTCTCTCTTCCAATTCTTTCGCCACCCTCTAATCAAGCTTTGGCCGGCCTTTCAAGGCCCTTAATTGTTTTACCCTATTTACCTTACTAAATGCAAATTTCAGTTCTCAGTTCTCTTCTTACCTGCTGTAACACCGTTGTTTGGCCCATTTGATTACTCCTTCTTCCTTTCTCTTACTTCACCAGCTGTGCCTTCTCAGGTCCCTTGATTTGCTTCTTATCTCCTGTACTTCTTAATGTTTGAGTTTCCTAGAGCTCAGTTCTTAGACCTCTTCTCTTCTATTTCTACATTTACTTCCTTGATGATTTTGTCCATTCTCTTTGGCTTAAGTACATTTACAATGAGATTTATTTTCCACTCCAGAGCTTTCCACTATGTTTCAAAATTACATATTCATATACCTATTTGATATCATCATTTGCATATCTAAGGAACAACTCAAGTCTAACAAAATTAAACCAAAATATTTTTATCTTTGGTCCTAAATAGGCTTTTTCTATAGTCCTTCTCATTTCCGTGAACAGTAAGGAATTCCACTAGGTTGCTCAAGACGAAAGCTTTGGATTCATCTTAGCTCCTCTAGTTCTCTGAAAGCCCACATCTAGTCAATGATAATGCAACATCAGCTTTCCATTCAAAATTTTAAAAAATTCACCACTTTCACTGTTACCATCCTAGTCAAAGCCACTATCCCTTTTTATTGGATTATTTCAAAGGCTGCTTAATTCGTCTTCTGATTTCACTATTTTCCCCCTACGTTCAATTCTCAGCACAATAACCAAATCATTGCTTTTAATATACAGATTGAACCATATATTTCTTCTGTTCATAACTATCTAAAAGTACCTCATTCCAAGGAAAATCTCTAGAACCCTTATGATAGTCTTCAAGAATATTCACTGTGTCACCACCCTGGTCTCACAGCCTAGAGTTCTGGGTCTCTCTTCTTTTGTTTTAGTCACACCAATCCACTTGCTTGTCTTCAAATCTGCCAAGCATAGTCATTTCAGGGACTTTCACTTTCCTTCTTTATGAATTGATCTTTCCCCAGACATTCCTAATGCTCACTCCTTCACTTTTCTCAGTTTTTCTCAAATTATGCTAACTGAAAGTTAGGCCTTTTTGACTATTTAAAATTGCCACCCCAGAGCTGGTACTCCATATTCATCTTGCTGTTTATTACTCTTCATCGCACTTAACACCTGAAATACACCATATTTTACTAATTTGTTTATTGCCTGTCTTTTCAACTAGAATATGAGTTTAATGAGGAAGTTTTGTAGGGGGATAAGAGGTGAGGGAGATATATTTGGTTCACTGCTTTATCTTCATTGCTCAAAATGGTGTCTGGCACTTAAAAGGTTTTTAATAAATATTTCTTTAATTAATGATTTAGAAGATTAGTATATAGTTGTAGTGTGTTTCTAGACTATGTTCTATGCAGTGATTTACTTGTCTAAATTTGTACCAGTGCTATGCTTTAGAAATTATTACATCTCTATAGTAAACTTTAAAGTATGGTATTCCAAACATCCTTAAAAAAACACTTTATTTTAGAACAATTTTATGTCTACAAAACAATTGTAAAAATGGTGCACAGGGTTCCTAATCACCCTACAGCCAGTTTACAAATTGTTAACATCTTTATTAGTATATTACCTTTGTCACAGTCAATGAATCAATCTTTATATATTATTATTAATTGAAAGTCACACTTTATTCAGCTATTTTTAGTCTTTATCTAATGTCCTGTCTTGTCTTTCTTTCTTTCCTTCCTTCTCTTCTTTCTATTCCTTCCTCTGTCCTTCCTCTCTTTCCTCCTTCCTTCCTTCTTTTCCCTCCCTCCCTCTCTCTTGCTCTTTTTTTCTATTTCTTTCTAGAATCTCTCCAGGAAACCACATTACTTTTAGTCATCTTGTCTTCTTAAGTTCTTCTTGGCTGTAAAAGTTATTTAGATTTTTATTCCTTTTTTTTTCTTTCGATGACTGCAGTGGACTGATGTTTACGTCCCTGCAGAATTCATATGTTGACATTCTAATCCCCAATGTGATGGTATTAGGAGGTGGGACCTACTGGAGGTGATTAGGTCATGAGAACAATGACCTAATCACCTACCAATGAGCCCTACCAATGAGATTAGTGCCTTCATGAAAAAGACCTGAGAAGTACTGATGCATAGGGGCACTTGTACCCCAATGTTTATAGCAGCACTCTCAACAATAGCCAAATTATGGAAAGAGCCTAAATGTCCATCAACTGATGAATGGATAAAGAAATTGTGGTTTATATGCACAATGGAATACTACTTGGCAATGAGAAAGAATGAAATATGGCCTTTTGTAGCAACGTGGATGGAATCGGAGACTGTTATGCTAAGTGAAATAAGCCATACTGAGAAAGACAGATACCATATGTTTTCACTCTTATGTGGATCCTGAGAAACTTAACAGAAACCCATGGGGAAGGGGAAGGAAAAAAAAAAAGAGGTTAGAGTGGGAGAGAGCCAAAGCATAGGAGACTCTTAAAAACTGAGAACAAACTGAGGGTTGATGGGGGGTGGGAGGGAGGGGAGGGTGGGTGATGGGTATTGAGGAGGGCACCTTTTGGGATGAGCATTGGGTGTTGTATGGAAACCAATTTGACAATAAATTTCATCTATTGAAAAAAAAGAAAAAGCCCCGAAAAGAGCTCCCTCACCCCCTCCACTTCTGAAAAGAGAGCAGTCTATCCACCAGGATATGGGCTCTGACAGATACCAGAGCTGATAGTGTTTTGATCTTGCATTTCCCAGTCTCCAAAACTGTGAGAAATTCCTGTTTAAAAACTATCCGGTCTATAGTATTTTTGTTACAGCAGCCAGGAGGGAACTAAGTCAACAAACTTGACAGTTTTGAGGAGTACTGGTCAGATATTTTGTACACTTCCTCTTATTGAAAATTTTCTCATGTTTTTCTCAAGATTAGACTAGAGTTATAGGCTTTTGGAAGGAATGCTACAGAGGAAAAATGCCCTTTTCATAACATTGTATCAAAGGAATAAACTATCAACATGACTTATCACTATGTTAATCTTGATCACCGGGCTCAGGTAGTGTTGTCGGGTTTCTCCAACATGAAGAAACTCTTTTTTTCCCTCTTCTTTTCATACTATACCCTTTGGAATGAAGTCACTCTATGCCATTCACATTTAAGGAATAGGGAGTTATGCTCACTCCATTTACTTGAGGGTGCAGTACATATATAAATTGTTTGAAATTCTTTTGCATGGGATATTTGCTTATTCTCTCTCATTTATTCAATTTATTTCTATTAAATATGAATTACGAATATTTATTTTATACTATTTCATGTTGTTGCTCAAATTGTTGTAATTATAGCCATTGGGATCTCTTTCCATTAATTCCATTGATTCCTGCTTCCCTTTGCTACATGACATAAATATGGTTTTTGTTGTTGTTTGAGCACTAGTTTTCTGAATGAGAATTAGACTCATCTTGTATATTTCCTGCTCTAGTCCTAAAACAGCCCTTTATCCAAGGGAACCCTGATTCCTCTAATCTGATAATGGTTTTAAAAGCCAAGATATGGGCACTTGAATTCAAACATCTTTTACTCATTCATTCATTCATTCATCAATCATTTCTTGTGTACTTCTGCTGAAACATCCCAGATGGATGTTAACATTACCTCAAAATTTAAAAAATACAGTTTTCATTATAATTGCATATAATATGTATATATTGACTTGAATTACATTAATGTGTTTACAATACTGAGTAATTTCCTTCAAGACCAAAGTTTGTCTCTATTTACTGAAGTCGACTTTGCTGTCCTTCAGAAACATTTTTTCCCCTTATATTCAATCTGATTTTTCCCTGTTAAGTTTACTCTCATTTAAAAAAAAGAATAATATTGCTATTGTGAATGGGTCATTTTGTTCCATTTATGTAACTGGTCATTGTTAGTATACTTATTTCATAAATGAAACTGTGCTCAGAGGGTTCCGGAAGATGGCGGCGTAGGAGGACGCGGGGCTCACAGCGCCTCCTGCCGATCACTTAGATTCCACCTACACCTGCCTAAAGAACCCAGAAAACCGCCAGAGGATTAGCAGAAGGGAGTCTCCGGAGTCAAGCGCAGACTAGAGGCCCATGGAAGAGGGTAGGAAGGGCGGCGAGGCGGTGCGCGCTCCACGGACTGGCGGGAGGGAGCCGGGGCGGAGGGGCGGCTCGCCGGCCAAGCAGAGCCCCTGAGTCGGGCTGGCAAAAGCGGAGGGGCCGGACAGACTGTGTTCCGACAGCAAGCGCGACTTAGCGTCTGGGAGGTCATAAGTTAACAGCTCTGCCCGGAAAGCGGGAAGGCTGGAGGACAAAGGGAGGGAGAGCTGCTGAGCCCCCGGACGGCAGAGCTCAGCTTGGCGGGGAACAAAGGCGCCAGCGCCATCTCCCCCGCCCATCCCCCAGCCAAAATCCCAAAGGGAACCAGTTCCTGCCAGGGAACTTGCTCGCTCCGCGCAAACACCCAACTCTGTGCTTCTGCGGAGCCAAACCTCCGGCAGCGGATCTGACTCCCTCCCGCTGCCACAGGGCCCCTCCTGAAGTGGATCACCTAAGGAGAAGCGAGCTAAGCCTGCCCCTCCAGCCCCCGTGCACCTTGCCTACCCACCCCAGCTAATACGCCAGATCCCCAGCAACACAAGCCTGGCAGTGTGCAAGTAGCCCAGACGGGACACGCCACCCCACAGTGAATCCCGCCCCTAGGAGAGGGGAAGAGAAGGCACACACCAGTCTGACTGTGGCCCCAGCGGTGGGCTGGGGGCAGACATCGGGTCGGACTGCGGCCCCGCCCACTAACTCCAGTTATACACCACAGCACAGGGGAAGTGCACTGCAGGTCCTCACCACGCCAGGGACTCTCCAAAATGACCAAACGGAAGAATTCCCCTCAGAAGAATCTCCAGGAAATAACAACAGCTAATGAACTGATCAAAAAGGATTTAAATAATATAACAGAAAGTGAATTTAGAATAATAGTCATAAAATTAATCGCTGGGCTTGAAAACAGTATACAGGACAGCAGAGAATCTCTTGCCACAAAGATCGAGGGACTAAGGAACGGTCACGAGGAGTTGAAAAACGCTTTAAACGAATTGCAAAACAAAATGGAATCCACGATGGCTCGGCTTGAAGAGGCAGAGGAGAGAATAGGTGAACTAGAAGATAAAGTTATGGAGAAAGAGGAAGCTGAAAGAAAGAGAGATAAAAAAATCCAGGAGTATGAGGGGAAAATTAGAGAACTAAGTGATACACTAAAAAAAAATAATATACGCATAATTGGTATCCCAGAGGAGGAAGAGAGAGGGAAGGGTGCTGAAGGGGTACTTGAAGAAATAATAGCTGAGAACTTCCCTGAACTGGGGAAGGAAAAAGGCATTGAAATCCAAGAGGCACAGAGAACTCCCTTCAGACGTAACTTGAATCGATCTTCTGCACGACATATCATAGTGAAACTGGCAAAATACAAGGATAAAGAGAAAATTCTGAAAGCAGCTAGGGATAAACGTGCCCTCACATATAAAGGGAGACCTATAAGACTCGTGACTGATCTCTCCTTTGAAACTTGGCAGGCCAGAAAGGCTTGGCACGATATCTACAGTGTGCTAAACAGAAAAAATATGCAGCCGAGAATCCTTTATCCAGCAAGTCTGTCATTTAGAATAGAAGGAGAGATAAAGGTCTTCCCAAACAAACAAAAACTGAAGGAATTTGTCACCACGAAACCAGCCCTACAAGAGATCCTAAGGGGGATCCTGTGAGACAAAGTACCAGAGACATCACCACAAACATAAAACATACAGACATCACAATGACTCTAAACCCATATCTTTCTATAATAACACTGAATGTAAATGGATTAAATGCGCCAACTAAAAGACATAGGGTATCAGAATGGATAAAAAAACAAGACCCATCTATTTGCTGTCTACAAGAGACTCATTTTAGATCTGAGGACACCTTTAGATTGAGAGTGAGGGGATGGAGAACTATTTATCATGCTCCTGGAAGCCAAAAGAAAGCTGGAGTAGCCATACTTATATCAGACAAACTAGACTTTAAATTAAAGGCTGTAACAAGAGATGAAGAAGGGCATTATATAATAATCACAGGGTCTATCCACCAGGAAGAGCTAACTATTATAAATGTCTATGCGCCAAATACCCGAGCCCCCAGATATATAAAACAATTACTCATAAACATAAGCAACCTTATTGATAAGAATGTGGTCATTGCAGGGGACTTTAACACCCCACTTACAGAAATGGATCGATCATCTAGACACATGGTCAATAAAGAAACAAGGGCCCTGAATGATACATTGGATCAGATGGACTTGACAGATCTATTTAGAACTCTGCACCCCAAAGCAACAGAATATACTTTCTTCTCGAGTGCACATGGAACATTCTCCAAGATAGATCATATACTGGGTCACAAAACAGCCCTTCATAAGTTTACAAGAATTGAAATTATACCATGCATACTTTCAGACCACAATGCTATGAAGCTTGAAATCAACCACAGGAAAAAGTCTGGAAAACCTCCAAAAGCATGGAGGTTAAAGAACACCCTACTAACGAATGAGTGGGTCAACCAGGCAATTAGAGAAGAAATTAAAACATATATGGAAACAAACGAAAATGAAAATACAACAATCCAAACGCTTTGGGATGCAGCGAAGGCAGTCCTGAGAGGAAAATACATTGCAATCCAGGCCTATCTCAAGAAACAAGAAAAATCCCAAATACAAAACCTAACAGCACACCTAAAGGAAATAGAAGCAGAACAGCAAAGGCAGCCTAAACCCAGAAGAAGAAGAGAAATAATAAAGATCAGAGCAGAAATAAACAATATAGAATCTAAAAAAACTGTAGAGCAGATCAACGAAACCAAGAGTTGGTTTTTTGAAAAAATAAACAAAATTGACAAACCTCTAGCCAGGCTTCTCAAAAAGAAAAGGGAGATGACCCAAATAGATAAAATCATGAATGAAAATGGAATGATCACAACCAATCCCTCAGAGATACAAGCAATTATCAGGGAATACTATGAAAAATTATATGCCAGCAAATTGGACAACCTGGAAGAAATGGACAAATTCCTAAACACCCACACTCTTCCAAAACTCAATCAGGAGGAAATAGAAAGCTTGAACAGACCCATAACCAGCGAAGAAATTGAATCGGTTATCAAAAATCTCCCAACAAATAAGAGTCCAGGACCAGATGGCTTCCCAGGGGAGTTCTACCAGACATTTAAAGCAGATATAATACCTATCCTTCTCAAGCTATTCCAAGAAATAGAAAGGGAAGGAAAACTTCCAGACTCATTCTATGAAGCCAGTATTACTTTGATTCCTAAATCAGACAGAGACCCAGTAAAAAAAGAGAACTACAGGCCAATATCCCTGATGAATATGGATGCAAAAATTCTTAATAAGATACCAGCAAATCGAATTCAACAGCATATAAAAAGAATTATTCACCATGATCAAGTGGGATTCATTCCTGGGATGCAGGGCTGGTTCAACATTCGCAAATCGATCAACGTGATACATCACATTAACAAAAAAAAAGAGAAGAACCATATGATCCTGTCAATCGATGCAGAAAAGGCCTTTGACAAAATCCAGCACCCTTTCTTAATAAAAACCCTTGAGAAAGTCGGGATAGAAGGAACATACTTAAAGATCATAAAGGCCATTTATGAAAAGCCCACAGCTAACATCATCCTCAACGGGGAAAAACTGAGAGCTTTTTCCCTGAGATCAGGAACACGACAGGGATGCCCACTGTCACCGCTGTTGTTTAATATAGTGCTGGAAGTTCTAGCATCAGCAATCAGACAACAAAAGGAAATCAAAGGCATCAAAATTGGCAAAGATGAAGTCAAGCTTTCGCTTTTTGCAGATGACATGATATTATACATGGAAAATCCGATAGACTCCACCAAAAGTCTGCTAGAACTGATACATGAATTCAGCAAAGTTGCAGGATACAAAATCAATGTGCAGAAATCAGTTGCATTCTTATACACTAACAATGAAGCAACAGAAAGACAAATGAAGAAACTGATCCCATTCACAATTGCACCAAGAAGCATAAAATACCTAGGAATAAATCTAACCAAAGATGTAAAAGATCTGTATGCTGAAAACTATAGAAAGCTTATGCAGGTAATTGAAGAAGATATAAAGAAATGGAAAGACATTCCCTGCTCATGGATTGGAAGAATAAATATTGTCAAAATGTCAATACTACCCAAAGCTATCTACACATTCAATGCAATCCCAATCAAAATTGCACCAGCATTCTTCTCGAAACTAGAACAAGCAATCCTAAAATTCATATGGAACCACAAAAGGCCCCGAATAGCCAAAGTAATTTTGAAGAAGAAGACCAAAGCAGGAGGCATCACAATCCCAGACTTTAGCCTCTACTACAAAGCTGTCATCATCAAGACAGCATGGTATTGGCATAAAAACAGACACATAGACCAAGGGAATAGAATAGAAACCCCAGAACTAGACCCACAAACGTATGGCCAACTCATCTTTGACAAAGCAGGAAAGAACATCCAATGGAAAAAAGACAGTCTCTTTAACAAATGGTGCTGGGAGAACTGGACAGCAACATGCAGAAGGTTGAAACTAGACCACTTTCTCACACCATTCACAAAAATAAACTCAAAATGGATAAAGGACCTGAATGTGAGACAGGAAACCATCAAAACCTTAGAGGAGAAAGCAGGAAAAGACCTCTCTGACCTCAGCCGTAGCAATCTCTTACTCGGCACATCCCCAAAGGCAAGGGAATTAAAAGCAAAAGTGAATTACTGGGACCTTATGAAGATAAAAAGCTTCTGCACAGCAAAGGAAACAACCAACAAAACTAAAAGGCAACCAACGGAATGGGAAAAGATATTTGCAAATGACACATCGGACAAAGGGCTAGTATCCAAAATCTATAAAGAGCTCATCAAACTCCACACCAGAAAAACAAATAACCCAGTGAAGAAATGGGCAGAAAACATGAATAGACACTTCTCTAAAGAAGACATCCGGATGGCCAACAGGCACATGAAAAGATGTTCAACGTCGCTCCTTATCAGGGAAATACAAATCAAAACCACACTCAGATACCACCTCACGCCAGTCAGAGTGGCCAAAATGAAGAAATCAGGAGACTATAGATGCTGGAGAGGATGTGGAGAAACAGGAACCCTCTTGCACTGTTGGTGGGAATGCAAATTGGTGCAGCCGCTCTGGAAAACAGTATGGAGGTTCCTCAGAAAATTAAAAATAGACCTACCCTATGACCCAGCAATAGCACTGCTAGGAATTTATCCAAGGGATACAGGAGTACTGATGCATAGGGGCACCTGTACCCCAATGTTTATAGCGGCACTCTCAACAATAGCCAAATTATGGAAAGAGCCTAAATGTCCATCAACTGATGAATGGATAAAGAAATTGTGGTTTATATACACAATGGAATACTACGTGGCAATGAGAAAAAATGAAATATGGCCTTTTGTAGCAACATGGATGGAACTGGAGAGTGTGATGCTAAGTGAAATAAGCCATACAGAGAAAGACAGATACCATATGGTTTCACTCTTATGTGGATCCTGAGAAACATAACAGAAACCCATGGGGGAGGGGAAGGAAAAAAAAAAAAAAAAAAAGAGGTTAGAGTGGGAGAGAGCCAAAGCATTAGAGACTGTTAAAAACTGAGAACAAACTGAGGGTTGATGGGGGGTGGGAGGGAGGGCAGGGTGGGTGATGGGTATTGAGGAGGGCACCTTTTGGGATGAGCACTGGGTGTTGTATGGAAACCAATTTGACAGTAAATTTCATATATTAAAAAAAATAAATAAATAAAATAAAATAAAATAAAATAAAAAAAAAAAAAAAAGAAACTGTGCTCAACTTATATATACTAATAGTCTTTCAGGTATTCTTTGAATAAAGAATAATAATGTTGTAAACTATTTTAGCTTTAATCTTCTGATTTCTAATACTTACAGTTATCATTTCTTTATGGTGATAAAACTTCCAAGAAATCTTCAATATAATAGTGAGAATCTTTTCTTATTTGTATTCCAATTTTATTAAAAATATACTAAAAAGAAAGCATACTCTGATTTGGTAATAGAATCTTATCAGTCTATAGTAAAAAAAAAATAGGACTTATGCAGTGATGGGCACTTCAGTGTAATTCTGATAATATGTTAACCAATTTTCAGAAATCATCTAGAAGAGGAAATATCAAAGTGCCATAGGACCTACTCTAGGTAAACTGATATCACAAAAACTTTATTGTAGTCATTACATTTTAAAATTACACATCAGTTTTCTTCAGAACATTTCTAATATAACTATCCATTTCTATATATTTAAAAATAATTATGTATAATCATTAGTTTTATAGATTTCTCTCTAGTATAAAAGGATACCTATTCTTTCCAATGTGCACTTGGTGAAACAGAGTAATAAAGCTAATACGAGGCATCAGACAAGTTTATCACAGATTTAAGATGGAATCATACCATTTTTGATATTTTTTTTCTGAAGATATAGTTAAGTGAACACATGTCTAAAACAATTTTTAATTGGTTTTCCTTTACTTTGAATGCTATTAGTAGACATATTTCTTCCAAAAATTAACTATTTTGCTTTTTACTTTAAATGGGTTTGTATTCTTTGTTTCCTTAACACAGAGGTAATTAAAGGCCTGATGATCCTAGAGATTATTATAGAAGATGTCAATTTTTTTTCAGAAGACTATAGTTTCTAATCATCTAATTTGCATAAAAATGGATAGTATCAATAATACACACTGGAATGAAAGTTAATAGTTATTGTTGACTTGCTCATTATTATACTGAATGATAACCCTTAGTTTGTAATTATTACCTGATAGAAAAAGGATTTGCCAATAAGATTATTTTATGCTTAATGGAAATCTTGAATCTTGGAGAAGAATCTGAAGTAAGAGTGGAAAGGAAGCTGGACTTTTTTTTTTTCTTTTGACAATAGAGACTTATCAAGATTAAGTGCTACTTCATTTGACAAAGTACAACATCCGTTCATGATAAAAGCCTTCCACAAAGTAAGTGTAAAGGGAACATTCCTCAACATAATAAAGATCATATATAAAATACCCACAGCTAATATCATCCTCAATGGGGAAAAACTGAGAGCCCTGTCTCTATGGTTAGGAACAAGACAGGGATGTTCATTCTTACCACTGTTATTTAAAATTCTAGCCACAGTAATCAGACAACAAAAAGAAATAAAAGGCATCCAAATCAGCAAGGAAGAAATAAAACTTTCACTATTTGCAGATGACATATACTCTGTATAGAAAACCCTAAAGACTCCACCAAAAAACTGCTATAACTGATACACAAATTCAGTAAAGTTGTAGGATACAAAATCAACATACAGAAATATGTTAACCAAAAGATTCTGATCAGAAGTATCAGGAAAGATCACTTCATAGAAGAGGTAACATCTGATTTGTTTTTTTAAAGGATGTGTATTGAGTTTACCAGGTAGAGAAAGGGAAGACCAGAATTCTAGACAGAAAGGAAACTCAAAGGCACAGAGACTTGAGAGCACACATTGGGCTTTGGTAAGTCTGGGTTATGGGGTAGAAGGGAATATTAAGTTAGCTCATATTTTTCTTGAGTGGGTCTTAAATCCAAACTTGGGAGTTTTGATGGATCCTAAAGGCAGTGGGGCCACTGAAGGCTTTTAAGCAGGTAAATTTGGAACCATGCTCTGAAAAAGTCACTCTGGGACCATGGAGGTGGAGGAGTGGGGGGTGTGTGTGTGTCACTGCTCCAAAAACTATCCAAAGGCATTTTTGTCTGAAGGTGGCATGTCATTGGGGATTTTGTGCAGGTTGTCTTAATCTCTCCAGGCAATAGAGGGAATGTGTGAGTAATGAAAAAGCTATGCCATAAACCAGAGATTGGCAAACTTTTCTGTAAAGGGCCAGAATATAAATATTTTAGGTTTTGTGGGCTACAACATCTGTTAGAAGTACTAAACTTGGCCATGGTAACATAAAAGAAGGCATAGACTATACATTAATGAATGAGTGTAGCCATTTGCATCAAAATATTATTTTTATATACTGACATTTGAATTTCATGTAATTCTAATGGGTCATGGACTATTGTTTCTGAGTTTTTTACACCTTTAAAAATCTAAAAACCATTCTCAGCTTACAGGTTATACATAAACATGAGACAAGATGAATTTGTTTTCTTAGCCATTTGTTTCCATTGACCATTGTTGGCTGACCATTGATAGGAACACTTGAATCCTGCTTCTGAGAATAGAATTTACCCAATAATTGAGCAATTGATGCTAACAGACCATCATGTCTTTCAAGGGATACCATAAATCTGGTTCTGAGCAAGTATCACCATATGGATCTTCCAAAACGTTTTTGTCTTCACTTGGAAATAATTTTAGAAACTATGTGGATTAGACCAGAGCAACATAGGCATTATTTCCAGAATTCTGAACAAAATGTATGTTTTACCTTTGATTTGGTAAGCAAAGAAACCCTAGTATGTAACAAGGGTATCTCTTGGTTCTTTTGTTTGTTTGTTTGTTTTTTCCCCTACACTATGTATCAATTTTCTGCCATGGGAGGTACAAAGAACATTTCTTTGAAGTGATGAGATAAATACATACACGTTTAAGTAAAAAGAAGGTATAATACAGTCCAAGGTGACATGTCCAAGCATGTCCTCCCTCTCTTTGCCAAAATTGTATGTCATTAAAGCTTTACCTCAAGAACATCATGGGGTAAGCTGGAAGAAGTCTAGTTTTGGGAAGCTAGGGAGCTGCATGAAAGCATCAGGGGACATCAACTTTGAAGTAGGTATGACTATGTAGAGAGAGGAAGAAGCTGGAAAGATACATTGGATTAAAACTTTGTATATCAATTTCCTAAAAATATTCTAGTTGAGCACAATCTTCTAGTTACAATGGACTTTTGAATAACATGGGTTTGAATTGTGTAGGTCAACTCATACAAAGGTTTTTTACAGTATAGTACTGTAAATATATTTTCTCTTGTGATTTTCTTAATATTTTCTTTAGCTTACTTGACTACAAGAATACAATGTACAACACATATAATATGCAAAATATGTGTTAATTGACTGTGCATGTTATTGATAAGGGTTCTGGGCAACAGTAGGCTATTAATAGTTAAGTTTGGGGGGAGTCAGAAGTTGTGCACAGATTTTCAAATACATGAGGGTCAGTGCCCATAAGCCCTATGTTCAAAGATCAATTGTGTAGTTAGAGTAGAACATTTTGGACAGAATGAAATCTACTGGTGGTCCATCTTCCATTTTGGTCTTTGTTTGAAGAATGCATGATTTGAAAGCTTAAACCTAAAAAGAATGAGTTGCTTATTTCAGTTGAAAAAAAAGCAGAATGATGAGTATAAACATAAAATTTATTTTGAAAAACTTAAGTTTTCTAACCATATGATATATTGATCCAAAGCACTGATAAGACTCTCTAGTAATTGAAAATAAAACTATCTTGTTGAAAGTTATAAATTATATATAAATTTTACAATGCAAATTGTTTATCTGGCATTGGGCATTGTAAAGGAGGAAAGATTTAGATATTGGCAAGAGATTATGGTGTTATGTTTATTTTATCTCAGATTTACAGCATGAAATGCACATCCTGAATATTCAGGCACAATGCATGCAGTATAATCAAGTAAAATAGGAACTATTTCCCATTGGTTAAAGAATTATTTTTCAGATTTGATATAGTTTTGACTTGTTTAACATATGCCTGGGGCTTATGTGGTGTATTTTGAATGTATTTGAATAATATATGTTTTACTATGTATATACATTGAGTAAAATCAGTAACATGTCTAAAATGTATAGTGCCGTGCAAAATCCATGACTCAATATAATTGACATGAAAATAGTAATTCCACATTTATCTCCCAAGCTGGTCGGCAGAGGACAGGATGAAAATGTCTACTGAAATGTTTTAATCAGTGTGCGTTCTCCACCCAAAACTGTGGTTGGATAAAATCCAAAATGAGTTTCTTTGTCTTCCTTATATTTATCAAATGCTAAAGTAGAATAAAAGACCTAAAAAAATGACTTGTCATAAATGGAAAACTTTAAAATTAACTATTTTTGTCATGCTGAGGTTTTTCTAAGACCTCACATTTGGCTACAGAAAAGCAAGGTGGTTTCCATCTTTTCAAGATACAATGCAGCGCGTTGTTCATTGCAACAGTTGGCCTGCCAAAATTCCTTGGCAAAGGGAAGCCTCTGGCCAACTAACTGTGATATAATAAATGATCTGACCAGATTGTCAATGAATTGAGATCTGAAGTTAAAGCCGCTTTGGGGATGGAGAAATTAGTTATTTCTCTTCAACTCTTGCCCCTACAAATATGAAAACTCTGAAAAGTATACCACAAATCTCTGGAGAACTGATACTGTAGCAAGTAGTGGTGTGTTTCTCATTTGTCTAATATTATGAAGCATTTATTTATTTACAAGGGAATTTCATTATTAAACATTTATTATGTCTGATTTTAAATATAACGCATGTTCATTTGGATAATATGGCAAGGTTTAAAGAAAAAAAATAACAACCAGCCACAGTTTTATTACCCACACATATCTATTGTTAAAATTCTGATAAATTAATAGCTGTATTTTTCTCTGCACATGTAGATTATATATTGTTTGTGTTATTTTGTATTCTACTTTGAAAAGCTTCCTATTATAGCATAAACAATCTACTATGACATAAAAAATATCTTCATAAATACTATTAAAACATTTTAAGTACTCAATCATAACAATTTTTGGTCATTTAATGTATCCACATACCAATATCTTAAGAACTTCAGAATAAATTGTTTTAATATCTAGATTTGCTCACATTGTTTTAGTTTTCCACATGTATACTCTAAGATAACATAAACTATAATCCTGATATCTATGTTCAGTCTTTGCCATTTTTAATTTTTGTAGTTGCAGCCCTGATAGATCTGTTTTAAAAAAGTTTAGAACTATACGTCAGGAATAAACCTTGATTACTGGCATTGATATTCTGCACAGAACCAATAGGGGCTCAGCCAAAATATAAAGCATCTACATTTGTTTTGTGCTTTTTATGACATCCTGTTTGGTGTGGACTTCCTTTGCCTGAGCATGGTTGTTCATATACTCTCTTCATCAGAATGTTCTTAGTTCTGTTCTGTCTTGGGTATAAAATTATATAAATGTCTAGTAATTTATAGACGGTTTTCTGTAAAGATGTGATATGAGCTAACCACCCCTCCTTCTTAATATTGTAATTATTTTGTGTAGTGACACATAATAACTACCTTTCTCATGGTAAGCATTTCATAATGTACAAAATTGCCAAATTACTATGTTGAACACATGAAACTAATATTATATGCCAACTATAATTAGGTTGCAACAGTGGGGATGGAGAGAACAGGACAGATATGAGACATATATTTGAAGACAGAAGATGAACTAATGGATTCGACCTAGAAGGAGCACAGTTTTGGGCTCAAAAATATTGGTGATTTGTGTGCTTTTTTCTGGAATGAAAAAGACTGAGGTAGAGCAGATTTGGGGAGATGAATCAAAGAGTCTGTTTTGGACATTTTAACTTCTATATATCAATATGCTATCCGAATGGAGATATTAATGAGGCGGCTTAATATATAACTCTGGAAAACTGAAGACAAGTAAGTACAGGAAATACTAGAAATAAAGACCTGGGAATTATCTTCTGATAAATGGCATCTGAATACATGAAGTAAGATATATTACTTACTACAATCAAACTAGTTCGAAATACTCCTCTAACCCCCAGTTTATGCTGTTGGGCTTGGTTTGTTCAGCATTCACATGGACAACACATCCAACTCCTTATCTTCAGATATTTGGCCATTTCAATACCAGGGAACTTTTCTTTACTCCACTTTGTCACTTATTCTCACAGTTTGGTCCTGGACCTTGGCCCAGGCATGATTCATCATTTCAAAACTCTTACACTTCTGACCTTCCTCCATAACTACCAAACAAGACCCAACTCAAACTCAAATCTACTCTCTGTGCTCCTATGGAATACCAGCTAAATACAATTGACGTAAAAACACTTCAACATTTTTTTTTAAATTTTCCCTCTTCTATCTTTCAGAGATATTTTTTTAATTGAGTATTAGGATTATTGTGGCTATAAGTAACAAAAAAAAAAGAAAGAAGGAAACACTTGAAATAAAATGTCATAGGTGAACATTTTTCTTCTGTGCTGTTTTTTCATTTTAGTCATTATGACCTTGGAGAGAGGAGTCTCTTGGACTTGATTCAACAGCCCATTGAAACCACAGTCCACATTCTTATAACCCACAATTTGCCCAATTTGGCCATACAGAGCAGCTCCACCTCTAAGTTTTGCATTAACATTCAAGGCAGGAAGAGGTGGGGAAGGAAAAGAGGCTGAACCAGCTATGCCTATCTCTTAGAATCTTAAAAGTAGAAGCTGCCTTTCCATCTCTACTCTACTTTTTAGCATTACAAATTATTTTTCCTCCTATTTTTCAAAGCCAATGCCTCCACAGTAGTTCTTAATCCCATCCTCTCCACTATCATCTTTCTGCATCTTCATTCCTCTCCTCTTCTTCTGCCACCATTAAGTTTCAAACTTCTATTTATCTACTCACTCTTCCTCTAAATTTAGCCCAATAAACATAGCCAGGCTTCTTAAAAAATGCCTTGTCATTAATCTTTCATCCTTCGTAACTATAGTCACTGACTCTCTGACTCATGCTCCATTCAATTCTCAGCCTACTGTGGTCTTTTCTCTCCCTCATCATTTCAAAAACACTGTCCTTTCAAAGGTCCCTGATGACCTCTACAATGTCAAGAGCAAGTTCTTGTTTGACTGCCTTTCAACTAATTCAACCCTGTTAATTAGTGTTTATTCTTCTTAGAAGTGTCCACTTAAAAGTGTTTTGAATTCCAAATAAATATTGTCTCTTCAGTCTCTAAATGCTTCTGGAACTATTCATTGATGGCATTCTTTGCAGGTCCCTCTCTGACATATCAGTATACTCCCAAATTTTAAACTTGGCTTATTGGTATTTACTTCCTGTGATCACCCACCAAATGTGGTCTCAACCACTGTCATCATTTCCACAAAATATTAAAGGTAGCTAAATGAACACTGGCATTTTACATCCTGATATCTTTCCTGATGGCTTATATGACACTTATCTGCATAACACATTATTTAAATGTGCCACCATCATATTCATCATGCTCAAAATTAATCTAAGATATTTCCATCCTTTTCCACGATATTCCTCTGATCACCCAAAAAAGAAAACTGGCAAGCATATGTTACCTCATTACATTGAAGCCCACAATACTATCATCGCTATGAATCCTAAATATTTCTTCTCACTTACTGATATCTACTATATCCACTGTAAATTCAGGCTTCATTCAGTTCTTACCTGTATTATTTCAATAACCTCCTAATAAGGAAGGTCATATGGATTCAACCCATCCCCCAAAATGAAACAAAACTACCTATCATATTTACAGTTGAAATTCCTTGCAATGTCCTCTATCACTCATAGGATAATACTTCAGTGTTCCCATTTATTTACAGGAAAATGCACAAGAGGCATTTCATGGCAGTGAAAAGTATCTCTGCTCTAGTCCTTCTCTGAAACTCTGATCCTATGTGACTATAAAGTTTCATCTCCCTTCACTGCGTTTCTCACACTTTATATGTTGGTGAAACCAGTGTGTGGAGCTCCTGGAACAAACTACAATGTCACCCAACTCCTACGTCTCCTCTCATTGCTCTCTCCTCTGAGACTATCCTTCTGAGCTTGCTGTCTTGATCCATTTAATTAGTGACAATCCTCATCACTTTTCAGCCTTTTGGCTAAGATCAAGTGTAATTGTTGCCGATTCTTAAAAATTTAGCTTGGTACCACTTCTTCCAGATACTTCATATCTGCCTCTTATTTCTCTCCAAACTTTTAGTCCTCTCCAGTTTTTGTATCACCCTCCCTCTAAAAATATCAAAATTATCAAAAAATAATTTCTCCCATATGCTATGATCTTTTCTACTTCTAGATGTTTGCAAAAATTCTTTAGTCTGAGTTTTCTTTTTCTCTCCCTTTACCTCACCCTCTTACCTTCCAACAGCTATCCTCTAGGATATTTCCATTTTTACCATAAATATTACTCCCTTCCAGAAGTCTTCCTGAGCATCAAAGTCTCAATTTGATCCCTTTAATGTGGTGTCATAGCATGACAACAATATCAAATACATGTAGTATTTAACATATGCCAGAAATTCTTCTAAGTGCTTTGCATATATTAAAGTATTTAATCCTCACAATAATGCTGTAAGTTAAGCATGGTTATTATCTACACTTTAGAGTTGAAGAAAATGAGGTATTGGGACATTAATTAATTTATCCTATGTTGAACTTTAGCAAGTGAAAGGGACACACTTTGCATGTGGGCAAGCTGTCTTAGCTCATAGGGTACTATAATTCTCCATGCTCATAGGGTACTATAATTCTGCATTTCTTCTATCATACATATCATAAGCTTACTTGCTATTATCATTTGCCAGAATACAAACTCTCTAAATGCTTATTCGTTATTGAATCTCTATTTATCCAAAAGCCATTGAACATATTTGGTCCTCAAAATTTTTCTGATAAATGACAAATTCATAACTATGTGTTTCTCTTCTGTGTTCCCATAGCACTGTGGGAATATCTATGCTTTTGCTGAATCTGTGCCATTATTTACTTATAGCCCACTTGGTCTTATTGAATTGTAAGCCCCTGTAGGACAGAAACTTTACTTATTCATCAGTGTGTCCCAAGTGAAGCACAGGTGCTCAATAAATGTTTGTTGAACAAATCTGTAAATAATACCAGTGGAAGAAATGCATGTAAGTTTTTTTTTTTTTGATGTATCTCAACAATCCCCTTCTATTTATACTTCTATGTGGTAGGAAAATACTTGTTATATAATACTTATGTTAATCATCTATTTTTGAGACCTTTATTTTATTGTAAACGAGGATGATTCTGAAATACATCTTTCTCCCCTAGAGTCCTAAAACATTTATGAATCTTAATTCTCATCAAGTATTATAAGACTATCCCAAAATAGAGCAAAATACATTTTAATAGTCCACCAATTTCTCAATACTGTATTGCCATAAGAAGCTAAAAAGAAGAAGATATATTTCTTGCCCACAAGGGCAATGTAATACAGAAGTTAGCTCCAGCATAAATAAATCTCTGTGATCGTAAATGACAGAGACATGCATATGCTCCCATTGACATGTCAGGTTACACACAGGTGTAAGAATATCTGGAAGCGAACGGACCCAGGTGGATTTAGTTTGACAAGTTTTCTAAGAGTTGAATCAAGGGAAAACTTGAAGGAGGGTGTTGTGGTTTCATGCATTTAAGAAAGGTGTGTGACCCAAAAAGGCAGTCACAACACATTGTAATGGCACATGGAGAATAATTTGAAATATTTTCATTTTTTAAAGTGTTTATAACAAGTCATAAGGTTGTATATAATAGCTTGACCTCCTACTCGGGGACTAACTCATAAAAGTCTGTTTTTGACAAATAGTCTAGGCATGGGCTTAATTTTTATTTTTTATTGCCCCAATGTGCTTGTATTTCCACATATCCTCAGCAGAATCCCACATACTTTTCTACTTCTGCTTTTTGAGATTTGTTCCCTTTTCTTTTATCCTCTTTCTGTTTTAACATTTATTTAGCATTTATTTAAGCATTTATTTATTTGTTTGTTTATTTTCTTTTGGCTTTTTATTCCATGGAAAGCAACTTCAGGAACCTCTTGGCAATCACCTCCTGCATTTCCAGTACCTTACTAGTTCATCTCACTTAAAAACCTTCTTTTTAAAGCAAGGAAGTGGTTCTCAGTGCTTTGCATCTAATATTAAATTAAATAAGTATGGATATTTTATAAATGTGAAACATATATATTCATTATATCTTTACATAAGTGAACTAATTTTAAGTGCTCATCATATAGCATAATATGTGTTACATGCCAGAACGGAATGGTTTGAATGAGAAAAGATGATTAATTTGAAATATGGCAACTATTTTTAACAGAATTTTTTATTTGAGTCTTTCCCAGGGGCCATTATGGACTTGATTTGAATACACCAAAATTTTCCCTAAAGAAACTCCAATTTTCCAACTTTGTTGAGAAGTTTCGTTTACATAGTCTTCTCATAAAGCATTATCTTCAACCAGAGGGTGATGGTGAAGTGGCTTTGTCTGATGTTAATAACGTCCTTTTATTTGAGGTGAGACATTGAGACCATATCTCTGGCTCATGCCTTTACATATAGCAGTCCATAAGAAATGGAACAAATAAAACCTGTAGACACAGCCTGCAGGTATAAAATGACGAGGAAGAGAAATCCCCCTGTTGTGCCTTCATCTGGCCTTTGTATACACTTGGTTATAACATCTAATCTGGATTTTACTCCTTCCCTTTGTCAGGAAAGGATCAAATCTGGATTCATTTTCTGGTACATTGCTTATCAGGAAAAGGCAAAATTATATAAAATAATCTAAACATAGCTCTTCTTTCTGAACTCCCTTTGGTCTATGAAATTCCAGCTGCAACCTTAAATCATTTGATTTGATTTTCTTATTCTTAACCATCATTTTCTTGTTTTCTATGTATACACTTTATAGCAAATTAAGAACAAGAGTACATATGTGCAGCTCGGATTGGGAAAGTATTTCTTCCATTTATTCCTGGGAGGCAGACATTTGTCTGCTCAGTCAGAATGTGAAGTGAAGTATCAGATTTATGTACAGCTGTATTGCTACATTAGTTAAAATGGGGGGGGGAAGAAATATTGACCCTTTGTGTAAATCATAGATGATAACAGAAAAGCTAACATTTATTGAATGTGCCAAATGCCGTTTTAACCAGAGGCTTTACCTGGGTTTATCTTTTCTATGTGGCAGATACTCTCAAGTAGGTACTGTCCTCATCTCTGCTTCTCAGACAAAGAAGCTGAGGCTTTGTATGTTAAGTCACTTTCCCAGTAATCCTTAGCAATTGAGCAGGAGGGCAAGATTTGAACCTATGTCTATCTGGTTCCATAATGTGCATTCCTCTTTCTTTTTTTTAAAGTTTATTTATTTATTTTGAGGCAGAGAGAGAGAGAGAAAGAGAAAGAGCAAGGGAGGGGCAGAGAGAGGGAGAGACAGAATCCCAAGCAGCCTCTGTGCTGTCAGCACAGAGCCCGACACAGGGCTCAACCCCATGAACCCTGAGATCATAACCTGAGCCAAGACCAAGAGTCGGACGCTCAACTGACTGAGTCATCCAGACCCTCCATAATGTGTGTTCCTAAACAGCATGCTACATCATTTCATAGTTAATACCCCAAATCTCAAAAGAACTTTGCTATTAATCATTGTTTAGATCACGTGTTCTACTAAGTTCTCTATAATTACAGTTAAAGTAAAATTTAATAACTTTTGAAACATAATCTAAGGATGACAAATGGAATACGTTGTATCTTAGGATGTTTAATGTTCAAATGGATTTTTTAACTTGTAAAAAAACATATACTTTTCACTGAAATTTCTTGAAATACATTTCCACCAATCTTCTTAGTCTCCTCAACAAATCTAATTATTCCACTTTGGGTCTCTCCTTGGTTTATCTGTTAATTTTTCTCTCTCTGTTCTTTTAATATGTCACTTGTGCGTCCATCCTCTCTCCATCATCTAAAAATGTATTTAAATATTTCAGCCTCTTATGGTATTCTTGCAAGGGAAGGGATTTCCTTTTTCATATTTTTGAAGGGTCTTAGAAGGATGAAAGAAATACATATTTGCTCAGCCTAGTGTCTTGAAACAGAGGCTTTGTGTAGTTAACTTTTTCAATGAGAATGATTCAGTAATTATTACAGGTAGACTGGATGCTTAATATCAGCACTGAATGACTCTATCACTTAATACCACTTTTTCTTTTTATTTTTGGGCTTCTGTATTTTCTCACCAAAAAAGGAAAATTAAATTTCACTGCATTAATTAATGTGAACTGTTTCTTCCTCTGACCCAGACCTCTGACTGATTTATTATTGGATATGTATCACAATCAACAGGGTTGGTCATACAAATATGAGTAAAATATTATTAAAATCATTATTTAAAATATTCGTGAAAAGAACAGTGTGTGACTACAAAAGTTTGTAATTTATATGGAGTTAAGTGAAGACTGAATTTTATAGAAGATTGAACAATCCAAATGATAGCTTTATAAATCCAATGTTAGGGGTAATTTTATAATTAATTTAAAGCAATTAGTGGGAATAATTCTTAGTATAATTTCACATAATTTATGGCCAAGTAAATTTACTATCAATTGCTTTCACTCATTGATGTCATATACCTCTGCTTAGGCCATGCTATCTTCTATTACATTTGCTGAGATTTGAAGTATTCCTATGTCTGAGGATGGCTACATAAATGCAGCATATCTGTGTCCCATGAGTAGGTACATCATTTCTATGGTGAGGTTTTTGTTTTTGTTTTACAGTTTGTTTATTTTTGGTGTAAACTTTTAAAATTATTTATTTTTTTCTATATTAATTCCAGTTGGTTAACATATAATATTATTTTCAGGTATACAATATAGAGATTCAACAATTCCATCACCCAAGGTCATGTCAAGTGCACTCCTTTTTTTATTTATTTTTTTTAAGATTTATTCATTTTTGAGAGACAGAGCACAAGTGGGGTAGGGCAAAGAAAGAGGGAGACACAGAATCCAAAGCAGGCTCCAGGCTCTGAGCTAGGAACTCACAAAGGCATGGACTCAAACTCACGAACCACAAGATCATGAGCCGAGCCGAAGTTGGACACTTAACTGACTGGGCCACCCAGGTTCCCAATGACAATGCACTCTTTAATCCCCATCACCTTTTTCACCCATCCCCCCCCCAACCCCTTCCCTCTGGTAACCATCAGTTTATTCTCTAGAGTTAAGAGTCTGTTTCTTGGCTTGTCTCTCACTCTCTTCCTATTTTGTTCATTGTTTTATTTCTTAAATTCCACTCATGAAGGAAATCATATGGTATTTGTCTTTCTCTGACCAACTTATTTCACTTAGCATTATACTCTTTAGTTCCATCCACGTCATTGCTACATGGTTAGTTTTTATGTGAATTAAATCATGGTCTACGTCCACTGATATACCCTCAGACCTCTGCAGTTACTATCATCACCCTTAGGAGTGCTCATTTCTCTTTATCACTCCCAAATAAAAGCACAAACATGGCTTTTCCTTCATATAAATGAGGATATAAGTTTTAATAAGAGTTTCTGGAAAGGATCAAGCAAAAAGACATACCTACAACTGGTTACTGTCGGCAGAGAGGTTTGCAGAGTTTTCAGACGGTACCTTATTGTTATGAGTAGTTCACCATCTTGATTTAGAACATTAAGTTATTAAACAGTAATGAAGGGTGAAACTCCCTACCTCCTCAATACCTGCTCCTCCTTTTTACTAGACAAGTAGAAGGGTAGAAATGGGACATATATCATCCAAGCAAGTCATTATTTTCTTATTTCTAAATTGTGGCTGTTTATTTAACTGATATTGACAGGTTTTTTTGTTTGCTTGTGTAATTTCCTCTGGGCATTTGTAGTCTCTGAAGTCTGTCTGAGACCTCTGCAGACCTCTTCAGAATACCTGATCTGAGAGGTCCTACTTGGACACAACCGCATTCATTCTCCCTTTGCTCTTCCCCCACCAGGGCATATACTGTTGGGATTTCCTTGCCCGGAAAACATTCTTATCATGTGGAGTGCAGGCAGGATAGCTCAAGCACAGCTACTTTTCCAGGTTCCCACTTCATCCACCCATTCATATCCTGTTCTTGAAACTGCTCGGATATGAGAAAGGGACAGATCACAGAGTGTACAACTTATGTAGGTGTCAAGGAGAGAAGGGAATGATGTGCTAGATTCCTCTTCTTCTTACTAGTAACCTTGTAAGTACTAGTAAGACAGAGTTCTTCTCTTGACAACCTCCTTTCACAAGCACAACCTCTTTAAGGGACAAGTCCAAAGACCCATTCTCTTTTTTGGTCTGTCGGTGAGTGGTAGTAGCTTAATGGCTGCAGGACCAATTTTATATCCTCTAAGTCTTAAAGATGGCTAGCCTGAAATGTTTGTGGGTTACAATGTAGAGTTTGTCAGCACCTATTATTTTCTGGTTTTAGTACAATCCTGAAGAACTTAAATGTGAGTAGTTGAAACTTGTCTGATCACTCTCCAAAAATTTCATAGGGTCTTGGATATTCTCATATTGCATTTACTATCATGTTTCCATCCTGTTCATTTTCAACCATTAATAGATCAATCATCTGTAGTATAAGGTCAGTGAGTTTGTATATGCTATTCCTAATCAGACATAATTTCTTGAAATTTTACTGTGATCAAATGATTTCCTTACTTTTTCATAGGTACTCTTATTGCCTTTCCTAAGACATTTAGTGTTTAAGAAAGAGAACAGTAAGTAAATTATGTTCCTTGTGTGTGTGTGTGTGTGTGTGTGTGTGTGTGGCATATATTCCCCGAAGTAGAGCAATTATGCATCACTTTATAAATAATGCCTCGATATGGCTTAATTTTTTCTAAAAATATCGATGATCGGTTTGTGAGATTCCCTTGTCTAAATTCTATTTCAATATGATTTTCACAAATGGAGAATTGCCCAAGTAATCATTTCCAAAGCATTGTTACCTCAAACTAACTTTGAAAATAGATATGCTAAAATTAAGAGAGAAATAAGTTTTTTGGGCGAAGAAGATGGTGGCGTAAGAGGACGCTAGGCCCACCGCGCGTCCTGCTGATCACTTAGATTCCACCTACACCTGCCTAAATAACCGAGAAAACCGCCAGAGGATTAGCAGAAAGGAGTCTCCAGAGCCAAGCGCAGACGAGAGGCCCATGGAAGAGGGTAGGAAGGGCGGCGAGGAGGTGCGCGCTGCACGGACTGGCAGGAAGGGCCGGGGCGGAGGGGCTGCCCACCGGCCAAGCATGGCCCCCGAGTCTGGCTGGCAAAAGCGGAGGGTCTGGACGGAGTGTGTTCAGAGAGCAAGCGCGACTTAGCATCTAGGAGGTCATAAGTGAACAGCTCTGCTCGGAAAGCGGGAAGGCTGGAGGACAAAGGGAGGGAGAGTTGCTGAGCCCCCGGATGACAGAGGTTAGTTTGGTGGGGAACAAAGGCACTCACCAGCGCCATCTCCCTCTTCCATCCCCAGCCAAAATCCCAAAGGGAACCAGTTCCTGCCAGGGAACTTGCTCCCTCCACACAAACACCCAACACGGTGCTTCCGCAGAGCCACCCCTCCAGCAGTGGGTCTGACTCCCTCCTGCTGCCACAGGGCCCCTCCTGAAGTGGATCACCTAAGGAGAAGCGAGCTAAGCCTGCCCCTCCTGCCCACGTGCAGCTTGCCTACCCACCCAAGCTAATACGCCAGATCCCCAGCTCCAAAAGCCTGGCAGTGTGCAAGTAGCCCAGACGGGCCATGCCACCCCACAGTGAATCCCTCCTCTAGGAGAGGGGAAGAGAAGGCACACACCAGTCTGACTGTGGCCCCAGCAGTGGGCTGGGGGCAGACATCAGGTCGGACTGCGGCCCCGCCCACCAACTCCAGTTATACACCACAGCACAGGGGAAGTGCCCTGCAGGTCCTCACCACTCCAGGGACTATCCAAAATGACCAAAAAGAAGAATTCCCCTCAGAAGAATCTCCAGGAAATAACAGCTAATGAACTGATCAAAAAGGATTTAAATAATATAACAGAAAGTGAATTTAGAATAATAGTCATAAAATTAATCGCTAGGCTTGAAAACAGTATAGAGGACAGCAGAGAATCTCTTGCTACAGAGATCAAGGGACTAAGGAACAGTCAGGAGGCGCTGAAAAACGCTTTAAACAAAATGCAAAACAAAATGGAAATGACGACGGCTCAGATTGAAAAGGCAGAGGAGAGAATAGGTGAACTAGAAGATAAAGTTATGGAAAAAGAGGAAGCTGAGAAAAAGAGAGATAAAAAAATCCAGGAGTATGAGGGGAAAATTAGAGAATTAAGTGATACACTAAAAAGCAACAATATATGCATAATTGGTATCCCAGAGGAGGAAGAGAGAGGGAAAGGTGCTGAAGGGGTACTTGAAGAAATAATAGCTGAGAACTTCCCTGAACTGGGGAAGGAAAAAGGCATTGAAATCCGAGAAGCACAGAGAACTCCCTTCAGACGTAACTTGAATCGATCTTCTGCACGACATATCATAGTGAAACTGGCAAAATACAAAGATAAAGAGAAAATTCTGAAAGCAGCAAGGGGTAAACGTGCCCTCACATATAAAGGGAGACCTATAAGACTCGTGACTGATCTCTCTTTTGAAACTTGGCAGGCCAGAAAGGATTGGCATGATATCTTCAGTGTGCTAAACAGAAAAAATATGCAGCTGAGAACCCTTTATCCAGCAAGTCTGTCATTTAGAATAGAAGGAGAGATAAAGGTCTTCCCAAACAAACAAAAACTGAAGGAATTTGTCACCACTAAACCAGCCCTACAAGAAATCCTAAGGGGGATCCTGTGAGACAAAGTACCAGAGACATCACTACAAGCATACAGACATCACAATGACTCTAATCCTGTGTCTTTCTGTAATAACACTGAATGTAAATGGATTAAATGCGCCAACCAAAAGACATAGGGTATCAGAATGGATAAAAAAACAAGACCCATCTATTTACTGTCTACAAGAGACTCATTTTAGATCTGAGGACACCTTTAGATTGAGAGTGAGGGGATGGAGAACTATTTATCATGCTACTGGAAGCCAAAAGAAAGCTGGAGTAGCCATACTTATATCAGACAAACTAGACTTTAAATTAAAGGCTGTAACAAGAGATGAAGAAGGCCATTATATAATAATTACAGGGTCTATCCATCAGGAAGAGCTAACAATTATAAATGTCTATGCGCCGAATACCGGAGCCCCCAAATATATAAAACAATTACTCATAAAAATAAGCAACCTTATTGATAAGAATGTGGTCATTGCAGGGGACTTTAACACTCCACTTACAGAAATGGTAGATCATCTAGACATATGATCAATAAAGAAACAAGGGCCCTGAATGACACACTGGATCAGATGGAGTTGACAGATATATTTAGAACTCTGCATCCCAAAGCAACAGAATGTACTTTCTTCTCGAGTGCACATGGAACATTCTCCAAGATAGATCATATACTGGGTCACAAAACAGCCCTTCATAAGTATACAAGAATTGAAATCATACCATGCATACTTTCAGACCACAATGCTATGAAGCTTGAAATCAACCACAGGAAAAAGTCTGGAAAACCTCCAAAAGCATGGAAGTTAAAGAACACCCTACTAAAGAATGAATGAGTCAACCTGGCAAGTAGAGAAGAAATTCAAAAATATATGGAAACAAACGAAAATGAAAATACAATAATTCAAATGCTTTGGGATGCAGCGAAGGCAGTCCTGAGAGGAAAATACATTGCAATCCAGGCCTATCTCAAGAAACAAGAAAAATCCCAAATACAAAATCTAACAGCACACCTAAAGGAAATAGAAGCAGAACAGCAAAGGCAGCCTAAACCCAGCAGAAGAAGAGAAATAATAAAGATCAGAGCAGAAATAAACAATATAGAATCTAAAAAAACTGTAGAGCAGATCAACAAAACCAAGAGTTGGTTTTTTGAAAATATTAACAAAATTCACAAACCTCTAACCAGGCTTCTCAAAAAGAAAAGGGAGATGACCCAAATAGATAAAATCATGAAAGAAAATGGAATTATTACAACCAATCCCTCAGAGATACAAACAATTATCAGGGAATACTATGAAAAATTGTATGCCAACAAATTGGACAACCTGGAAGAAATGGACAAATTCCTAAACACCCACACTCTTCCAAAACTCAATCAGGAGGAAATAGAAAGCTTGAATAGACCCATAACCAGCGAAGAAATTGAATCGGTTATCAAAAATCTCCCAACAAATAAGAGTCCAGGACCAGATGGCTTCCCAGGGGAGTTCTACCAGACGTTTAAAGGAGAGATAATACCTATCCTTGTCAAGCTATTCCAAGAAATAGAAAGGGAAGGAAAACTTCCAGACTCATTCTATGAAGCCAGTATTACTTTGATTCCTAAACCAGACAGAGACCCAGTAAAAAAAGAGAACTACAGGCCAATATCCCTGATGAATATGGATGCAAAAATTCTCAGTAAGATACTAGCAAATTGAATTCAACAGCATATAAAAAGAATTATTCACCATGATCAAGCGGGATTCATTCCTGGGATGCAGGGCTGGTTCAACATTCGCAAATTCATCAACGTGATACATCACATTAATAAAAGAAAAGATAAGAACCATCTGATCCTGTCAATCGATGCAGAAAAGGCCTTTGACAAAATCCAGCACCCTTTCTTAATAAAAACCCTTGAGAAAGTCGGGATAGAAGGAACATACTTAAACATCATAAAAGCCATTTATGAAAAGCCCACAGCTAACATCATCCTCAATGGGGAAAAACTGAGAGCCTTTTCCCTGAGATCAGGAACACGACAGGGATGCCCACTCTCACCGCTGTTGTTTAACATAGTGTTGGAAGTTCTAGCATCAGCAATCAGACAACAAAAGGAAATCAAAGGCATCAAAATTGGCAAGGATGAAGTCAAGCTTTCGCTTTTTGCAGATGACATGATATTATACATGGAAAATCTGATAGACTCCACCAAAAGTCTGCTAGAACTGATACCTGAATTCAGCAAAGTTGCAGGATACAAAATCAATGTACAGAAATCAGTTGCATTCTTATACACTAACAATGAAGCAACAGAAAGACAAATAAAGAAACTGATCCCATTCACAATTGCACCAAGAAGCAATAAAATACCTAGGAATAAATCTAACCAAAGATGTGAAAGATCTGTATGTTGAAAACTATAGAAAGCTTATGAAGGTAATTGAAGAAGATATAAAGAAATGGAAAGACATTCCCTGCTCATGGATTGGAAGAATAAATATTGTCAAAATGTCAATACTACCCAAAGCTATCTACACATTCAATGCAATCCCAATCAAAATTGCACCAGCATTCTTCTCGAAGCTAGAACAAGCAATCCTAAAATTCATATGGAACCACAAAAGGCCCCGAATAGCCAAAGTAATTTTGAAGAAGACCAAAGCAGGAGGCATCACAATCCCAGACTTTAGCCTCTACTACAAAGCTGTCATCATCAAGACAGCATGGTATTGGCACAAAAACAGACACATAGACCAGTGGAATAGAATAGAAACCCCAGAACTAGACCCACAAACGTATGGCCAACTCATCTTTGACAAAGCAGGAAAGAACATCCAATGGAAAAAAGACAGTCTCTTTAACCAATGGTGCTGGGAGAACTGGACAGCAACATGCAGAAGGTTGAAACTAGACCACTTTCTCACACCATTCACAAAAATAAACTCAAAATGGATAAAGGACCTGAATGTGAGACAGGAAACCATCAAAACCCGAGAGGAGAAAGCAGGAAAAGACCTCTCCAACCTCAGCTGTAGCAATCTCTTACTCGACACATCCCCAAAGGCAAGGGAATTAAAAGCAAAAATCAATTACTGGGACCTTATGAAGATAAAACCTTCTGCACAGCAAAGGAAACAACGAACAAAACTAAAAGGCAACCAACGGAATGGGAAAAGATATTTGCAAATGACATATCGGACAAAGGGCTAGTATCCAAAATCTATAAAGAGCTCACCAAACTCCACACCCGAAAAACAAATAATCCAGTGAAGAAATGGGCAGAAAACATGAATAGACACTTCTCTAAAGAAGACATCCGGATGACCAACAGGCACATGAAAAGATGCTCAACATCGCTCCTCATCAGGGAAATACAAATCAAAACCACACTCAGATATCACCTCACGCCAGTCAGAGTGGCCAAAATGAACAAATCAGGAGACTATAGATGCTGGAGAGGATGTGGAGAAACGGGAACCCTCTTGCACTGTTGGTGGGAATGCAAATTGGTGCAGCCACTCTGGAAAGCAGTGTGGAGGTTCCTCAGGAAATTAAAAATAGACCTACCCCATGACCCAGCAATAGCACTGCTAGGAATTACCCAAGGGATACAGGAGTACTGATGCATAGGGGCACTTGTACCCCAATGTTTATAGCGGCACTCTCAACAATAGCCAAATTATGGAAAGAGCCTAAATGTCCATCAACTGATGAATGGATAAAGAAATTGTGGTTTATATACACAATGGAATACTACATGGCAATGAGAAAGAATAAAATATGGCCCTTTGTAGCAACGTGGATGGAACTGGAGAGTGTGATGCTAAGTGAAATAAGCCATACAAGAAAGACAGATACCATATGGTTTCACTCTTACGTGGATCCTGAGAAACTTAACAGAAACCCATGGAGGATGGGAAGGAAAAAAAAAAGAGGTTAGAGTGGGAGAGAGCCAAAGCATAAGAGACTCTTAAAAACAGAACAAACTGAGGGTTGATGAGGGGTGGGAGGGAGGGAGGGTGGGTAATGTGTATTGAGGAGGGCACCTTTTGGGATGAGCACTGGGTGTTGTATGGAAACCAATTTGACAATAAATTTCATATATTGAAAAAAAATTAAATTAAAATAAATTAAATTAAATTAAATTAAATTAAAAAAAAGAGAAATAAATTTTTCAGAGGGAGGTGGGTTATGTAAAATCATATAAAATTTTTATTATAGTTTTATGGCATATTATCTTTTCAGTAAAATATTTTAAATAAAATGGCTACAACACAATACACTAAGAGAAAGAGCAATTTCTGTGAGAAATCATACATTATCACATGGGAAAAATAGTACGTAACACACTTCACATGCAACAGAGGCGTGAGGTGTTTTGTTAGAATTGCTGAAGCCACAGCGTTACAACTGCTTTACTTGGTGTTTAATCTTAGAAGGAATTTGAGTCATTCGGCGGAGCTATCGGTGTGTGTTCTCTTTCTCTCTTAACATTGTAAGGTTTTGTTTTTGCTCACTAATCATTATACTTCCCACTTGCTAGAAGAAGAATCAATAGAGTTTCTTCTAGAGATGGATTTAAAAAGTGAATCTTGATTTCAATAAATGCTTTGTAGAACCAAGGATTTCTAGGGCATGCCTATGTTAAATACAGGGCAACTTTCCAATTGATCCTCACTCTTGTAAAGCTTAGAAGTTATTGAGAATGCCTTGAAGATAGACAACCCATAATTAAAAATGCTCTTCTAATGAAAATAACTATTACAGAGTCTTTAAGAAAAACTCAACTGAATATCCATTAGCCATTATCATAGTATATGTGTTTACTGTATAAAATAGGGAAATCATATATAATTATATTTACTTTTAACATATTGTTTTTCTTTCTTGGACTTGCCGTATATAGTCAAATATGAAAAACAGTGTAAGAATTTGGAGAATCTGAAAAGTCATACTGACTTAGGGGCACTTGGCTATTTGTGTCCTATTCTGAGATTCTAGCTGTTATATTTACCTGAGAAAGAAACTGAGTATTATATGTGGATTATTGAAAAAATTATAATTTATTATATCTTTTAAGGTTAGTGATAATAGTAATGAAATCATAAGTTGTACATGAATAACCTTATGAACAGTGTTTCATATCATCATTGATTTGATATTTATATTATTAATATTGATAATAACAGCTATCATCATCCAGTATTTATTTAGTTTTAGCCAATTTGTAGAGAAAAAATAGGCAATTTTCTTTTTAGGAGATTTTTAGGAAAAAGCTATAATAACCATGAGTCACAGATACTGTATGCTATATTGTTATTGCACTTTTATGTCTTTTAGTGTTTACTTATTTATTTTGGGAGAGAGCGAGTGAGCATAAGCAGGGAGGGACAGAAAGAGGGAAAAAGAGAGATCCCAAGCAGGCTCTGCACTGTCAGTGTAGAACCCAATGTGTGGCTCAAACCCACGAACCGTAAGATCATGACCTGAGCTACAATAAAGAGTCAGACACGTAACCAACCAAGCTACCCAGGTGTCCCTGCTATTGCACTTTTAGAAAGCAGTGGGTCTGAGATTCTAAACCACATTTTACTGACTTTGCCCAATACACTATATATTTCCTACCAATGTTTCTGGGATGACAGATAATTATCACCAACCATTCAGTAGGTGAGACACCGTGATTAAGAAGATCTCACAGGATTTGGATAAATAATCTCTAATGTAGTTCAAGCTACACCCAATATTGCCCCGTCACAATTATGCAGATAGTGGATATGAGGTTAGATATTATTCAGACTGAAAACCCCAAATCCTTTATGGCATAGGAAAGGTGTGTGTGTGTGTGTGTGTGTGTGTGTGTGTGTGTGTGTGTGTGTGTGTATGTGTATATATATATATATATATACATATATATAATCACAAGACAAATATATATACTTGCAAATATGTAGCATTTCAAAGGAAAGTTAAGTCATATGGAAGGACTTTATTCATTCACCTCATGAATTGTTAATACATTTTGATAAACAATAACATCTTGAGTAGCTGCACTCTTCGTTTTTTAATTCATTTTCTCATATTTTAAGGGATCTGCCTTAGAACCACAAAAGTTATTTCTTTAACTTTTTTAGAAAATCCCTTTACAGTGTAAGTATCAACTACTTATTCAGCTGCTTTGAAAGAACTTTGGACAATCAAACAAAACTCACTTATTTCTCACATGCTGTTAATGGCTTATAATATACTATAATGATATTGTGTTCACTTACTTTCTTTTCCACTTCATTATGCAACAACTCCATTGTTTTTACACAATAAGAGACATACACTCTGCTTTTTTTCTCTCTAGAAGGCTAGTAGAATATAAATGTTATCATCATCATGAAAAGAATCGTCTTAAAAAAATCTTTTACATCTTCTGTGACAACAATGATAAAAAAAAATCAATGTAGTTACAACCATTAAAGAGAATGTTCCTTTTACTTTTGGCTCTTGTCTGAAGGAATGAAGACACAGCCCTGAGCACAATTTAGAATGCATTCTGATATTCTATATTTTAAAACGTGTATCTTGCTTTCCCCACTGGTCTTTTCTGTATTGCCCAATAAGAAGATATAGGATATTGCATTTAGCCTGATGTCAAAAGCCTGAAACCAAGACAGCAGAGACATGAAGCTATTAAGGTATAAAACATGTAGTTTCAGCATTGTTCATTACTTTGAACACATTCTTGCAGGGATTTTCCAACACATCTGCCTTTGCTAATTGAGGTTCTCAGGAGTCGTAGTGTAGAGTTAGAGTCATGGGCCAAGAGCTTGAAATCTTGGGTCAAGTTCAAGCTTCGCCATACATTTACTCAAAAATTTTGAGGGGAATAATTGTGTATGGACCTTGTTTTATTCCTGTTTCCTCATGTAGAATTTGGCATGGAATAATGACTAAATAAATATTTGTTGAGTGAATAAACACATGAGCTCAAACTGTTAATGTTCTCACAATCACAGATTCCTCAGTTGAGAAAATGGAAATAATAACATCTGAGCTGTGATAGCAATAAGAAACTGTATATCTGTATGATTTGTATGTATATGTATATAAAAATATTCTGTAGTTTGTGTAACCCAAAAAGTACATGAAAATGTAAAAAAATATTATTTTTATTATTACTAGAATCCTTGTTGAAGACAGAGTGAGGAAAACGAGCACTTTATGATACTCACTCACTGTGATAAACATCAGAAAGCTGTGAAGCCAGAATACAGTTTATACATACAAAATGAGAATGCTACTATGCTTCTAGTTTGTGATAAACCTTCCTGACTTAAATATTACACATCTGTTCCCTGAGAGGCAATGTGAATACCATTTAATGCTGTCAATAGGATATTCAAGAGAAAAATGTAATGTTTTACATGTCAAAGATGTTCCTCTCAGTGCATTGCCATTAAGTATTGGCATCAATCATTAAAGAGTTCAACATTTGGATTATTTTTAAAGTTAAAAACTCACAGTGATTGGTAGAGGCAAGTCAAAGATGAGGCATGGGAGCAGTCCATCTGTGGTATAAGCAATCCATGAGGTGCACTGTCTGTAGAGAATTTAAAAATAATAATGTTCAACTAAAGTCAACCTGCTTTTTATTAACACCATGCCTTAAGCCAATAATAAAAATTTCCTTCCAGAAAGAAAATGCATTGTTCTAAGTTCTAAACAATTGCTACAGTTGCTACTGAGTTTTAGTAACATACATGTAAGCTTCAAATTAGCACTTTTTTGTTACTTACCCTCTGGTAAACATTGTATTCTACATGGAACTTAATTTACCTCTCAGTTATATAGCTGGGTTTGATACATGCATTTCATTCCAGAGTAAGTTCATAAACATTTGGAATCATTTGAGATCTTTCTAAGCACAGTTCAAGGCTCCCTTTAAACAGCAGAGTAGTAATAAATGATAGCCCAGTGATTGAAAAAAGGCAGAGCAAAATTTGATCACCTGGACTTTTATCTGTGTTTAAAATATTGGCAACTATTAGAATTGATCCTAAAGAAATGACAACATATAGTAATATTGTACTTTCTGGAATTTATTATAAAAAGGGATTTTTATCATTATATGCCAAAATTTTCCTTATACCTTAGATATTTTTAAAATTGTGTATGCCCATTGTATTATGTGAATTTTTTTGTGAAATTAAAATTAATGAAAACTTTGTCAATCAACTCTGAGCAGAGTTAAAGTTACAAATCTGGTTATATTGCCTACTGACCATAGTTTAAAAAGATAACCCTGATAAACTCATTGATAAATCTGCAGCTTAAGACTTGCAAACAGAAACTTTAAACTGATTATAAATTATAGCTGTAGCCCAATGTATATTTTCCCATTCTTTAAAGATACAGTAATAACTAAAAAAAAATTGCTAACCCACTACATTATTCCCTGTTTTGTACTATAATAATTCCAATTTTGTATTCTTTATATTTTTTTACTGCCATAATCACATGTATACAAAGTTTAGCAAAATCAAACCTCTAATATCTGTGCTTTATTTCTGGCCGTTATTTTTATATATTTCATTTCATGATTGTTGCTCGATAATAATCTGCTCAGGATATCACCTATGCTAGGGTTGTCACTGATGATGATTCCTGACCCACAAACTGTCAAATGAAGAAAAAAACATTGAAGCTAGGTGTGTAACTATTCAAACCATATGGAAGCAATGAGTTGTTTTTAACAGTAGTGAGATTCAGTTCTCAATTGAGCTTCATATGGTAGAAAGGGGAATTTTTAAAGTTCTCTTCGGTGTCTGTACATACAAGTGTGTAAAGTAGGGATGACAGTGAGATCACTAGAAAGGAAAATGTTCCCTTGATCTTGGTTTGGAATTTCTGCTCATTAAAAGATGTTATTAAGAGCATAAAAAAATAAGCCACGGAGTGGAGGAGGGTATTGACAATCCATGTAAACCACAGGGGATTCATATCCAGAATGTATGAGATATCCTTATAAACCAATAGAAAAGAAGAAAGGGAACACAAATGAGAAAACATTTGATCAGGATACCCAAATGGCTAACATGCACATAAACAAATGTTCAAAACCGTTGATAGAAGGGAATATAAATTAAACCACAATGTGATATCATTACAAACTCACCAGTATACCTTAAATCAAAAGAAAATATGAGACTGACAATACCTATTGTTGGCAAAAATGCAGCATTGCTAGAATTCTCACCTACACTGGTAGTAAGTGCAAACTGGTACAACATTTTGGAAAACAATTTGGCATTATCTGCCGAAGTTGATTACATGCATACCCTGTAACTCAGCAATTCCTTATAAGAATGACCTTGCAGCTTCATTCACGATGACCCCAAACTGTAAACAACCCAGCTGTTCATCAACGATAGAATAAATGAATTACCTATGGTATATTAATAGTGAGTGTTATATAGCAATCAAAGTGAATAAGCTGCTACATGCAATGTCATCTCACAAACATAACTTATATAGAAGACTTAAAACATATACAAAAAAGAACTCCTATAAAATTTATATTAGTTTAAAACTGGGTAAAACTGATATGTAGAATTATAAATCACGACAGTGTTTCATTTAGGGAGAAATATTGGTGACTGGGAGGGATGTCAGGGAGGAACTTTGGTTTGCTAGTAATATGCAACATGTTAAAGTTTTTCATAGGCATGTTATACTTCACTAAAAAGTAATTTAAGTCAATGATATCGCACTTACTATAATTTCAATAACATAGCAAATCTAAACAAGAACTCCACTTGCATAGCAAGGCCACACAGACCATATCTCCAATCTATAATTACACTAAACATAAATTGACCTTATAGCAACCTTTGTTGTAATGCACTGGTACCGACTTTTATATTTTATCAAAAATCTTTTGAATATAAAGGTCATTAATAAAACATTTAGATAAAATTGGATTTTGAGATTGTTAGTGGGAAAAATCTATTACATTTGTTTCTTATGTGGTGATTTGTATCTCACTCACAACTTAATCATTATCTCATATAGAATTACTAAATTGCTTGGTGGAATCACCAGTTAAAGAGATGTAAAGAATACATGTGCTACATTATTCTTCACATATCCTTTATGAATTTTCACAGATGTCTTGAAATGTACATTAGAGACAATTGCTTTGCCAGACACATGATTAATACTTTTAAATCAAGAACTTATTGAGATTATATCATACCTGCCCTACTTTGATGTTTTCTAACTAGATATACACTATTATTTGTTATAAAACCTATTTTATTTCTTTTGAAGAAAACAAATGGGCAAATTTTCTGAGTAAAAAAAATCTCTGAATCTTATTCAAAGGCAGAGAATAAGGAAATAGTAGCAATAGAGTATAATGTCAAGAGGTATAAATGTCTGCCTTTCTTTTTGATTTACAAAAGTTAAAGAGTGTTTAATATCCATAGAAGATAATTTTATCATGATTACAAACTATATGTGAAATTTCATCAAATATAAGATTACCGCAAACTACCGGTGACTTAAGTCTAAAGTCCCAATGTTTGAGTAAATATACTTACAAATTTATCTACATTTAATAACAAATTTTAAGGCACAGAAAAAAACTTTACTAATCACAACAGTAAAATTGTAAAAGGTTTGACAGACAACTTGAGGTAAATAAACTCTGTCCTTTATTCAAACAAGAGATATACAAGACAATGTCTACATATAACACTATTAGTTCTCACGTCATTTAAAAGTTATAATTCTATGTAAACATAAACCCAGTGAATCTTATAATGTCAGATAAAGATATTAAATTATTTTCATGGAAATTATGGAGTTTTTAGTGTACTGACAGCCCTCAAAACCTGAAAAAATATATGTGATTTAAACAAATAAATATTGAAATACAGGAGTCAAAGTTAAATACAGCCTGCAGTGTTTTTAAAATCCAAGAGCGACATGATATTATACATGGAAAATCCGATAGACTCCACCAAAAGTCTGCTAGAACTGATACATGAATTCAGCAAAGTTGCAGGATACAAAATCAATGTGCAGAAATCAGTTGCATTCTTATACACTAACAATGAAGCAACAGAAAGACAAATGAAGAAACTGATCCCATTCACAATTGCACCAAGAAGCATAAAATACCTAGGAATAAATCTAACCAAAGATGTAAAAGATCTGTATGCTGAAAACTATAGAAAGCTTATGCAGGTAATTGAAGAAGATATAAAGAAATGGAAAGACATTCCCTGCTCATGGATTGGAAGAATAAATATTGTCAAAATGTCAATACTACCCAAAGCTATCTACACATTCAATGCAATCCCAATCAAAATTGCACCAGCATTCTTCTCGAAACTAGAACAAGCAATCCTAAAATTCATATGGAACCACAAAAGGCCCCGAATAGCCAAAGTAATTTTGAAGAAGAAGACCAAAGCAGGAGGCATCACAATCCCAGACTTTAGCCTCTACTACAAAGCTGTCATCATCAAGACAGCATGGTATTGGCATAAAAACAGACACATAGACCAAGGGAATAGAATAGAAACCCCAGAACTAGACCCACAAACGTATGGCCAACTCATCTTTGACAAAGCAGGAAAGAACATCCAATGGAAAAAAGACAGTCTCTTTAACAAATGGTGCTGGGAGAACTGGACAGCAACATGCAGAAGGTTGAAACTAGACCACTTTCTCACACCATTCACAAAAATAAACTCAAAATGGATAAAGGACCTGAATGTGAGACAGGAAACCATCAAAACCTTAGAGGAGAAAGCAGGAAAAGACCTCTCTGACCTCAGCCGTAGCAATCTCTTACTCGGCACATCCCCAAAGGCAAGGGAATTAAAAGCAAAAGTGAATTACTGGGACCTTATGAAGATAAAAAGCTTCTGCACAGCAAAGGAAACAACCAACAAAACTAAAAGGCAACCAACGGAATGGGAAAAGATATTTGCAAATGACACATCGGACAAAGGGCTAGTATCCAAAATCTATAAAGAGCTCATCAAACTCCACACCAGAAAAACAAATAACCCAGTGAAGAAATGGGCAGAAAACATGAATAGACACTTCTCTAAAGAAGACATCCGGATGGCCAACAGGCACATGAAAAGATGCTCAACGTCGCTCCTTATCAGGGAAATACAAATCAAAACCACACTCAGATACCACCTCACGCCAGTCAGAGTGGCCAAAATGAAGAAATCAGGAGACTATAGATGCTGGAGAGGATGTGGAGAAACAGGAACCCTCTTGCACTGTTGGTGGGAATGCAAATTGGTGCAGCCGCTCTGGAAAACAGTATGGAGGTTCCTCAGAAAATTAAAAATAGATCTACCCTATGACCCAGCAATAGCACTGCTAGGAATTTATCCAAGGGATACAGGAGTACTGATGCATAGGGGCACCTGTACCCCAATGTTTATAGCGGCACTCTCAACAATAGCCAAATTATGGAAAGAGCCTAAATGTCCATCAACTGATGAATGGATAAAGAAATTGTGGTTTATATACACAATGGAATACTACGTGGCAATGAGAAAAAATGAAATATGGCCTTTTGTAGCAACATGGATGGAACTGGAGAGTGTGATGCTAAGTGAAATAAGCCATACAGAGAAAGACAGATACCATATGGTTTCACTCTTATGTGGATCCTGAGAAACATAACAGAAACCCATGGGGGAGGGGAAGGAAAAAAAAAAAAAAAGAGGTTAGAGTGGGAGAGAGCCAAAGCATTAGAGACTGTTAAAAACTGAGAACAAACTGAGGGTTGATGGGGGGTGGGAGGGAGGGCAGGGTGGGTGATGGGTATTGAGGAGGGCACCTTTTGGGATGAGCACTGGGTGTTGTATGGAAACCAATTTGACAGTAAATTTCATATATTAAAAAATAAAAAAAAAAAAAAAGAAAAACAAATCTCAATAATTTAAAAAATTTATACACATTGAAATTGTTTTCAGTATGCAGGGTTAAATAAAACATTAAAATAAAAAAAAAATAAAAAAATAAAATAAAAAAAAAATAAAAAAAAATAAAAATCCAAGAGCATTAGCTGTACATGTTCCCTAGCATGAAATTAAACGTCATTTGTGTATGAATCAGGTTAAAAAAAGGAGTTATATAAAGTTTGTTTACCAGTTGAGAGACATTTGCCTACAGATTCTTAGGGCTGAGTGAGCCTGCCTGGGGCCCATGCTACCTGATATTTAGACCCATGTACTTAACTACCTCAGACCCTCACACCAGTTCACACAGACTCCCCAACTTGATAAAATTTCATTGTGTGTACACCTAATACCCATCCTTTTCAACTATATAAGGCTGATTTGCACACCAAGTTTCCTCTAGAAATAAATCTTAATACTTAGTGCTTGGCAGCCATTGAGTCCTGCAGAAATGTCTGGCTGGACCTGTAGAAATGTCTGGCTGGACCTGTAGAAATGTAGAAATGTTATAGTTTAAAACTATAACATCATATTCTTTAGGAACATGTACTCTATTTTACATGTAACTAGTTCTTAGGCTTTGCCCTTTAGAAATAACCATTCAGAGCAATAACTTGCTAATTGTGTAACGTTGACTTCTAGTATCTCTTTCAGTTTAACTTTCAGGGATTTTGTTCCTATGTTCTTTTCCTCCACACCTTCTTTCGCTTCTTGAATGTAGTTAAGCTAATTTTCTGTTGTTACCTTACAGATGAGTATTCAATTATATTATTAACTCCAGAATCTATAAAGTTGAAAATTCATAGAACTAAGGATTTCATTCCTTGCTCCGGTTATTATCTATAATGGCTGCCTGTTGCATCATATGTGAGTTGATAGGGTATGAGAGACTCTGTTATGTCCAAGGTTGCTTCTTAGGTAAGCTGTATGCTTCTCAAGTTGGAAGATTCAGAAGACCTCTTTATTCAATAGCTCTGTAATTCTGCTGCTAGCTGGAATCACCACTTTTCACTGAACACTGGCTATGAAGTAGCAACCTGGGTGTCTGACCTAATGGATGTGTAAACCATTTAGCCTGATGAAGAACATACTCCTTTTGATTTGCCTTCCATGATGCCTTTTACCTTTGTTACAAAATGTCCTGCAAGGCTTTAATTATTAAATTAATTTTTGGAACTATAAAAACATCATGCAAAATTCATCCACTCACCTTTGTAATACACTTCAAAACACCACTCCCATCATTGTTATTAAAAAATATAATGAGAAAAGGCTTTTTAAAAAGGTCTTGAGTTTATTGCGAAGTTATATTTTAATGCTTTTAATATCAATATGTAAAAGCCAAGTGAAGTTATTCTTGATTTTCGAAAAAGGTAAATTTCATGGAAAAATTTTTTGTCAAAAAAAGAGAGAGAAAAGATAATAGTTTAAAATGTTTGCTTTGATACCAAATCAGAGTATCACAAGGATTCCTCCTCGCATTCTGTCACACCTCAGGTCATGGAAGGACAGCATTTAAAAAAATGTATCTACCAGCTAGTACTAGAGAAGTATGATTGAATAAAAAGTTCATTTTTTCCACAGTATCTAATATTGTTATTAATGATAATTTACTTCAATTTCCATCAACCCTGCCCTTAGAAAGAAACATTTAAATATATCACTGGTTCGGTTGTAGGTTTCTATTAAGAAAGGATATCTTGAAATACAAAAAGATTTTTAAAAGTCTTGAATGTGTTACAGTTTTCAATATTGTTATTTCAATGAATTAGAGTCCCATCTCTTGAAAAAGTTTAATATATGTCAATCTATAAATTTCATGTCATGATTAAATAATATTTATAATTGTTTTTATAGATTATTTTTCTTAATAAAAGTATAAAAAATTACTATATTAAAAAGTCTTTTAAAAAAGACAACTTGCAAATTTAAAAAATTTTAGAAATCTAACCAATTCAAGTATGCCTCATAAAATTTTAAAATCTCAAAATATGCTTGGGACACACATATACCAAAAAATCTGGCACTAACTGGATTACCCAAATCAATCAAGTATTAACTTATTATTCCTGGTGAAAATCAGTGTATTATTAGCAATAGACTCCCACTAGAGAATTAGTAAATTCCTCTGTTTCCCAGTGTTTTTTTTTTCTTCTTCTTAAATACAAGCTCATAATCAGGTGCCTCTCTTGCATGAAAATTGTTTGCTATTGGGAAATGAAGGTATGTCTTTTTATCCTGAAATTTACTGGTATGAAAGTAAAAAGACTGTAGTGTTGCAGGTGGAATGGTTAAATCTAATACTGTGACATACTTTAGGAAAAAGTATGAAAAGAAAGTGACTCTGCTTGGGTGGTATTAAATAGATTGGACATGTTGATTTTGTATGTTTATTTAAGTCTTTGTTGATATTTATTTAATTTTTAGGTTCAAGTCAATGAACTTAATGAACTGAATTTTTAAAAAAATCTCAATTGGAGGGGCGCCTGGGTGGCTCAGTCAGTTAAGCGTCCGACTTCAACTCAAGTCACGATCTCGCGGTCTGTGAGTTCGAGCCCCGCATCAGGCTCTGGGCTGACGGCTCAGAGCCTCGAGCTGCTTCAGATTCTGTGTCTCCCTCTCTCTCTGACCCTCCGCCGTTCATGCTCTGTCTCTCTCTGTCTCAAAAATAAATAAACGTTAAAAACAAATTTAAAAAAAAATCTCAATTGGATAGAAATGGACTGTTAAAAACAGACCACGATATATTACCAGACTTTAAAATTAATATTTTCTTACTATCATCAAATGCCCAGATTAAAAAATAATTTGATCTAATTTGGATCCAAGTGAGATCAATATGTTTCTTAGGTCTTTTTTAGTTGTTCATTCTAAATAATTAATATTTAATTATAGATTCCATTATATCTCTTTTTTTCCCCTTGCAATTTGTTTGTTGAAAAAAAAAGTTGAGTAACTAGATTCATAGAATTTCCCAAAGACTGGATTTTCCTGATATTAGCCCATCATTTTACCTCTTTCTTCATATTTTATATTTCCTAAAAATTGACTAGTATATCTTTAGGCTTGATATGATTTGTGGTGGGAGATTTCATACATAATAAAGTATATATATTTTTTAAATACAACATAAGCTAGAGTTTGGAAGTTTATTGATCCTTATAATTACATTGTCCTTATTCCTGAGTGTTTATTGTTATCCCAAGTGCTAATGAAGTTTCTTCCTAATGAGAATAACTCTAAAACATCCTGTGGCAGAAAATCTGGGGAAGACCCACCAAGTCATCCTCACTCTGTGATTGGTGTTTGGATTAGGTGTAAGGTGATGAGATATCTGACATTTCACTGGGGGAACCTGAGCATCGCTCTGAGACCTGATGAGTACTGGGTCCGAAGGTACTCTATACATTTTCTATTATCCTTAATCCTAGAGTATAGTTTGACTCATCTTGCCCTGAAATAAGCTTTTAGGAATTAAGGACAAACCTTTGTCAACTCAGTGCAAAGCAATTCATGCAAAATATAAATGTTCTTTCACTCCCCAAATCTCAGTTACTTTAAGAGTACTGATCATGAGGGGCGCCTGGGTGGCTCAGTCGGTTGAGCGTCTGACTTCGGCTCAGGTCATGATCTCGCGGTCCGTGGGTTCGAGCCCCGCGTCGGGCTCTGTGCTGACCGCTCAGAGCCTGGAGCCTGTTTCGGATTCTGTGTCTCCCTCTCTCTCTGACCCTCCCCCGTTCATGCTCTGTCTCTGTCTCAAAAATAAATAAATGTTAAAAAAAACTTTTTTAAAAAAAAGAGTACTCACCATGAACTAAGGCATTGTGTTAGGAACTGAAGGTACAAAAATTTGTGAAAACAGACATGATTCCTGTTTTTTATGATACTACAGTCAAATGAAGAAGACGGATAATAATCAAATAATTCTCCTAATACATAACTACTAATTGAGAGAGTGCTCTGAAGGGAAAGAACACTGTTTAATAATATCATAAACAAAGGAACCAAATCTCAAGATGTAGGAAGAGATAATAAAGACACTACAGGGCCAGGCATATTTTGGAGGTGATAAATAGCCACCAGGATACATTTATGGAACATACAAATATTTCCCAACCAGTCACAGATTATTAGTTGAGGGAGGAAATCCTATTCCTGAAAAGAATTCTGGGTCTCTGAGATGTAGTCCTTGCCTTCTTTTTTTTTAGACATTAAATAAAAGGATTATCCCTGAAACTAAGAGAGGTATGAGCCATTTGGTTTCTATCTCAAGAGTGATTATAGTGTGGCTGGGTGGCTCAGTCAGTTAAGCATCCAACTTCTGTTCAGGTCATGATCTCATGGTTCATAGGTTTGAGCCCCACATGGGGCTCTGGGCTGACAGCTCTGAGCCTGGAGCATGCTTCAGATTCTGTGTCTCCCTCTCTCTCTGCTCCTTCCCCACTTGTTCTCTGTCCCTCTCTCTCTCTCTCTCTCTCAAAATAAATAAACATTAAAAAAATTAAAAATAAAACATTATAAAATACAGGCCTTCTCACCCTCTTTTGCTCTGATGGCCCACATGGGAAACATTGGGTAAGCGAGAAATGCACCTATTCACGAAAGGCTTTGACTCCTGGATAGGTCCAAACATAACTTTAACTGCTGTTTGCAATACAAACTAAATGGTTTAACGATTATATTAGCCATACCAGTATTAGGCTGATTAAATAGCTTTGTCTGAAATAGAGAAATTTCTTATAAGCCACATGTAAAGTAACTGTGAATAACCATGTGCAAAACTATGAACACAAGCTGAACAGATTTAGAAATACATTTTTCTCTATACCATGAAGTATTTCTTTACTTCAGCAATTCTTTATGTGAGAGAGAGAGCCACCAAAGACACTTCAATATAAAGGAACCACAATTTTTTTTTTTTTTTAGTTATAAATGGGAAACAGAAGAAATAAGAAGACAGAATTTGGGAAACAATTCATGGAGAAAAAGAATATAAAAGAACAATTTCTTACTTAGAAAATTTTGCAGTATGATACCTGCCTTGCTTACAGAGAAGATAAGTAGTGACAGATGTGGCTTTGTTATAGAAAGAACTTAATGTCAAGCAGCTGAGTAACTGTGCTTCTTACAGAAAATTAATCCTGAGCTGTCTTAATTGGGCTCCTCTCCTCTCTTCTTTCCTCCTTAAATTTCCATCTGGAGTTTTCAGTAAATGAGAGCAGTCTTGATGGGATCTAGTGGTCTGAGTGATTTCACATTCCAATTCTTCCTGCTGGTACTCTACACAAACACCTTTCGTAAGTACCAGTGTCCAAAGTGGGATGATTTATCTCAAAATATGGCCATTTATTTCATTAAAAGCTGGCCAGGAATAATATATTATCATTTACATACATATTTGCCTTTTGTTACTATATCTTTTCTTTCCTGTCATACTTTTCTCCAAGAGTAATGGGTTAGATAATGATATTACTAGTAGGGATAATTTATAGAAAATAAAAATGCCATTTGTGTGTATTATATATTTAACCATGCAATTTTGAAATTCCTATAGAATGAAGGCACCATTATTTAAGGAAGGTAGGCAGTGTTGCACTTTTCCTGGCTAGAGCTATTACACAAAAACCTCTTTAAAAAATTCATAATAGGGGCACCTGGGTGGCTCAGTTGGTTAAGCCTCCGACTTCTGCTCAGGTCATGATCTCAGGGTTCGTGGGTTCCAGCCCTGTATAAGGCTCTGTTCTGACAGCTCAGAGCCTGGAGTCTGCTTTGGATTCTTGTCTCCTTCTCTTTCTGCCCCTCCCCTGCTCATGCTCTCTTTCTGTCTCAAAAATAAAACATTAAGAAATTTTTAAAAATTCATAATTAACACCCAGTTAAACAATGACAAGATACCAAATTAAAGCCCTCTAGATATTTAAAAGGAGAAAATCTTCTATATAGGCAAAACATAGGTATTTAATCTTACTATCCTATGAATATTCTCTGATGACATTGAAGATACCACTGGATAATAATAATGATGAAGTGTAGAAGGAAGATAGTGATTTTTATGCTGGGAGGGGGGCACTCCAGGCTAGTGAGCTACTGTAGGAAATATGGTGATTTAATTGATGCCTCCCTGCTCTGGAATGACCCATCCTCCATATTCTAATGAAATGGTTCCCCATCTCTGTGTGGTCTTGTCTGGGTCTGCATGTTTAATCCTTCACTCATGTGGCTTCCCCTTTCCTTATCCATAAGTTTCCACAAGGTGGTGAAAATTCCTCACGGCATTCTAGATCAGTGTTGTCCAAGAGAAATATTCTTCACACCACATTAGTAATTCTAAACTTGCTATTAACTACATTAACAAAAGTAAAAGTGAAATACATTTTAATATTGTATTTGATTTAACGTAATATAAAACTATGTTTTCAACACATAATCAAGGTAAAAATCATTCTTGTTTTCATACTAAAGCTTCCAAATCTAGTTTATATTTAACACTTACAGCACATCTGAATTGAAATGGCCACACATGTCTAGTGGCTGGCATATTGGAGAGTACAACTCTAGATACTAGCAGCAGGTTTGACTATTCCTCTCCTTTGTGTGGTCACATGCCTAGATCAAGCAATTAAGTACCCTATCAAGAATGGTCTCCATTTGTATATACTGAGAAACTTAGAAATAACAATGTCCCCAACTTAGAAAGTCAAATATCACTCTTTTAAAGTTCATTCTGTCTTGGAAGAAATCTACTTGAGTCTCTATGACTTAATTCATAAACAGAGCATTTGAAACTTCATTATCAGTCTTGTTTCATTCCACATCTAGGTATTAGGCTTGGTGCATTCCTTCCTCTTAGAACTGTTAAATGTCTAAATGTTAACAAGATGTCCTCATTATGTACTAGGCAGAAATAAGCAAATCAGTAAGATACAGAAGAGAAACCCAAACTCAAGTGAGGCTGTGAATCATAATCCATATGCCATGTCCATAGGTAATAAGTGCGTTCATCATGAAAACCAAAAACATAATCATTTTCATTCAGATATACATAGATTTGTATCCTGCCTCTATCATCTGTTTCTGTTCCTAACATCTTCATAATAGAAATTCCCTTTGCTCTCAGGAACAATAATATTACTTGATATACAATTATTCTTGATATACAAGAATTACAATTATAACCATACATTGAATACTTGCTTTGGATCAGATGCTTTGCTATGGACTTCATATCAGTTATTTATTAAATGGATAAATAAATCTCATTAAATGAGATAATATATGTAACGCTGCTAACTTATATTAGATTATCAATATAATCACTATACTAAAAATATTAATAATCATTGCTTTATTATTTTCTAGTCTGTATTTTTTAATAACATCTCAATTTTCATCATAAAAGGATAAACCTCTAATGACAAAACAATATATATTATTTATGACATAAATCCCCAGGGTATAGTTTATTTACTGTTTGTAAATCCTGGGTGCTCATGACCTCAAGGGATAATGAATAAATGGATGAATGAATGGGCCCACAAGAGAGCATTTTTAAATTCAACAGTTGTGGTGTAAAAAAGCACAAGTATACAAATCATGCTTTCCATCCCATATTGAGAGCTGAATTCACAAGACATCCTCAAAATTTATTGAATCAAACAAAAGGAGACACATGGTGTATAGTCACTGAAACAACCCAAATGTTTCTTTAAATGGAGGATACAGATTAATTCACAGTGGCACCGATTTGATTCCTCAGATTCCCCTTCTGCCCTCCCACTAAAACTAGGTCATGAGTGTGCCACCTGGTTGATTAATGACTGGAATAGTGGCAATTACATACACAGTGGCAAATTCTGTGGGTACACAACAGATCTATATAAAAGGGGCTTTGCTATTTGCCAGCTTTCAGATTTGAAGATTCATTGAGTTTGCTTCCTTTTACCTCAAAATCATATAAAAAATTTCTGGGTGTGCCATATATGCGTAAGTTGAATACAAAATACACCAAGCAATTCCTGAGCAAATGTGGAATTAATGCCTTTTTGTGTATGCACTTCTAATGTAAATTCTAATTCAAGAGACTCATTTTATAAAAGCCAACAAAACTTACTGACAGATATCAGCATTTCAGGGAAAACTGGATGTTCGGGTGTAAAAGAATGAAAGTTGTTCCTTATGTTACATTACTCACAAAAATTCACTTAAAGTAGATTAAAGACTTAAATGCAAAAACAGAAATCACAGAACTTCTAGAAGAAAACAGGAGAAAAAGCTTCTCAACAATATATTGGCAACAAGTTTTTTTACATAGGATACCTAAAGTAAAGGCAACAAAAGCAAAAATAAACAAGTGGGACTATGCCAAAGTAAAAAGCTTCTGCACAGCAATAGAAATTGTCAAAAAAATGAAAGACAACCTACAGAATGGGAAAATATTTGCAAATCATACATCTGATAAGGGGTTATTTCCAAAATATGTGAAGGAACTCATACAACTCAATAGCAAAATAATAATAATGATAATAATCAATAATAATCCAATTACAAAATTAGCGGGGCGCCTGGGTGGCTTAGTCGGTTAAGTGTCCGACTTCAGCTCAGGTCATGATCTCGTGGTTTGTGAGTTCGAGCCCCATGTCGGGCTCTGTGCTGACAGCTTGGAGCCTGGAGTCTGCTTCAGATTCTGTGTCTCCCTGTCTCTCTGCCCCTCCCCTGCTCACTCTCTGTCTCTTTCAATAATAAACATTAAAAAAATTTTTTTTTAAGTTGGCAAGGGACCTGAATAGACATTTTTCCAAATAAGATACAAATAGCCAAGAGATACATGAAAAAATGTTCAGGTCCATTAATCATCAGGAAAATGCAAATCAAATCCACAATGAGATATCACCTGAGGCCTGTTAGCATGGCCATTGTCAAAAAGACAAATTCTGGTTAAGGGTATAGAGAAAAGGGAAAATGTGTGCATTGTTGGTCACATTTTAAACTGGCACATCCACTATGGAAAACAGTATGGAGTTTCCTTTAAAAAATTAAAAACAGAACTATCATATAATCCAGCAATTCCACTTCTGGGAATATATCCAAAGGAAACAAAAATCTCTGTTGAAGAGATATCTGCAACCCCTATGGTTATAGCAGCACTATTTACAATAGCCCAACATGAAAACAACTTAAGTGCCCATCCATGGATATATGGGTAAAGAAGTTGTGAGGTATATATGGATATACAAAGGATATTATTCAGCTATAAAAAATGGAAATCAGGAATTTGTGGCATAGATGGACCTTGAGCACATTAGGCTAAGTGAAGTTAAACAGAAAAAGATAAATATCTTATGATCTCACTTGGGTGTGGGATCACAAAAAACAAAAACAAAACAGAGCAAAAAAAAAAAATCTAAAACTAAAACACAACTAAAAAAGGAATGATGGAAACAAAACACCAAACTCATACAAAAAGAGACTCTGGTTACCAGAGGCAGTAGGTGGGAGTAGGTAGAATTGGAGGAAGGTGGTCAAAAGGTACAAACTTCTGGTTGAAAAATAAACAAGTGCCAAGGATGTAATAAACAACGTGAGAGCTATAGTTAACACTGCTGTATGGTATCGTTGAAAGTTAAGAGAGCAGATCCTAAGAGTTCTTTTCACAAGGAAATTTTTTTTTCTTTTTAAATCTATATAGGTGATGGATGTTAACTAAACTTATTGTGGTATTCCTTTCACAATATATGTAAGCCAAATTATTGTACAGTTACCCTTAAAATTATATAGTCCTTTGTGTCAATTATATCTCAGTAAACCTGGGGGAAAATTTAAGAAGAAAAAAAGATAATCAGCATTTTTGTACTAAGGGCTATTTTGAATGATGATCATTGTCTTTAAGTTTTCCTGTCCTTCTAAATTTCATTTCAATGGAAATATTTTTTATGTAGCTACACTTCCTATTTATATGAATAGCAAAATAATTTCAAATTTGGACACAAACTTATTTCAGAGTTGCCTATCACTATTTTACATCTGGGCTGTTCATGTAAATAACTTCCACCTTAAAAGAACAAAAATTACTAAAGGGTAAAATTTTTACTGTAATGGCTCAAGAATTTCTTTAAAAAATTTTTTTAATGTTTATTTATTTTTGTGAGAGAGTGAAAGAGAGCATGAGCAGGGGAGGAGCAAGGAGAGAGGGAAACAGAATCCAAAGCAGGCTCCAGGCTCTGAGCCATAAGGACAGAGCCTGACATGGGGCTCGAACCCACAAACCCTGTGAGATCATGACCTGAGCTGAAGTTGGATGCTCAACTGACTGAGCCACCCAGGTGCCCCTGTAATGGCTCAAGAATTTCTGGTGTAAAAAATTTTAAGATATTTCTATAGCTAGTATTAGAACTTCTGATGAGAGGCTTATGCCAAATGACAGTTTATAATTCATTATAATCTGGGAGAGATTTTAGATAAAGTTTTTATTTGAATAAATAAGCTTTAAGGCTTTCCCTTCAAACAAAGATGGATGTAAACATGTGACCCCTGCCTCCCTCTTTCTCTCCCTTTCTTCCTCTTTCATTTCCCTCTTCCTTCTTTCTTTCCTTCCTTCCATTTTATTTCATTTTATTTTTTTTTTTAAGCAGAGAAATGAATCTTCAAAGATTGAAGTCATGTGAGTACAAGAAATGAGATTCTCCTTTGGAACCCTAAAAGATTAAAGATTATTGCCTGAGGGAAAAATGACTTTGTCTCAGAAGGCCTTGTAATCACTTAAAGGAAAAGATATCCATAGTCCTCCTAAAGAGCTTCCTGGGAAACCTGTTTGACTGATCATCACTACGTTGGGAGGACATCTCACAGGTAGGAAGTGGGGCACATGATTTACATACATACTCCTCTGCCCTTTGCTGCACGCGGATTCAGCAGACATGTTTCGGTTATACATAACGCTTAATGAAATAGCCCAGAAAGAGACCTGGCCTTCCAGGAAATTGATAAAAAACTTAGCTTGAACATTCATTGAAAGACAAAGGCACTATAAAAAGTGATGGAATTCATCAAAATCATGAGCCTTATAAGCCGTCCAAAGTTCAGGAGCTATTGAATTAGAGACTATAGCCAGAAAGTTTTATAAATTCCTAACTCTATCTTCAAGTTATTTACTTACTTACTCCAAGTATTTTCTAAATGAAAAATTACAGAGAATTAAAAAAAAAAAATCTAAACAAAGAAAAGAAAAAAAGCAAAAACTCTATTAGGCTTTATATATTCTCAAAGAGTTACCTATAAAGTGGAAGAATCTGAGTGAATAAATAAAGTCATCAACAGCGAAGTCATTTTCTCATTTCAAAAGAACTATAAAAGGGCACAGTGTGGCTCTTGCTGTGTTGATTTGCAAGCATAAATATTTCAAGATAAAATCTTGAAATGTGGGTCTGGTCAAAACTTAGAACAGTAAATGAAAGCTAACTTCTCTTTCTTTGAGTCTACTATCTTTTCCTACAGGGTAAAGCAGATCAATAATGATTTGTACTGAAAAGAGCCTCAAATTTGAGTATTGGTGACACGTAGCCTCTCCATCCAAATAAATAGGAATCATGTCACTAGTATTCACACTGGTTTAACTCTAAATACATTATGAACAAAATCTGGCATATGTATATATATTAACAGAGACCCCTCACGGAATTAGCACTACAACTATCTACTCAATACATTCTATTGGGCCTAGAGGTAATAGGTTTATGTATAACTTCTGATGAAAAACTTTAATTTTCTGGGTCTTAGTGTCCTTATTTGTAAAATGATTGATTTGAAAAAAAAAGGGGGAGGGCTAGAACTAGATGTCAAAGCCATAACTTTCTTTCTAACTTAGGCATAAAGAAATGACTAGTCAAGCATTTATCTGTATTATTCTACTCTTTGCAATTAAAAAATTGATTAAGGGGTGCCTGGGTGCTCAGTCAGTTAAGCGTCGACTTCGGCTCAGGTCATGATCTCACAGCTTCTGAGTTCCAGCCTCACATCAGGCTCTGTGCTGACAGCTGGGAGCCTAAAGCCTGCTTCAGATTCTGTATCTCCCTCTCTCTCTGCCCCTCCCCCACTCATTCTCTCTCTCTCTCTCTCTCTCTCTCTCTCTCTCTCTCAAAAATAAACATTAAAAAATATTAATTTATTTTTTGTTATTTAAAAGGATATTGCTACTCATAATAAAGTCTGTTTTTTTTTTTTCTCCAGCTTTTTCTTGGGGGTGGGGGTTGGCTTGTTTTATAATAAGGTATTAGGTATTTCTGTGAAGCTGTACTGAGAATAAGAACAAATCAGAACTGTAAAATAGTTTAGTACTAAGGTTCAACAATATATAAATGCCTGTGGCTCTCTTTTACCTTTTGAACTATACACAATATTATAACTGACTGCTCCAGTTACCTTGAATTCCGGATTGTCCCCATTAGATTCTAAGCAATTATCTGTTTAGATGAAGTAAAGAAATAAATCACCTCCATTTTATATGAGGTGTTGACATTTATTGATTTAATGTTCTCTTAAAATCTTTCGGGGAAATGGTTTTTAAATTATAATAATAAGTGGACAGAAATTAATGGACCTACCCAAAATAGAGCAACATGTTGGCATGTAATTCAATGTTGAAATTTTGTGAGTGAATTTTTGTAAGAAAAATTATAGCTAAGAGGCTCTATGTAGGTATCCTTTCGTAACTTGCACTGTTTCTTCTTTGTGAGCTAGTGCTTAAGAATTCTGCCCTACCAAGAAACAGAATTATTTCCTTTCAGATCACTATCTGACCATGCACTATGTTTTCTGGCTTCACTAGAGTAGAAGTCCTTCAAAAGATAATGCTTAAAAAATTTTTACTCTAAATAATTTAGAAAGAATAGATAAACTATTATGAATGTAATGAATGATTAAGATTCAGACACTTCTGCATTAATAATTAATAAGAAAATGTGTTGTAACATGCAATATAAACTTTACTAAATGTATAAAAAAACATCAAGCATAAATCATTCAGATTACCTTTCTTATCAGTCTCCAAGATAGCTGTAAGTACACATAAATGGTGCCTCTCTACAAATACATAATTAGTCCTATCCCTTTTACTTCCTGGTTCTTTTCAAGTTCTTTGCTTTGTGCTCTATTGGCTTTCCCCAAACCATTTATCTGCTATTTATCTTGTTACTTTGGGCTTTTCTGTTTTTATTTTTAGAAGAGCAGGAGTATGGTTTCTCTTTATCAATATGCAAGTAAGTTGTATACCACTTCCTCCATACTAGTTTCATATTTAAGCATCTTTAAATAAATCAGGATATTTGTTGTAAAATCCGTAACAATAAAATTTTGTTGTCAACTAATATTAGGTTAAAGGGGCAACTGATGGATCATGGCAAGTTCACTCAAAAAGTGAAGTGAGCTCAATTTGCCTTATAAAATAGAGAAATAGTAGAAAGAATCCAAATATCAAAGTTTACCTTCAGCCGAATTCTTGTCTTGTTTGCAATCATAGTGGAAAATTATCTTTTTCTTAGAAGCTTGTGTCTAACCATACTGTTTTTTCATATAAAACTGTCTTTCTTCTGTTACAGGTGCCAATGTGACATTGTTAAATCTGAAGTCTGATGCCAAAGAATACAGTGCTACCTCATGTTAGATAGACCAAAAGTGGCGTAAGATCTTGCATACATGTGTCCCTAGGATACCTGAAGGCCCTTATGAGTTTCCATAGCTTTGCTTTCCAAAAGACTAAGACATGTGAAGCAGAAGTGAGCCTAAGACAAGGGTCAAAGCAACTGTTAGGCTCTCAATACTGCTTTGGCTGGAAATTTAATTTTATATTGATTAGACAAATGCTTTTTGGAAAAGATTCTAGTTCAAAATAATTGGCTTTTGTATCATGTTCTCAGTTTGACTTGTGAAAAACCCCTCTTCTCTGCCAGTTGTGCTACCTCAAATGTTTATTTTTTTTGACACTATTTACCTACTGGGTTATTGTATTTTACTGCACGATCTTAGTATACCTGAAAAGCAAGCAGATGAAAAAAAACTTATTTTATGTTAAAGGCATACACTAGTTTTTACATGGGGGGAAATAAAAAAACCTTAATGGAGTATGGAAATCATTCCAAAGAAAGTACAAACCTGACTTGACTTGGCAGGTTTGGACTTACTGAGCTAAACTAACTAGATAGTGAAATTCAGGGAATATAATCATTGTTGGAATTATATTGGTGTCTGTTGGCATATGGCCTTTGAAGTTGTTTTGGTACAAACCTTCTACCAAACATATGTAAAAACCTGCCCTTATATTTCTGGTGGATAGGTCATGGCACCTAGTCATTTCCTACTGAAAGTCCATCCATCCTTTTACTTCTTAAAAGTCCATTATCCTTTTACTTCTTTTGAGAATGAAAGTCTCACATATCCAATGACACACTCATTCAAACTACAACTGCTCTCACCATGATTGTTCACATTTCTGATTAATCCCTGCAGCATAGAGGAGAACTTGCCTACCTGCGTGAAGAAATGGAAAATCTCTAGCAAGACAGAAGCCCCATGATTATACAAAAGAAAGCACTCACTCCTATAGTTTCATTTTTTCGTAGTACATATGCTCATAATCACTAAAAAGCAAGTGATATTTTTCTGTTGTTTGCTTTGGTAGACAGGCTTTTTGGTCTTCAGCTTATAACCCCCTAAATAGTTAAGCCAACGCATTTTACAAATCACCCAACAATAAGAATGCTAGTGATTCTATATAAGATGCATTTGAGGGAGTACTGTTTAAATATTGAAATGAAATTGGTACTTCAAATTTTATTTTTTTATCTTATAAATTGTACTTATAGGCCATACAATTTTTTTTTAAACATTTATTTATTTTTCAGAGACAGAGAGAGGCAGAGCATGAGCAGGGGAGGGGGAGAGAGAGAGAGAGACAGAATCTGAAGCAGGTTCCAGGCTCTTAGCTGTTTGTTAGCACAGAGCCCAATGTGGGGCTTGAACTCACAAACTGCAAGACCATGACCTGAGATGAAGTCCGACGCTCAATCAACTGAACCACCCAGGCAACCCTAGGCCATACAATTTTTAACATGATTGATTATTGTTAGCATATGCAGTGAGGTATGTTTGATGCGTTCTAACAAAATTTGTGGTGACTGCAGCTTTTCTGTGCAGTGATCGGCAGTGCTGGAGAGGCAATTGTTTGCTGTTGTTGAAGGCAAGCATACAACTCACGGTAACATCCACATTCATGCCTTTAGAGTGTGCTCATTGAGTATATAATAAGATGACAAAGAATCATTCAATCATTGGAAAAGACATTCCACACTTCGAAGTCAGGAACTATAGGTTATAAGCTGAAAGAGCCTGGGTCCTTTTTTCAAATTCTAACATAGAAAACTGCAGTGCCCTGTATTTTTCATGTCATTTTAAGAGTATCTGTAGTTTAGATTGAATATCACCAGCGTATATGGAAAGTGTTAAGAAAAGTGTTGAGTCACCATGAAAAATTTTAGCCAAACCAATAATGTTATCAGGACAGTTGTGTGTGTGTGTGGGTGTGGGTGGGGGGTGGTGAGGAAGGGAGGGGGAGAGAAGGAGGGTGGGAGGAAGAAAGAGAGAGAGAGAGGGAGAGAGAGGGAGAGAGAGGGAGAGAGAGGGAGAGAGAGGGAGAGAGAGAGAGAGAGAGAGAGAGAGAGAGAGAGAGAGAGAGAGACGTTCTTGTTGAAAATCTCTTTGAAAATCCCAAGTCTGGGCTACTTTAGCATTTTGAATCATCCTATAAATTTGATCATGTTTAAAAGGCAATCAAGTAAAAAAAATATAGAAAATTGCTGGTTAGATTTTGTTATTATTATTGTTGTTATTATTGTTGTTTTTCCTTGTCAAGCTTTGAATGAATGCAGTTTAGATAAATGAGTTATCATGCGAATTGAGCATCTTATAATTTCAGAGTTGGAAATAAATGGTACAAAGCCATGACTAATCAGGAGAGGTTTGAAATAGAATAAGGTATTCTTGAGGCACCTGGTTGGCTCAGTCAGTTGAGCATCCAACTCTTGATTTTGGCCCTGGTCATGATCTCACGCTTTGTAGGAGTGAGTCCTGCATCGGGCTCTGTGCTGTCAGCCTGCTTGGTATTCTCTCTTTCTCTCTGCCCTTACCTGCCTCTCTCAAAATAAATAAATAAACATTTTAAAAAAGAGCAATAAATTCTTTACCATTTTAACTTTTGGTCGGAGGACAAACAACAAGGAACAGAAAAATGCAAAAATTGAAAGTATGGCTTTGGTGGATTTTATCAGAGATAATATTCTTTGCTGTGTAGCTTTGTTGAAATATTATTAGATCAAAATATAATTTGTTCTACGTCTATGAGGACCTGTACTTTACAAGACTTGTTTCCCTTTCCCATGTGTCTTCATGGTTCTGGGTGGATTCTTGGCACATAGTAGATACTCTGTTAATGAATCAATCAAGTAATCAGTCAGTGAAATATATTATATATCAACTGTTAGTGGCTGTTTTGCTTTTCATTTTTTCTATAAGGGGAACATTGTAAATTACTTGTCTCTCCTTTTTTTTTCCCTACCAGTCTTTCCTAATTTTTTTGAGAGAGAGCTAATTAGCTGAATGGCTTTATTGGCCTATAATAAAATCAAGGACCCATTTGTATTTCTCTTCAAATTTCCTCCTGTAAAATATTTAATGAATACTTATTAATTGCATCTGTGTTCAAGGATGGGCTATACTATTTATAAGAAAGTTCACGTTCTGGTCTTTCATGGACCTTACATTTAAGTGGGGAAAAAAAGACATGAAACACAAATTACATGACATCAGATGAATAAAATGGGAGGACAGAATAGAGAATAACAGGCCATTTTAGACAGATTAATCAAAGGCGGCCTTCATGCAAAATCAGCATACAGTATAAAATATTTCAGGAAAATGAAATGGTAAATAGAAAGATTCAAATGCAAGGAAAACCCTTGTGAAGTGAAGGTATTAGAAGTCCAGCGTGAGTGTCTTATGGGTTATGATTGAGGTGGAGACTGTTTATTCTGATTGTGATGGAAGCCACTGGAAGTTTTGAACCAAAAGTGATCTAAGTATCAAATTGACCATATTGACTGCTCCATAAAAAAACTGACTAAGGAGACCAGAAAATGAATACAGCAAGAACATTAAGAAGGCTATCACAGTCTATGGTTGTTTAGGTGGGGGTCATTATGAAAACAATGAGGGCTGGAAAGCACTAACATAAAGATAACTGGTAAGTCACTGAATACTTGAGAACAAAAGAACAAACTATTTAATCATCCTTTGGGTAATTTTCATGTTAAAGAAGTCTTGATGTTACTCAGCATTTATGTCAAGGTGGGGATTACATGACTTGCTTTGGGTGAATGTAGGGTATAAAGGAAAGAGAGGAGTCAAATATGACTTTTAATATTTTGGCTTAAAATAACCTATGATGATGGTCCCATTTATCCAAGTGGGGGAGAATGGGAAAGTATTTGGCTAGAGGTGGGGAATTGAGGTTTCTATTTAAGCATATGAATTTTAACATGTAAATAAATGGATGTTAAAAATCCAACTAGAAATATCAAACAGATGGTAGAATCTGATTTGAAACCACACAAAGAGAGTGGAATTAGATATATAAAGTAGAAGGTTTCAGCATATAAGTAACATTAGATGACAGCCATACACCACTGGGTCTTGAGATCTTTTCCCCCACCTTAATATCCAAGAATATCAGAAATTTATTCAATGCGAAGTTGTCAGTTATGTTCCTTTTTTTTACTTCTTGGAGAGAAAACATGCTTTTGCTCCTGCTCCCTCCACTTGCTAGAACTGGGACCACAAGTGGACCCTCATGTTTTCAGGCTAATCATACCTACTACTTTACTGATTCTACTGAAGGTTATAAAGGAAGGAGTTTTAGAAAAGGGAAGTCTTCTCATTTTTACTTTCAGATTTACTTCTAAAACTTCTCAAACTTTTACTATGTATACAATTCAGCAGGAGAGGATTTTAAATTGCAGAATTTGATTCAGTGACTAAGAGTCCAAATTTCTAGTCCATGGGCCCCACTTTGAATAACATAGCATTACACCACCAGAGCCATGGGCTTCTCATGTTTATTATAGCTCCTTAGTCTATGTTGACACACTCAGCTGTTCTATCTCATCATGCCTACTGTTTCAGGATGGATAGCCATGAAGGATATATAGCTTGAGTCAAACATGAGCCAGAATCACACATCCCATTGCCCACAAATATTTAATTCCTTATTTTGAGTCTGTATCATCAATTCTGATTGTCTTTTAGGATGAGCTTCTGAGAAGTGAAAGATATAGGTAGGAGGAGGGCTTGTGAAACTGTGTAGTAGTAAACCTCACTAGAATTGTCCTAATCCATCAGAGAGGGTCCAGTAACGTGGAAGGTATTTGAATCTCAATCATTTTGTTCAAGCAGGATATTATTCAGAACAAGGAGTCTTGTTGAGGGGTAGCTTTTACTGATTCATAAGAAAAGACTAGTTGTACATTTCCCATGGTATCATTAGTACCTACAAGAGTTGCCTTGCCTTGACATGGCTTATTCTTGATATCTCAAAGTTTTAAGACAATTTTACATAAAATCAGTATAGATAAAATCAAACTATAGACTCAGTTGTGAAACCTCATGTTTTAATCAGCCTTTCCATTAATTCTATGCTGAAAATGACACCATTTTTAACTAGTAAGCAATTGATTCCTTGATGCCATCAGACAAGACTGTGGACAAGCACATCCCTTAATATGGCAAGGTAAGGATTAAAAATAAAAACAGGGATGCCTGGGTGGCTCAGTCAAGTGACCATTCGACTTTGGCTCAGGTCATGATCTCACAGTTTGTGGGTTCAAGTCCTGCATCAGACTCTGTCCTGATAGCTCCAAGCCTGTGCCTGCTTCAGATTCTGTGTCTCCCTCTCTCTCTGCCCCTCCCCTGCTCACACTCTCTCTTTCAAAAAAAAACACGTAAAAAATTTAAAAAATAAAAATAGAAAGTAACTTTTGTTGATCACTGTATAAAGGCACAGATTTAAAAGTTTAATAACCGTATGACACCCCAGATATTATTCTCCAACTGGGAAGTCCAATATCATAGCCAAGGTATTTTTCTGGAAAAGGTGAGATGTCTCAACCATGATTGCATCTGAAAGAAAGCTAAGATACAAAATGTAAAACCATAAAATATTTGGATCTCTTGCTTGATTTGATCTTGAAACTTGAGGGTATCCTGGGGTTGCAGGCTAAGAATTTGACTTTGAAGAACCATTTTTGCATTATTTCTTAACTGAGTATCAAATGTAATGACTTATACAGGTAATTTGATATTCTTTAAAAAAGTAAGGTAAGTAGTACTTTTAGTCAATTAGCACTCCATTCTCATTCTTAAAATGGAAATAATAGTAAATAAGGAAAAAGTGCTTTACTGAGCTTTCTCCTCAGAAAGTGTTTTCAGTATTATTTTTCCTTTGTTAGGAAACAACATTTTACAAAAATCTTGCCTTCTTTTTCTTTGTCCACATTTACTCCCATCAGGCCATTCTAAGGCACCAGAAATTCCAAGGAATACATGACTACAGGCATAGGATGTAGACATGTTTAAGTGTTTCATTCATGGTGAAACAACAGTTAAAATATCCATCTATTGTTACAGATCATTACTAAAATGAGTATTTTACATAGTGGCATAGGACTATCTTAATTGACTAGATGTTCACAAAGTTTACTTGGTCCTTTGAGACAAAAATGTTTTCTTACATTTTAGCTGGCCAGCATCTGTTTCCCTTGGTTTGGTTCAAGTCATCTCAGTTACCTTTTTTAGAATTACTTCTACCTCTATTGTATGAGGTTAGGGAGGGTCTTTAAATCAGAATAGTTTTAGTTTTTTTCTGAGTAAAAGGGTGGATTTGAAACATATAAACAAATTGGACTTCTATTTTCCAGTAAAAATGGAGTACAAAGAGGAAATAATTTATCTACTTTTATTCCAAGGAAAGTGTCTTGATGAAAATATTGAGTGGTTCCCACCAGAGACATATTTTATCCTTCCCAAGCTTTATTATTCAATTATTACTTGTATTATTTATGTCCTTAAATTTCTTTATTTAGATATTCACATTGGTTTATAACTTCCATAAACATTGAAATTTGGAAATGTTAATCTCTCTTTTATTGAAAAAATTTTAGTATCACCTGTTTCAATGAAGAAAAGCTTGTGGTGTTGAAGTATGTTCACAAAGAGTATTACAAGAATGGCAACTTTTTACAGTGACCTTGTAAAAAAACTAAAAACTAATAATCTCAGTCATTGGGTTTATGGTAAATATTGCTGGAGGTAAGTTCTTACTGACATAGGGTCAATTCCAGTTCATTTAAACTATCTTATAAGAAGAACTTACAAGAACATAGTATATTAAGAAAAAAATCTGCCTAGAATTTCAAAAACATAAAAATTCATTTAGCATTTTATTATGTATAATATCAGTAAACTATTTGGTAATATATGATGTCTTTCACTGCTACAGCTCTTTTACCCACACAAGTAAATTTTGAACGGCATACTTCTTCAGTGCAGTGTTTAATGTTAAAAAATATTATTAGTAAATTTCCTAAAATAAAGCTCTGATAACTTCTACAGCCTGTTCAGGGCCAGTCATTGGGCATAAATACTCAATTAGCAGGTATCCTAAAATACATTTGTCTACAATTTTTTAGAATTAACATAAACTATATGTGAATATTATGCCTATTAATTTATACTAGAAATACATTTAGGAGCCTGAAATGATGTGAAGGCATTTAATGCACTTCTGGATCTTCAAAAAGCATGTCCTCATAACTTTCAAGGGCATATATATCTCTGTTTTCAATTTTAATGTTATTTGCTTCAAAATAAAATGAATGCCCTCAGCATATGAATCCAGGTAACATCTGACTGGCAATACACTCTTTAGTATATAATAAAGGTTTTTTTTTTTAATTACAAGGCTTTTGTTTTCAGAAACAGATCCATTTCATCTAAGTTGTCCAATCTATTAGTGTAATATTGTTTGTAGTATTCCTTATTTTTATTATTGGAAATTATTATTATTTAACTTTGTTACATCTTCAGGGTCTTCAGTAATATCTCCTGGTTCATTCCTGATATAGTAATTTTTGTCTTTTCTTTTTTTGTCATTCTTGATGGAGGTTTGCCAATTTTATTGATATTTTCAAAGAAATAGCTCTTTGTTTCACTGATTTCTTCTATTGTTTTTCTGTTTTCAAATTCATTGATTTCTGCTCTTATGACTAGGTCTTTCTTTCTTTTTTTTCTTTTAAAAAAATTTTTTTTTAACGTTTATTTATTTTTGAGACAGAGAGAGACAGAGCATGAACGGGGGAGGGTCAGAGAGAGAGGGAGACACAGAATCCGAAGCAGCTCCAGGCTCTGAGCCGTCAGCCCAGAGCCCTACGCGGGGCTCGAACTCACAGACCGCAAGATTGTGACCTAAGTTGAAGTCGGACGCTTAACCGACTGAGCCACCCAGGCGCCCCATGACTAGGTCTTTCTTTAGGCTTTCACTGGATTATTTTGCTCTTCGTTTTTTGTGTCTTGAGGTGGGAGCTCAGATTATTCACTTGAGAGTTTCCATTTTTTCTAATATATGCATTCTCTTAGCACTACCTTAGTTGTGTCCCACAAATTTTGATATAATGTATTTTATTTTCATTTATTTCACTGTATTTATAAATTTCCAATGGGACTTCTTTAACCTGAAAACTACCCAAAGGGTGATTTAATAGTTTGTTCTTTAGTTTTCAAGTATTTGGTGATTTTTGAATTATTTTTGTCATTGCTTTCTAGTTTGATTCTTTAAAGAACACACTGTGTTCTTTGTTTTAGATTTTCTCATATCTGTTTTCTGGCCTAAGATATGGTCTGTCTTGGTATATGTTCCTTGAATACTTAAAAATAAAATGTATTCTCCTGTTATTGAATGGTGTATTCTAAAAATGTTGATTAGATTCTGTCAGTCGATGGGTGTTTTAAGTTCTATATTCTTGTGGATTTTCTGTTTAGTTGTTCTGTCAGTTATTTGCAAAGGGTCTTAAAGGAGAATAGACAAAATCACAGTTATAATTGGAGATTTTTAAGTTCTATTAGTTTTTATTTCACACATCAGTGCTTTGGTTCATACACAAATTGTATTACTATGTCTTCTTGGTGTATTCATACTTTTATCATTATATCATGTTCTTCTGTGACTGGTAATTTTCTATGCTTAGAAGTCAGTAATATCTGATGTTAATATAGCCATGCCTGATTACTTTTGTTTTTTACATAATGTAACATTTTATACTCTTATACTTTCAACCAGCCTATATATTTATTTTCAATATATGAAATTCATTGTCAAATTGGTTTCCATACAACACCCAGTACTCATCCTAAAAGGTGCAGCCTATATATTTAAAATGAGCTTCAACATAAAAATCCTAGAAGAGCACCCAGGCAGTAATGTCTCTGACATTGGCTGTAGCAACATTTTTTCTAGATATGTCTATGAAGGCAAAGTAAATAAAAGCAAAAAATAACTATTGGGCCTACATCAAAATAAAAATATTCTGTACAGCAAAGGAAACACTCTACAAAACTAAAAGGCAACCTACTTACTGAATGAAAGAAGGTATTTGCAAATGACATATCCAATAAAGGGTTAATATCCAAATATATGAATAACTGCTACAACTCAGCACTCAAAAACCAAATCATCTGATTAAAAAATTGGCAGAAGACATAAACAGACATTTCTCCAAATGGAATATTATTCATCCATAAAAAAAGAGTGAAATCTTGCCATTTGCAATGATCTGAATGGACCTAGAGAGTTAAATGCTAAGTGAAATAAGTCAATCAGAAAGAAAAATGCCATACGAATTCACTTATATGTGGAATTTAAGAAACAAAACAAATGAGGAAAGGAAAAAAAGAGAGGGAGACAAACCAAGAAACATACTCTTAAAGAAGCAATTGATGGTTATGGAGGCGAGGTGGGTAAGGGGTTGGGTGAAATAGGTGAAGGGAATTAAGGTGTTGTAATGAGCACTGGCTGATATGGAATTGCTGAATTGTTATACTGTACACCTGGAAAACTAATATAATACTGTATGTTAACTATACTGGAAATTGAAATAAAATAAGCTTCAACAGACAGCATATACTTGAGTTCATGTTTTTTATTTGATTACGCTCTTTTAAATCGGTATACTTAGGTCAGTCACATTTAACAGAAATATCACCATGGTAAGGCTTAAGTTTAAGAGAAAGTCAAAAGATTGTATTTATATTTGCTCTGTCATTTCTCTGTATTCTTTTCCTTGCCTTCTGTGGGTTACTTCAATGTATTTTTAGATTCGATTTTTATTTATCTGTAAGTATTTTTGAGTACATCTCTTTGAATAAACTTATTAGTCAATTACTCTAAGCATTTCATTATACATAATGCCACATTCTATTAATGTTAACATTGTGCCCATTTAAGTAAAATATAAAAACATTACTTCCCTTCTCTATTCTATTTTCAACTTCACTGATTCTTTCCTGTGTGCCCTCCATTCTGCTGTCTCACTTTCTTATTTTGGTTATTGTACTTTAAATTCTAAAATTTCCATTTGGTTTTTCTTTATATGTTATATTTCTTTGCTGAGATTAAAAAAAATCTTTTGTTTAAAGGGTCTCTGTAATGGCTGGTTGAAGTCTTTTTATGAAGGATACTTTTAAAGTCTTTGTCAGATAATTTTAACATCTCTTTCATCTCAGTGTTGGCATCTATTGATGTCTTTTTCATTCAGTCTAAGTTCTTCCTGATTTTGGGTATAAGTGATTTTTGACTGAAACCTGAAGAATGTCATGTTAATAATTTAATTTTCATTTGCCTCATGACTAATAAGATTGTGCATCTTTTAACATATTTACTAAAATTTGGATATTCACTTTGGGGAAGTATGTATTCAAGTTTCCTGCTATGTATTTTTAACATGAATGGATGTTGAGAATCTTCAAAACCTTTTTAGCACCTATTGAAATTATCTCACCCTTGTTTTTTTTTTTTCTCTTTATTCTGTAATGGGGTCATTTATATTGATTTTTAATGTATAATCATTATTGCATTTCTTCAATAAAACACTTATTTGTACCCAATTTTTCTTCAACAGATTGCTGGACTTAATTAGCTTTTTCAGTAGGATTAGTACCACTTTCTTTCAATGTAATGTCCTTTGTAATTATCTCAGTGTCATTAGCTTTGGATATTAAGAATATTCTGGGAATATTTGTCTTCTTTTTATATGTCATGATAATGTTTAAGTTTGGGGATATTATTTTTTATATTTTTAGGAGAATTCAATAGGAAGCCATCTAGATTTGAAGTTTTTACATGGTGAGATTTTTATTTATGATATAAATAAACTTCAGATGGTATAATGGAGATATTTTTATTTTCCACTTTTGTGAATATCATTCCCCCTAATTTTTTCAGTAAAACTTTTCAAGCATAAAGAAAAGTTAAAAGTCTTGTACAGTGAGTACCAGAAAGCCACTACTTGGACTAATATTTTGCTGTTTGCTTCCTCACATATTCCAAGTACTCATCCTGCATGCATCCCTCAAACTATCTTATTTTTTTATTCATTTCAAAGTAAGTTGCACATGCTGCAGCCCTAAAAATTTCAACACTAACAATGTTAACTATTTTGATATCTGTTTATAATTTTTAAGTAAAAGTCACATAGACTTAAAAGCACAGGTCTTTAGTATACATGCAATAATTTTGGTATACATCTGTAACAACCCCCTCTAAATATATATATATTATGATCATCCTGAAAGTTCTTTCATGCTAGTCTACACCCCAGAGGAAATGAGTTTCTTGATTTTTTCCCTATATTTGTTTTGTCTCTTCTAAAATGACTCATAAATGGAGTTATGCAGGTTGTGATCATTTGTGTGATGCCTTTTTTCCTACATGTTTAATATTCATCTATGGCTTTACATGCAACAATAATCCATCACTTTTTATCACCAAGTAGTTTCCTATTGTATGAATATGCCTCAGTTTGTTATATATTGTCCTGTTGGTTAAAAAAAGAATAAACTAATTTCTTTCCACTTTAAGTTATTTTAAATAAAACTGATTTGAATGATTTTGTCTTGTAGTCTACTATATCTGATATCATTAAGCCACTATACTCATCTTATGCTTAAAGTTTGTCCAGGCATAGAGACTCTTCCAGATTCTATTGTTAGTTGCTCTCCAGTGTATTCACATAGCTGACTTTTACATTTTACTCAAAGTTTATATGTGTTGGTTGCAGGAGAACTGTTCCAAAGGCAATGTCCAGGCCATTATTGGAGTCAATAAAATCATATGTGGAAGAATGAGTAAATAGCATATGTCATCTAGTTACAAATCTATTGGAACAAAATGTTTATAATGTCTTCTTATTATGAGTATAAAATATATGGTAATAAACCCTTTTAGATTTTGATACTTATTATCATGTGTTTCTACCTTTTAATAAATTTATCTGCTTTGTCAGCAGTTAATTGGTTTAATTTTTTCAGAGAGGCAATTTTTGTTTTTTGCCTCTTTACAGTACATTTATTATTTCATTAATTTCTCCTTCTTTCTTTTCTCATATTCATCCTTTTCCTTTTTTATTTCTATTTTTAAAATATATTTATCATTTATTAGTTGGCATTATTCTTTTAATATATATGTGTTTGTGGATAACAGTTCCCTCTAATTACTATAAATATCCTATGTACATCAAAAACATGCAATTGTTAGCTTCAGTGTTCTATTATATAAATTAATCTTTTTATCTTAGCTTTTCTTTTTTACGACTTCTATCAGTTATAGAAATTAGTGAAATAAAGAATTATGATTGTATATGTGACTATTTCTCTTCTGTCAATTTTTGTTTGGTTTTGATCAGTGTTTGCATAGTATGTCATTTTCTAGTTTTATTTTCAACTTTTCTGACTGTTTATATGCTCTGTGTCCCTTTTAAGGAACATATAAATTACCATTTAAAGCTTTGTTTTTCAGTCTGAAATATTTTAATTGCAATGTTTAGTCTATTTATATTTAGTGTAATTATTAATATGCTTTGGTGTGACATTTTATTATTTTATTTTTTATCCCAAGAGCTCCACATACCTTTTTCTCATTGTGTGCTTTCTTTGGGTTATTTGAATAGTTTCAACATTTATTTTACCTTTTAAAATTTCTTAAGTATTCATTATCTTCCTATTCTTATAATGGTTATTATAGAAATTAAAATTTCATGAGTGGCTAATTAATGTCTAACATCAATCAATACTTTCAATGTTCCTTCACTCAAAACATTTAGAATGACTTGACTGCGCTCATATATTTTTTTTTTTGCGCTATTATTTTGTGCCTTTCATTTCTACATACACTTTAAAACCTATAAACTACCATTATCCTTTGTATTTATCCCACTGAGAGATTAAAGTATACCTTGAATTGGTGACTTTAAATCTTTCAACAGTTGTGGCCATAATCACTTAAAATAGTGTGTCATTTGTTCAGTTGGAACCCTCAAAGCTTGTCCATACTTTTTATGTACAAACAGAAAATAGGATTTATGGTAATTAGTGAGGCCAAGGGTAGGCAGGGTTTGAGTAAGTCCTTTCACTTAAAGAAGTCAGTTTGTATTGAGTTTGTTCAAAGCAAGGCCTCTGGAGTATCAGATTCTGAGATATTTAAAGGGATAGCCAGTGCAGGTAAGTTAAGAATCAAGTATATAAGGTATCCAATGTAACTAAGATATCCTCTAAGTTGTTTTTTAGTAATCAGCTAATAAAAGTTGTAACTAGCATTTGAACTTAAAGGGGCAAATAGCTTTCTATTTTATATGACATCATAACTTAGATCAAGGTTCAATAAACTTTTTTTTTTTTTTTTTTTGCTCTAAATGGTCAGGCAGTAAATATTTTGGCTCAGCTGGCTACCTGTTCTCTGTCAGAACTACTCAAATCTGTCATAGTGCAAAAACAACCATATAAAATACATAAATTAATGCTCATAGTTGTGTTCCAATAAGTTTTTACAAAAATAGCTAACAGACTGATTTGGGCCCACAAGACAGGTGATAAATGCTTGCTGGAGATCTACAGATATGATGAAACATAATCTTTTAATACCATCCTTTTGTACTGGAAATTTGGTCAATTTTATTAAGGGTATAGCTAGACTAACTGAGATTTTTATAATTTAATTCTCTTACATAGATCCCACTTCTGAATTATCTTTGGCCTGAGGATTTAGGGACAGATTCAGGGGCTAACATTGTTGGAGATAAATCAGGTGGTGCGTTATCAATGTGCACAATCATTAAGTTATAGGCCAGGTATTATTCTCCTGAGAGTTCCAGAAAGAAGCTGACCTACACACTTTAATAGTAGTATCAAATTTACAAAATAGGTCTTGAACAGATTCTTGGAGTCGAATCAGTAAGAGGTGAAGTTTAGTGAGAGGATCCAGAAGGTGCCTTAGAAAACAGGAAGTGGTTGAGGCAAAAGCATAGTTTGAGGGGTATTTGAAATTCCAACACTTGAAATCAGATTGTTACCCTAAGAAAAGAAGGATGGAATGGTAATGGGTTTGATGACAATCAAATAAAAAGAGAACTTTTTTTTTTTGGTAATTATGTGGACATTTCCTGCTTATATTAAGGACAATAATGATAAATACCATTCTGTCACACAAAGATTGACATTTGTCCTTTTGAATTCATTTATTTGTGCTAAAACAACATTTTTCCTTCTAGTGTTTCTTTTCTATAAAATATTGACAAGTGTCTTTGTTTAGACTTGTATAAAGATTCATTGTTCATGGGTTTTTCCAGGTGCTTAACTTAGAGGCTATTAATTTGGTCTGCAATTTTTCTTTTTCTGAGCGAAGTTTATAAAGTGTTTAGCAAGCTCTTATAATTCCAAATGGGTACTGTTTGCTTTCTAATCTTTGGTTTTCTAACTAAAGTTGTGACCTCAGGTTTAAGACCTTAACCAAAAATGTTAATAGGACAGTAAGAACAATTGTAATGTCTTCTCCCTGAGAGAGACTAGAATTTCTTTTTAAGGTGGCAATAATGACCTTGAAAGTCTAAGATGAAATTTTTTTCTATTTATAAGACTGAGATTTTTAAATATGCTTTATATTTTAGAAGTTTTATATTTATAAAAATATTGAGAATAAATAGTACAGTTCCCATATTATTGTATCCACTTTCCATGTCTGATATTACTATGGTATATTATAAATAAACCAATATTGATATATTATGATTAACTAAAATTAACACTTTATTAAGATTTTAATTTTTACCTAATGTATTCTTCTGCTCTGGAATCTTATTCAGAGTCCCCCATGTTTCTTTAGCCTCCTCTTTGTTATGATAATTTTTTGGACTTTCCTTGTTTTTTATTAACTTGGCAGTTTTGAAGTTTATTGGTCAATTATTTTGTAGAATGCCTCTCTATTGGAATTCTCCTGACTTTTTTCTCACGATTAAATTGGGGTTATGGGTTTTGGTTTTTCACACAAGAAAAGTGTGATTTTCATCACATCTTTTAAGGACACGTATTATCAACATGGTTAATCACTGATGATGTTGACCTTAACTACATGAGATCATTTTTTGTCATGTTTCTCCACTCTAAAGTTACTTTCTTTCCCCCTTTCCAAACTGCAGGTTTTGGGAGGAAGTCACTTTGTGCATCCCACACTTAAGGAATGGGGAGTTATATTCCCCCTTATAAAGAACAAATAAATGATTTGGAAGTCTTTTCTATAAGAGACTCTTCTCTCCACCCAAATTTATTTATTTATTCAATCAGTTATTTATAGAAGTAGAGACCCATGGCTATTTATTTTATATATTGTGTTATAATGCAATTTTACTTTATTTTCTTGCTCAAATTATTCCAATTTTGGCCATTGGCAATTCTTTTAGTTCCCTCTTCATCATATCCCCCATCAAAGTATATATATGTGTGTCTTTTTAGTTATCTTCTATTCATTCTCTGGCAATACAAGAAGACCAAGACTCATTTTGTATATGTTCTGTCCAAGTATTAAAATCATCCATTTCTCTAGGGAGCTCTGTTTTTCATTTTTGTTTTAAATCAGAGACTTGTATAGGCACCAATATCTGAGAACTAGGACTGGATTCTTAACTAATCATTTTTAATAGGAAAGCCCTTGGGGAAATTATTAGTATATCGAAAGTTATACAAAAAAACAAAACAAAAAAAAAAAAACAATGAAGTCACTAATTGGTTAAATCTTGCCAGAGTTTCTAATGTTTAGTTATATTCACATTATACACTTATACCTATCAGGCGGACAACAAATCAGTTTCATTGAATGAGAAACCCATACACAAATGATAACAAACAATAGACATATAGTAGACAAGAGTCTTGGCACTATACACTACCTTATTCTTGAGTACCTTGGGTAGTCAAACAGATTCCAATCAAGAGGCTATGCCAAGGTCAAAAAAGATGGAGAGTAAAGGTGTAAGCATCACTTGAAGTAAAGAATAGGCATGTTCATCCTAAATACAAACTGCTTAACTTTCCATGCTCTGGGATTCTGAAAAGACAGACATTAAGAGGTCCTGTTGTGCTCTCTCTAGGAAGTGACATGGGCTAAGTATGACCTGAGTGGCAGCATCAAAAAAGGTAGAGGAAAACTAACCTGAGCACCATTAAGGAAAGCCTTTATTCAAAAATGCTATGACAGATTTGGTTTTGAAAGAGTGTTTTATCTTTAAGAAAAAGGGCAGAGTTTTTGTAGTGCTTTGCAGAGGAGTAAGTTGAAGTAGGTTTGGGGAATGGTTAGTCAAACATTTCTTGGAAGAGGGAGAGATTGTTCTTATAGTTTACCAGCTGATAGCTAGGCAATTTTGATACAGCAAAAGTGGCACAATGAAGGTTATGTGTTAATGTTACGGGAGATCTGCCACAAGGTTTGGAAGGAACAGTTTTGGGAGCTGAGAACACAGTGGGAAATTTTCAATCAGAGTTTCTCATGCATATTATATTAAGCAACAGTAATCTTCAACTTAGAGTAAATACAAGTACTGTACCCTCCCTTATGTATTATTTTTATTAATTTTAATGTTTTAAGTAAATATGGAATGAAAACTGTATGAGAGGATTATGAACTTTTACTCTGTATCTTTCAGAATGACTCATTGTCCATGTTAGGTCCTGAATAAATATTTTTACAGAAAATACTGATGCTGAGCACTAATATCTAAATGTTACCAGGCAAAATATCTTTGAGCAAAAAGGCTAATTGCTTACCTGGTTGTTAATTCTGTGTGATTTTCTTTTTTGCCTTATCAAGAGTTTTCATCTTGGAAAAAAACTGAGAGGAAAATTTGTCAGTCCCTGTGACTTTCCACAGAGAAAGTTGGAAGACTGGGTAGAAAAGTATGTTTCATTCAGGCTGCATGACCCTTATCTCACTGAGCTATACACTAGACATGGAATTGTTGCTTTTTTAAATGGATGATAAACTCCAGCCTCAAAAGTTTATGTAATTTTCTTATGCCTCTGCAGGAGCTAAGCCATAATTCCTGAGTTCATACCATGCATACAACCATCAGTCTCTGTGTTTACAGGCACACACAGCAGGCTTATTTGTTTATTTTTAGATGTAGTGCCCCTCTGAGTATGAATGTGTATAAACATGAATCAGAAAAAAAAGAGTATGACAGAATACTAGAGGGCAATATTTAATTTTGCTTTAAAAATGAGCTCTCACCTATTTCTCATGTGTTGAAAATGAAGCTTGTAATTTCCCCAAGGTGTGCAGTGGGAAATAGATAATATTGGGAAATTCATCAGCGGGCTTTTTTCCTATAATGAAAAATATAGACATGAAAAGATTGTTCCTGATAGCCATGGCAGCATTTAGGAAAATATGGAAAAGGAGCTTAATAGTAAACTGAACATAAACAAATATACCATTAAAAATTCAATACGTTCATTTCTCTTTCCGCTTCCAGTGTGACAGAAACATGGAAACATATATAACAAGTGAAACAAAGGGATAATGGCTGCATCCCTCCCTTCAACTCCTAGTATTGTGGGCTAAGTTTTAATTCTTAAATTTAAAAAAAGGCATAAAAAGGCAAGAATAAAAAAATAAAGGCCATCAACAGTGACTTTTGGAAGAACTCTGATGAGATATGTTCTCCTCTGTGAGTGTCTTTATTTATTTAGTGGGAGACTTCTGTCTGGACACTAGGGCACTTGTTATTTACCATTACTTTCCACTGTGCCTCCTAACTTCAGTAGGGAGTAGCATCCAAACAATTAGAAAATAAATGAAATGAAATAATTAAAAATAGTAAGCAAATACAGACAATTTTACTTTGAAAACTTAATAAAAAGATCAATTTCTATTTTCTTTAGTCTACTATGTAGCCACTTGCCAATATCTTTTTTCTTTGTCCTTAACTTCTTTAGCAAGAGTAATTTATACCTCATTGCCTTGTCTTTTTAATGTCCCTTTTTGCAGAGAATCTGGAATTCTTTTTATCCTTACAAATTTGAAATTGCTCCCTAATGATAACACATAATAATTAATTATGTGTAAAATAGAGAATCTGTAGCTTCATATGCTATGCATATATGTTCCATTTTACCATTCTTGCAGTGAATTCTGTGTTTCTATTTAAAAATAGTGAAAAAAATACACAGCAATATCAAAAGTTGAAGAGACTCAACATATTCTATCAGTTAATTCATTTTTCTTTCTCTCTTGCAAATAAATCTGTCATATGGCTAAATTATGGCTCAAATATTAGATGAGTCATTCCACATATTAATATTAGACAGATTCACTGAACTGGGAATTCAGAGCAAGGAGAGAGACAAAGCACAGACTGGAAGTTTGATGAACTAGACGGCAGTAGGTAAAGACATGGTGAAAGATGATTCAAATAAACACCTTTACTGCAGATGACTGGGATTCTAGAGTTCTAGCAAAATTGGATCAAACACATTGTGAAGCTATAAACTGCTATTTTAAAATAACTCTTGAAGACTGGAACATGGCTAATGGTCAGAAAGAAAACTCTAGACTAAGTTTACAGATTAGGGCATTTGAAAACAAAATATCATTGGATAATTTTACATTTTCTTAAGAGTGAAGGACTCTGATAACTACCACAACTTTATGGGCATGAGACTTACTTTTGCCACTTTTATTCAGGATAGAAAAACTTCAGAAAATCAAAATTAAGACTAGACATTCATCTTGATCTCAGTATATCTTTGGATTCTCCCCTCCCTTATGGCATAATAATGACTTTAGAATATACAAAATAGACCACATGACTGTCCAAATATATATAGTAGCCTGATAATTATTTAAGAATTTCAATATTAGTGAATTAACTTTAGTTTCCTCTTGCAATTAATAAAAAAAACAAATTCCTCTATATAACATTGACTCTGAATCCTTGATAGTCAGTTAAAGACATGGGAAGGGTATTTAATAAAAGTAAGTTCCTAAAAGGAATGTAAATTCTTCTTACCTTGCATTCATATCTTTTTGACTGATTGCATAATTAGGTCAAATTTGGAAGAGAAAATAGGTTTGAACGACTCTTGCTGCTGCTGCTGGTGGTGGTACTGACGCTAATGCTGCTATACATTGCAGCTCCCAAACAAAAGCCAAAGGCCCAGGACTAGAAAACTTCTCTAGCACTCAGGAAATTGGGCAGGTCAAATGCATGCAAATTATGTATTAGATAAAGGGTTAGTATGCAAAATCTATAAAGAATTGATCAAACTCAACACCCAAAAAACAAACAATCCAGTGTAGAAATGGGAAAAACACATGAATAGACACTTCTCCAAAGAAGACATCCAGAAAGCCAATTGACACATGAAAAAATGCTAAACATCACTCATCATCAAGGAAATACAAATCAAAACCACAATGAGATATCACCTCACACCTTTTGGAATAGCTAACATTAACAACTCAGGCAACAACAGATGTTGGCGAGGATTCAGAGAAAGAGGAACTCTTTTGCACTGCTGGTGGGAATGCAAACTTGTGCAGCCACTCCTGAAAACAGTATGGAAGTTCTTTGAAAAATTAAAAATAGAATGATCCTACAACCCAGCAATTGTATTACTAGGTATTTACCCAAAGGATATAAAAATTGTTTTGAAGGGACACATGCACCCCAATGTTTATAGCAGCATTATCAACAATAGCCAATATATGGAAAGAGTCCAAATGTCCACTGACTGATGGATGAAGAAGATGTGATACACACACACACACACACACACACACACACACACACACAATGGAATATTCCTTGGCAATCAAAAATAATGAAATCTTGCCATTTGCAACAACATGGATGAAACTAGAGTGCATTATGCTAAGCAAAATAAGTCTGTCAGAGAAAGACAAATATCACATGATTTCACTCATGTGTGGAATTTAAGAAACAAAATAGATGAATATAGGAATGGAAGCAAGAAAATAAGATAAAAACAGAGAGGGAGGCAAATCATAAGAGAGTCTTAAATGCAGAAAACAAACTGAGGGTTGCTCGAGGGGTGTTGGGTGAGGAGATGGGCTAAATGGGTGATGGGCATGAATAACAGGAGGGCACTTGTGGGGAAGAGCATTGGGTGCTATATTTAAACGATGGATCACTAAATTCTATTCCTGAAAACATTATTACACTATATGGTAACTAACTTGGGTTTAAATTTTAAAAAATACACGGCTCAGTGAGAATTCATCATGGGCTTTTCTCCTTATTAATTATCCACACTGGAACCCTTGATTCACCCAAATATTATTTAACAATGTTCTATATGAGAATATTGAAGATGTCTGATGAATTCAGTGTTTGAACCATCAAAACACAACAGGAACGTCTGGGTGGCTCAGTCGGTTAAGTCTCCGACTCTTGATATCAACTCAAGTGGTGATCTCATGGTCATGGAATTGAGATCTGTGTCAAGCTCCACACTGGGCATGGAACCTGTTTAAGATTCTCTCCCTGTTTGGTGAGTAGTCAACATGGCAGAAAAGTAGGGGGACCCGAAGTTCTCTCAACCCTCAAACACAGCAGTACTGAGACCAGAAGCCTTGGAATTTCAGGAACCCAGGACTACAGAGTGACAGAAATGTCTCCAGGAGTCCACAGGGACAAGGTGGAGAGCCATACTTGCATGATTTCAAACTGGGAGAGATAAAATGGGTGGTGTAAGAATGGAAGGGAGAGATCTCCTTCTGTGGAGAGACAAAAGGAAGAGAAAGAGAGGCTATGGAAGTGTAGGATTTTATTTTGTCAAGATAAAAACCATGGACCAGGGAATGGAAAAAATGGAGAATGAACCAATTTACAACTATGGGGTTTTCTTAGCCCTGTTTGAATGCCTGTGGAGGAGGGAAGCCAGCCCCTGTTCGGTATCTAGCTCCCAGGCACAGTTGGAGAGAGCAATCCTCTCCCTTGAGTGCTGTGGGAAGAAGGCAAATACCCATTCCAAGGACAAAAGACCCTGCGGGCCGCCTGCTAGCCAGACGCCCTTTGTGACATTATCCTGGAGTGACAGTACACTGGAACTGGGGTGTGCCAAGCAGGATCCTTTAAGCCATAAGGGTTTGAATCCCAGCTGAGCACCAGAGAGACACTGCGGATGGTGGAGTGAGACATAGAAGCCCACTGGTACCTGCTGGGCACTGTGAAGATCCATAAGCCCTTAGTTAGCTGGGTGGAGTGGCACACTTCCACAGAACCAGGGCACACAGAGTGGGACCCTTTAAGACGTCGAGGTCTGAATCTCAGCCAAGCACCTGGGAGGCATGGGACACTGTGGAGCAGAACAAAACCGGCCTGCTTCCACCACACAGTACTGCAAGGATGGCCTGAATAGAGTGGTTTGGGACACCTGGCCTATGGAGGAGAGACTGGGATGTTGCCATTTTTCTCCCCATTACCAACAAGGTGGGGATTCAGGGAACAGACAGCAGGCCCACAGTGGAGGCTGGACCTGCCTACACCAAACCATGCCCCTCCATGCCTGGTAACTGCATATCTAACAGAGCAAGACTGACACTGATCAAACCAGACAATCTGTCTTTCAGACCAGGGTAGGAAACAGTTCCATGGCACCGTCAGATATCTGTCCAGTGATTTTGCATTCTCTGGTTTGATTTTTGGTCAATTCTTATTTTCTCTCTCTCTCTCTCTCTCTCTGTGTGTGTGTGTGTGTGTGTGTATTTTTTTTCTTTTCACCCCTTATTTTTTTCCCTTCTCTAGTCTGGTTATGTTGGTTATTGGTTTAACCAGACATTTTCCTTCTTTATTTTCCTCTTTCTGTCTCTGGATTAAGCCATATAATTTCTCTGATTCTCTGCCTCGTCTTTTTTTTATCTTTTCATTTTCCCTTCCCTGTCATTTCTCTCTTTGTATGGGATAAGGCCTCTTCCACCACCCCCCCCCATTAAAACATATAAGGGACAGAAAACTAGCCAATATTACAAAATGCAGAAATTATCTTCAAAATAAATTCCAGGAAGAAGTGACAACTAGAGAATTGCTCAAAACAGGTATAAAAAACATAACTGAGCAAGAATTTAGAATAATAGTCATAATATTAATGGCTGGGCTTGAAAAAATCATGGAAGATAGCAGAGAATCTATTGCTGAAGCGAACAAGGAAGTAAGAAATAGTTCTGATGAGTTAAGAAATACTATCAATGAGTTACAAAATGAACTAGATGCAGTGACAGCAAGGATGGAGGAGGCAGAGGGGAGATTAAGTGAATAAGAAGATAAAATTATGGATAATGATGAAGCTGAGAAAAAGAGAAATAAGAAAATACTAGACTATAAGGGATGAATTAGAGAACTAAGTAATTGAATGAAACATAATATCTGTATCGTAGGAGTTCTGGAAAATGAAGGGAGAAAGAAAGGGGCAGAAGGTTTACTTGAACAAATTACAGCTGAGAATTTCCCTAATCTGGGGAAGGAAGCAGACATCCAAATCCAGGAGGCATAGAGAACTTCCTTCAGATTAAACAAGAATAGGTCTTCTCCATGGCATATCATAGTGTAACAGGTTAAATACAAAGATAAAGAGAGAATTCTTAAAGCAGCTAGGGACAAACAGGACTTAACCTACAAGGTAGACACACAAGGATAGTAGTAGACCTGTGCACCGAAACTTGACAGTCCAGAAGGAAGTGGCAGGAAATATTCAATGTGCTGGATAGGAAAAATATGCAGCCAAGAACCCTTATCCATCAGGGTTGCCATTGAGAATAGGAGAGATAAAGGCTTTCCCCCAACAAAAACCGAAGGAGTTCATGACCACTAAACCAGCCCTGCAAGGAATCCTAAGGCGGGGGTGCTCTTTGAGTGAAACACTGCAAAGAATACAGAGGACCAGAGATATCACCAGAAGCATGGAACCTTCAGATAACAAAATGACACTAAATCCGTATCTTTCAATAATAACTCTGAATGTAAATGGACTAAATGCTCCAATAAAAATACAGGGTCTCAGAATAGATAAAAAACAAGATCCATCTATATGCTGTCTACAAGAGACCCATTTTAGGCCTGAGGACACTTTCAGATTGAAAGTGAGGTGATGGAGAACCATCTATCATGCTCCTGGAAGTCAAAAGAAAGCTGGTAACCATACTTATATCAGACAAAATAGATTTTAAGCTAAAGGCTGTAACAAGAGATGAAGAAAGGCATTTTATCATAATTCTTGGGTCTATCCATCAAGAAGACCTAACAATTGTAAATGTTTATGCTCCCAACTTGGAGGAACACAAACACATAAATCAATTAACCACAAACATAAGCAATCTTATTGATAGGAATACTGTAATTGTAGGGGACTTTAATACTCCACTTATAGCAATGGCCAGATTATCTGGGCAAAAAGTCATAAAGAAACAATGGCCTTGAGTGACATACTGGACCAGATGGACTTAACAGATATATTCAGAACTTTTCATCCACAAGCAGCAGAGTACACATTCTTTTAGAGTGCTCATGGAACATTTTCTAAGATAGATCACATACTGGGTCACAAAACAGCCCTCAAAAAATATAAAAGAATTGAGATCATACCATGCATATTTTCAGATCACAACGCTATGAAACTTGAAGTCAACCACAAGAAAAAAAAATGAAAGCCTCCAAATACATGGTGGTTAAACAACATCCTACTAAAGAATGAATGTGTCAACCAGGCAATTAAAGAAGAAATTAAAACTTATATGGAAGCAAATGAAAATGAAAACATGACAGTCCAAACCCTTTGGGATGCAACAAAGGCAATCCTAGGAGGAAAATACATTGTGATCCAGGCTTATCTCAAGACACAAGAAAAATACCAAATATAAAATCTAACTGTACACCTGTTAGAAGCAGAACAGCAAAGAAATCCCAAAGCCAGCAGAAGAGAAATAATAAAGATTAGGTCAGAAATAAACAATAGAGAATCAAAAAATCCCGTAGAACAGATCAATGAATCTAACAGCTGGTTTTTTGAAAGAATAAGCAAAATTGATAAACCCTAACCAGACTTCTCAAAAAGAAAAGAGAGGACCCAAATACAAAAAATCACAAATGAAAGAAGAAAGATCACAACCAACACCACAGAAATACAAACAATTATTAGAGAATACTATGAACAATTATATGCCAACAAAATGGACAACCTCGAGGAAATGGACAAATTCCTAGATACCACCACACTACCAAAACTCAAATGGGAAGAAATAGAAAAATCGAACAGTCCCATAACCAGTGAAGAAATTTAATCAGTTATCAAAAATCTCCCAACAAATAAGAGGTCTGGGCCAGCTTCCCTGGGGAATTCTACTAGACATTTAAAGCAGAGTTAACACCTATCCTTCTCAAGCTGTTACAAAAAATAGAAACAGAAATAAAGCTTCCAGACTCATTCTATGAAGCCAGGATTACCTTGATTCCCAAACCAGATACAGACCCCACAAAAAAGGAGAATTACAAGGCCAATATCCCTGATGAACATGGATGCAAAAATTCTCAACAAGATACTATAAAATCAAATTCAATAGTCTATCAAAAGAATTATTCACCATGGTCAAGTGGGATTCATTCCTGGGCTGCAGGACTAGTTCAATATCCACAAATCAATCAATGTGATACATGATACATCACATTAATAGAAGAAAGGATAAGAACCATATGATCTTGTCAATAGATGCAGAAAAAGCTTTTGACAAAATATAGGATCCTTTCTTAATAAAACCCCTCAAGAATGTTGGGATAGAAGGAACATACATCAACATCATAAAAACCATATAGGAAAATCCCACAGCTAATATCATCCTCAATGGGAAAAAACAGAGAGCTTTCCCCCTAAGGTCATGAACATGACAGACATGTCCACTCTCACCATTGTTGTTTAACATAGGTTGGAAGTCCTAGCTTCAGCAATCAGACAACAAAATGAAATAAAAGGCATCCAAATTGTCAAAGAAGAAGTTAAACTTTCACTTTTTGCAGATGACAGTATACTCTACATGGAGAACCTGAAAGACTCCACTAAAAAGCTGCTAGAACTGATACATGAATTCAGCAAAGTCACAGGATACAAAATCAATGTACAGAAATCAGTTGCATTTCTATACACCGATAATGAAGCAACAGAAGGAGAAATCAAGAAATCAATCTCATTTACAATTGCACCAAAACCCATAAAATACTTAGGAATAAACCTAACCAAAGATCTAAAATATCTGTATGCCAAAAATTATAGAAAACTTATGAAGGAAATTGAAGAAGACACAAAGAAATGGAAAAACATTCCATGCTCATGGATCAGAAGAACAAATATTGTTAAGATGTCAATACTACCCAAAGCAATCTACACATTCAATGAAATCCCAATCAAAATTCCACCAGCATTCTTCTCAAAGGTAGGAGCAAACAATCCTAAAATTTGTGTAGAACCACACAAGATCCCAAATAGCCAATGTAATATTGAAAAAGAAAATCAAAAATGGAGGCATCATAATCCTGGGTTTAGGATCTATTGCAAGGCTATAATCATCAAGCCAGTATGGTACTCACACAAGAACAGACACAAAGACCAGTGGAATAGAATAGACAACCTGGAATTGGACTCACAGATGTATAACTAACTAACCTTTGACAAAGAAGGAAAAAATATTCAATGGAAAAAAAAACAGTATCTTTAGCAAATGGTGCTGGGAGAACTGGATAGCAACATGCAGAAGAATGAACTTGGACCACTTTCTTACACCACACACAAAAATAAATTCCAAACAGATGAAAGGCCTAAATGTGAGACAGGAAACCAACAAAACCCCAAAGGAGAAAATAGGCAACTACTTCTTTGACCTCAGCAGCAGCAATTACTTGCTCTACAGGTCTCCAAAGGCCAGGAAAATAAAAGCAAAAATGAACTATTGGGATCTCACCTCATCAAGATAAAAAGCTTCTGCACTGCAAAGGAAACAATTAACAAAACTAAAAGGCAACCGATGGAATGTAGGAAAATATTTGCAAATGACATATTGGATAAAGAGTTAGTATCCAAAATCTATAGAGAATTTACCAAACTCCACACCCAAAAAAAAACCCAAATAATCCAGTGAAGAAATGGGCAGAAGACATGAATAGATACTTTTCCAAAGAAGACAACCAGGTGGCCAACAGATTCATGACAGGATGCTCAACGTCACTCATCATCAGGGAACTACAAATCAAAGCCACATTGAGGTACCACCTCACACCAGTCAGAATGGCTAAAATGAACAATTCAGGAAACAATGGATTTTGGCAAGGATGTGGAGAAATGGGAATCCTCTTGCACTGTTGGTGGGAATGCAAACGGGTGCAGCCGCTCTGGTAAACAGTGTGAAGTTTCCTCAAAAAATTAAAAATAAAACTACCCTACGACCCAGCAAGGGTGCTACTAGGAATTTATCCAAAGGATATAGAAATGCTGGTTCATAGGGGCGCTTGTACCCCTATGTTTATAGCAGTGCTTTCGACAATAGCCTAATTAGAGAAAGAGCCCAAATGTCCATCAACTGATGAATTAAGATGTGGTTTATATGTACAATGGAAGACTATTTGGCAATAAGAAATAATGAAATCCTGCCATTTACAACAATGTGGATGGAATGAAGGGTATTATGCTAAGTGAAATAAATCAGTTAGAGAAAGGCAGATATCATATATTTTTACTCATATGTGGAAATTGAGAAACTTAAAAGAAGACCATGGGAGAAAGGGAAGGGGAGAATAGTTTCAAACAGAGAGAGAGTCAAACCATAGAGACTCTTAAATATAGAGAACAAACTGAGGGTTAATTGGGGGGGGGGGTTGGGGAGGGGGGAAATGGATGATGGACATTGAGTAGGGCACTTGTTGGGATGAGCACTGGGTATTGTTATATAAGTGATGAATCACATGAATCTACCCCCAAACCAAGAGCACACTGTATTTATACTGTATATAACACTGTATGTTAGCTAACTTGAAATTTTATATATATATATATATATATATATATATATATATATATATATATATGAATGAGTTGGAGGCTTAACGGACTGAGCCACCTAGGTGCCCTTGCTCTTCCTTCTAATAAATTCAGCAAATTATTCAGCAAAATCTAATAAATTCATCAAAATCTGTCATTTTGATCTCAAAAAAATAAAAATAAAAAAAGATTCTCCCCCCTCTTTCTGCCTCTCCTCTGCTTGTGCTCTCACTTTCTCAAAAATATAAATAAACATTAAAAAAAACACAACAAAAATCTGATTATCAAAACTCAACCTGAGGAGTACCTGTGTATCTCAGTAGATTAAGGATACAACTTCAGTTCAGGTCATGAACCCGTTGCTCATTGGTTTGATTCCCGCAGCTCAGAGCCTAGAGCCTGCTTCACATTCTGTGTCTCCCTCTCTCTGCCCCTCTCCTGCTCACACTCTGTCTCTCTCTCTCTCTCTCTCTCAAAAATAAATAAACATTAAAAAAAAAGCTCAACCTGATAATAGATGAACTCAATACATGTATGTAAGGAACAGGGATAGACGTGACATAACCTGGTTTTGTTAGGAAATTTATAATTTAAATAAATTTTTTCATAAATTTTGGTAATTTAAATAAATAGCTGGTTTGGGAAATAAAATCTTCATTGTTGCAACTGAAGAGAGAATATACATGCAATGGTTGACAGATTTTTTTTTCCAAAGCTATTTTCTTTCCACAGGATATTTGGATATAATAAAAGAATGTCTGAATTCAATCAATGATAGCAACTTGATGAAAGGTGATTTCAGTAAATAATGAGCCCCTACCTAAATCCAAAATGAAGTTTAAGATCATTCAACATAAGCATTTCTGAGGCACTCAGTTTCATTTCCTTCCTGGCAAAGATGGAGCTGGTACTCCTTTTGCTATTTTTGACAGCATAATTTTGTGTCATAACGTTTCAGATCACTTGGTTATAACAACACAAGACCAGAAATAACTTAATTGTGAGTGAAGATATATTTGCTGCTATCTTATAAAAAATCTTATCTCTCGAAACTAAGAGTATTATATTGGTAACACAATTTTACCTACTTTGGATATTTTTAAAAATTTATATTATAAAAGAAAATATGTTAAAAGAGTACAAAAGGAAATACATTAAAATTTGAGTCTCATGGGAGTTCTACTTCCCATAGGTATACACACTCTGGATACATATATGTGTGTGTTTATTTTTTCACATAATTATGTGAATAGGCAATTAACTAATGGAAAAAGAAACAGAGATAGCTTCTGACACATAAAAACATATCTCTTTCCCAATATACGAAATAATCAAATATTTTTGCCTATCAAATTAGAAACTACATATCAAATTTGATAATAGAAGTTAGCAAGAAGGTAGGGAAGCAGAAACTCTCATATGCTATTGTAAGAATCAATAACTCAGAACTACTAGTTATCATTTTGAATACATGCAATTTAACCAATTTTTGTTTTATTTTTATTTTTCTTATTGGCTTACATATGACATTTATACAAAATAACAATCTTTTTTTTTCAATATATGAAGTTTATTGTCAAATTGGTTTCCATACAACACCCAGTGCTCATCCCAGAAGGTGCCCTCCTCAATACCCATCACCCACTTTCCCCTCCCTCCCACCCCCCATCAACCCTCAGTTTGTTCTGTTTTTAAGAGTCTCTTATGCTTTGGCTCTCTTCCACTCTAACCTCTTTTTTTTTTCTTTTCCTTCCCCTCCCCCATGGGTTTCTGTTAAGTTTCTCAGGATCCACATAAGAGTGAAACCATATGGTAGCCAAATTATGGAAAGAGCCTAAATGTCCATCAACTGATGAATGGATAAAAAAATTGTGGTTTATATACACAATGGAGTACTACATGGCAATGAGAAAGAATGAAATATGGCCCTTTGTAGCAACATGGATGGAACTGGAGAGTGTGATGCTAAGTGAAATAAGCCATACAGACAAAATAACAATCTTTTTGCAGGTTTCTGGGTTTCAGTTTTTTCCAGTTTATGATTTGTCTTTTGACGACTCCTTTAGTATTGATTGTGTGTAAAGTTCAAAATTGCATCACTTTATACTATCAAATTAGTTAGTTTTTATGGTCTTGTTAGTGTTTGTCTTACTTTAAGTTTTTCTTTACACAAATCATAAAAAAAGAAAGGCTTACTCTTATTTTTGTTATTTTACATCTGTTTTTGTGTACTGATTTGTTTCCAAATTTCACTACCAAATGTTAATCATAAATTAGAGAGACTTATGTAATAGTCCTAAATGAATTTTACAAGTATTAATGTTTTGCTGTATGGGTTAATTTTGTGTTTGATTAAATATTTTAAGTTAAAAATCTCACCACATTTCAGCTATCTACTTTACCCAAACACTTCAGCATACATACCTGGAAAAAATATGCATGGTTATTGATCTATAAGAATTTCAACCTTTCAGGTATAAATTATGTATTAAATAAATTATTGAAACTGGTCCTGATAAGGTTTCTACAAGAAAAATTAAAAGAAACCCACTTTTAACAAAGTATGCTGAAGGTGAGTTCTTTGAAATCAAAGCCATTAAACCATCACATACTATTATTTTCTAACCTAGTTTAACAATAATGGTTGTACTATGTATTTTGAAAGATTAATGATTTTGAGAGGTTAATTGTTTTGAGACATTAACCATTTTGCAATGTTCAGATCCAGCCTAGTTAATCAATGGTTTTGTATGGTAAACGAAATAACTTCTACGGCCATCCTGGCTACACTTGCCTCTTTTTCATTAAGTATACTACATTAACGGGAGACCTAAAAATTATCGACATATATCCTCATCATATTGTCATGAGCAGCTGAATTCATAATAATCAATGGAAATAATTGAAGACCCCATCATCACAGAAACATTATTTAACTCTGAAATTGAAAGAATACCTGTCCGGTTTGCAATGTAGTATTGATAAAGAATTTTTTTAGATTTCTGAAAAACAATTACAATTGTTAATCTTAATATGGCCTAAAAATAGAATTCAGATATATTAACTTTGGAGGTACTGACTGAATCCTTTTTCTTTCTCCCTCCTGACTTCAGATTCATACACATGTATACTTTTTTGAAACTCATTTTAGGGACAATTTTCATTTATTTTAAGCCACATTTATGATACAGTAAAATGGTGGCATAATGTGCACTGGTAAATAGAGAAAATCAGACTCATTGCTTTAACCCAAATGCTTTATATTCTCTTTTCTCATTGTGTCAATAATCTTTCCATTCAATCTTTATTCAGAATTGAGAGCTCTGGAGATATTTTAAAATTATTTTTCCATGGAACTTGTAAGGTTGTCATTTTTCTACTATAAAAAAACACAACCTTCAATGTATAACTAATTTTTAATCTTTGATCATTTTCATTATACTCACTCTTCCATATTCGCAAATATATTTTTACTAAAGAAAGGGGTGAAAAGATAAAATTGCAAAGTACAACAAAAATATTTATGAAACATGTAAAACAGAAAGTAAATTATTCACATATCACATGTTAAAAAAGAGACAAATCATGTTAGGCTTAAAGCAAAATGATGATGTCTTTCCATGACAGGGATTTTATATCTAATTCAAAACAAATGGGAAGAAAGGACCATTGACTGATAATGGTAAATATCATAAAAAGAGACATTTTGATGTCACTTTACCCTTCATTCATTGAAAAGGATAGATCATGGTTTGTGATGTCAAAGAATGACAAGAAGATAGAAAAATGAAAAGAATAATAACTGAACAATATCTTATTCTTAAAAGATGTCAATTATGCCACTTATACCCTGTCTAAATATTGTATTTTTTTACTTTACTTCAAACTATTTTTAAATTGTGTTTACTTCAATGACAAAAACAGTGAAATAATATTATTGTCAATGTGATTTCAGCAAACTCTTTGTCTGCCTAATTTGTAAGTATTTGAATCTAACTTGGACTTCAGAAAATTTCTCCTGGGATCTATCAATATGGTATCAAAAGTAATTTAGTTTAGACAGTTCCATTAAGTTTGGTAAGAAATTTATATTAGGACTAGAATGTAATATTTAGTTACAATGTCTCAAATCTTTGAGACAAATGCCCTAAACATATGTGCACACCTTCTTCTGGATTTAGGAGCAAGAAATAGTTGAATCCTAGGTTATCTTTCCAAAAAAATATTTTAACATAAGAATCCTTCTAAAAATATATTGTTAGAGTACCAGTTCTGTGACATTAGAAACTATTATACTACTATAACACATAATATTATGGTAAAAAATACTTGGAGGACAATTTAAACTGGTATCCTTATTATACAACTTCTCAGAACCCTTAATATTATGATACCTACTTTGAATTTGTCAACAGAGCAATAGAGCGTAGTAATACATTCCAAACATATTGACCACATTTGCTTCAGGAATAACCTGGCAGAAATATTTTACAGCACAAATTTTGGCAGACACTGAGATGTTTTGTTGAATTATTTTTGGAAATGTAAGGTAATTTTTTTTAAATAAGAAGGACTATATCCCCATATATTTGAAATTCACAAGTGTGTATGGATAGGGTCCCATAAGAGTGCCTAGCGTAACTGAGTACTCAATAGGAGGCAGATTTATTTTTCTAATCTTTATCTTATTATTATGTGTGTAGGTTTGAGCAAGTTGAAGCCATTCTTAAAAATCCTAACACACTATGAAAATAGCTGACATAATGTAACGAACTTCTGAGAATCTCAGATAAACAGTGTTAATCAGAGATCCTTCTTAGGAAGCGTGAGTGAACTTTCATAGTCACTGATTTTCTAGTGTCAGTATATGTTGACATTACCTTATTGAACTGTGGCAACAAATCATGTATTTATTTTTTAATGCAGGTATTTGGTAGTGTTTTTTAATTATTCCTACTCAACAGCACATTTGCAAAGTACCACTCAAGAAAATAAATGAGAGGTGGTGAGTAAAAATCAATCCTATGTCCATGTCTTAAGGCCCATCTGGCTGTTCAGTGGTTCTCAAAGTTGAATGAACATAATGATTCCCTGGGGTCATTTTAGGAACACAGCTTCCTAAGCCTCACCTTTCCCAGAGATTCTGATCGGGTAGGTCTGAGATTAGTCCATGTAGCTGATTTTTTCCCAAATTCCCCAGGCCATTATAAAACTTCTGATCCAGGGACCATACTTTGTCAGGTATTAGGTTAGAAGGATCTCACAGAGTTGACTGATCACTTTTTTCTTCTACTGAGAATGGCTACATTCTATTTGTTTATTTATTTATTTTTTAAAATCCGTGTTGGTATTATTATTATTTCACAAGGAAGATTCATCAAAGAGAAAAGTGCAACTTTGTCTAGAAATAGAAAACAGCTTATATTTTAATCATATCAGAGTTTTACTAAAAAGAAATACAATGTATCATCCATGCATCACATTATTTACTGATAACCAATATACTGAAACATTATAGGCAAAAAAACGGATGTTCTTTTTCCCCTCAACTATGCTTCTCAAGAAAATAGAACTTGGAAGGGTTGAGACGTATTCCTAAAAAGTCAGACTGCAGTCTACTTTCTCATTTATTCATTCACAAACATTTACTCAACAGCTATTAGACATTAGGCACTTGCTTCATACAGATAAGACCCCTCTACCTTCAAGGTACTTCCAATATTCAGATACTCTGATATTTGATGAGTGAGCTGGATGGTGAGCAATGACATTTCTCTGTGAGGAATAGACATTTACCAAACGCAACTATATTTGCCTATATAGCCATTTTGATCTCTAAGCTTTTAATAAATTATTTAGGTGTTTATTCTTAGAGAAGTATTAGTAACGTTTTAAGATTGTTCTCTACCTTACAGCTCTTCCACATTAGTGACCATTTTAGTTCTCCTTGGTGATGTGGAAGCCCGCCTTAAAGGCATCAAAGGGCCCTTTTCTCCAAATAAGCAATAAAGGCAAACCTTGATTTCACCAAGTGATTATGTCATATTACTTGCCCTTCACTATGTCAGTGTAGTCCCAATCTTTGTGTTTTGAATTAAAAAGTTGGTATTTAAAAGAGAGCTATTAACTTCCAAGGAATAGAAAATTCCATGGATAACAGAATGTTATAACCATTACAATCTCACTTTGTCAGCAGTACAAATTAAATTCCCACATCTTAACATTTTATATATTCACTGTTATTTAAAGGATGATGGACATAAAGGTCCAGAAAGACACAATATAATAGAAACTATTTTAATATTCTCAGCATACATTGGTGTAATGGTTCAACAGTGAGCTTGTGTTATTTGTGAAGATTTTTCTCTCACCTTCATAGGTATACGCAGAAGCAAACATTTAAGCAATTATGAATTACAACTTTGAATTAATTAAAGCTTTTAAAAACATCTATGTATACATATGTGTATGTGTACACTTAAATACACACATATACACACATACATATGTATATGTGCATATGCATGTGTATTTGTAAACTCTTAGAATTTATGCATATAAGATGTTTTTCTTCATCCATTAACTATTCATCACAGTATCATTATTTACTCTAGGTAAGGAAATCTACAAGAAAAATGGCAGCAATGAGAAATATCACTTACTTGGTTAGAGTCATTCAATTCTTTTTTAGGGATACATTGCAAATAACTGCAGCAACCAAACAAGATTTCTAATCTTTGTGTTATAAAAAGGCTTTATGAGTTTCCTAATTTACTGTCCAATAACACACAGAGTTTCTATAGCAACTGTGTAAGAAAACATAGCACTTGTGTTATAGCACTTGAAAAAGGAGAAATGCTCCATGGACACTCAAATACATTTTAAAAATTAGATAACCTGTCCTAGTAGCATACTATGTTATATGTACAAATAGAACTTCACATTGTCTTTACTGGAGGATGATTATATGTATACCATTATGTTTATGTATTTGCAAGTCCATTTTCAAAGAAGTTAGCTAAATATGGAATTTGTACTTTATGGTAAATTATATTCATTACTAAATAAATGATTGCTGTTCTTCAAGTCTCTTTAGAAGGCAAGATTATTTTACTTATTTGTTTGCTTTTTAAAGAAAATTTTAGAGTTTCAGATTAACAAAAAAATTGAGAAGATAGAGTGTTCCCATATACCCCTTGACCTGCCACCTGCATAGTCTCTTCCATTATTGATATCCCCTAATAGGATGACACTTTATTAATTTTTAAATATTTATCTTGCTCTCTGAGTTTTTTTTAAGGTTTATGTATTTTGAGAGACAGTGAACATGCTCAGGAAGGGCAAAGTGAGAGGGAGAGAGAGAATCCCAAGGAGGCTCCGTGTTTATAGTGCAGAGCCTGACGCGAGGCATAATTCCAGGAACTGTGAGATCATGACCTGAGCCAATATCAAGAGTCAGACGCTTAACCAGCTGAACCACCCAGGCTATTTTTCTATTTTTCTATTTTTCTCCATGGATGAAACTTCATTGACATAACCACCCAAAGTCCATAATTTACATTACAATCTGCTCTTGGTGTTGTACATTCTGTGGGTTTGGACAAATGTTTAATGGCCATATCCATCATGATAATACCATACAGAGTATTTTCACTGTCCTAAAAATTCTCTATGCTCAGTCTAATTCATCCCTTCTGTCAAATCCTGACAACCATGAATATTTTCACTGATCCCAGTTTTGCCTTTCCAGAATGTCACATAGTTGGAATCATACATGTATCATATTCACACTGGCTTATTTTACTTAGTAACATGTGTTTCCTCCATGTATTTTCATGGACTGATAGCTCATATCTTTTTCAACTCTAAAAAATATTCCATTTTCTGCATGTACCACAGTTTATATACCCATTCTCCTAGTGAAGGACATCTTGGTTGCTTCCTAGCTTTGGTGGTTACAAATAAACGTGTGAACAATACTTATCTTCAGGTTTTTTGTGGACATAAGTTTTCAACTCCTTTGGATAAATATGAAGGAGTACAATTGCTGACTCCTACGGTAAGAGTATGCTTAATTTTGTAAGAAACTGCCAAAATGTTTTCCAGAATGGCTGTATCATTTTGCCATATCTGTGATAAATGAGAGTTCCTGTTGCTCCACATTCTCATCAACATTTGTTGTTGTCAGTGTTCTATATTTTGGCCACTCTAATAGGTACATAGTGGTATTGCATTATTGTTTTAATTTTCATTTCCCTAATAACCTATGATGTGGTGCACCTTCACCTATACTTGTTTGTCATCTGTGTATCTTCCTTGGTGAGAGGTTTATTATAGTTTTTGTGTTATTTACTAATCTGTTTTTTTGTTGTTGCTGTTGTTGTTTTTCACTGTTGAGTTTTACAAGTCCTTTGTGTATTTTGGATAATAGTCCTTTATCAGATGTGCTTTTTGAAAATATTTTATCCCAGTCTGTGGTTTGTCTTCTTCATCTTGTCAATTATTTCTTTCATGGATTGTGCCTCTGGTGTTGCATCTAGAAAGTCATCACCATATCCAAGGTCATCTAGGTTTTCTCCTATGTTATTTTCTATGTGTTTTATAGTTTGCCTTTTAACTTTAGGTTTGTAAGCCATGTTCAGTTAATTCTTGGTATAATTTAATTTTTATTTCACTTCACAAAAGTATTGGTCTGCAACATACTGAAAATTTATTTAAAAAACAACAGTAACAATTTATCCTTTCACTCTAGATAGTTTGAAAGTAATACCACTTGGCCTTTATCCATTTTTCTCCTGCTTTCTATACAATTTCCTGTTATTTCAGCCATCTGTGAGACTTTGTAAATTCCTCTATTCATTGTAATCACTGTCACTGTTGTCTCATTGCCTATTTCATGTCTTTTGATGCCTCTATATGGTTATTTTCACAATGCCATCACTACACACGCTAACAACTTCTGATTGAGGAATGGAGATCTCTTTGCCTTTTAAAAAAATTTATTTATTTTGAGAGAGACAGAGAGGGAGTGATAGTAGGGGAGGGGCAGAGAGGGAAACAGAATCAGAAGCAGGATCTGTGCTGACAAGCAGAGTGTCCAATGCATGGCTCAATCTCATAAACCATGAGATCATGACCTGAGCCAAAAGCAAACACTTACCCCACTGAGCCAACCAGGTGCCCTGAGATCTGTTTGATGACTGAAAGGTAAAGTTTTATTGTGCACTCAAATATTCCTCACAGGTTTTTACTCCGTCAACCATTCTTACATTTCTTTCTGTTGTCTCCTTCTCTTCTACTCAGATTGGTATGCATGAAGGGAGATAAGCTACTTACTGAAGTGTTTTCCTCATGTTGTACATGTTGTTTTAGCTCCCAAACTCTTCTCTCTTTCCTGGTTTATCTTCAGTGTCTTGCACTATCCTTGATCAACTCAATTTTATAAACACAGTAGTGAATATTTTTGTTAAAAAAGCAATTTCAACCATTTGAAATACCATGTGTATTGCTATGTGTATTGAATACTATTTTGAAAATTAAAAGCTGTATTTATCAGAAATACATGTCTATGTTTTTATTGAAAAAATATGAGGCTTCTTAAAGCTTCAATTTATACTAAAGTTTAATGTAAGGGCAACAATACTTTCATATTTTGTGTTTTAAATAATTTGGCATCATCACAAACGAACTAAAACAACAACTACAACATAAGTGTATACTGAAGATTACACACATCTGCTGAACTTTCCAATTTTGCAGATCAGACTCCACACTCTAACGAACTCTATATTCCTGAATATTCACTAATAAGGTAAAGGAAGAGAAGAAGTCTACCATTTGTCAATATTTCAGAAGTGTGAGACACAGAGATTTATATGATTAAGCATTATGTCAGATTTTAATTACAAAATACCTCCTCAAATACATTAATGTGCATCTTGCAATAACTATTTCACAAAATGTAAAAAATTACAGGCAAAATATAGATCTTAAAATATACCTGTGTCAATAGAGTAACTTTTCAAGCAAAGGCATTGGGTCATCCAGGACTCTAGGGTAAAGAATTGGAACCTGACAGACTGTTAGGCTGTTAGAATTGTTACCACTGCCAGCCATCATTTCTATATATTTGATGGTGCTTTAATGACTAATTGATACTACTGAGCTTCTCAGCCATACTCACACACACAGATAATATATTTTTTCATGGTATCACCTTAAAAATAAACAATGTTAGCATATAGTTGAAAACATTATTAGGGGTTGCTTTGTGAGCCAACAAAATTATTAAGAACTTCAGTGAGTTTTTGTGATGGTGTCTGCTTAAGCAGTCTCTATTCTGGAAGTAATTTCTCTTCTTTTACTGAGGAGTTGCTATCTAAGTCATACTGAGTAGTACTATTAGATTTCTGCACCTGGACATCTCTCTTTCCGATCAAACTACTCATCTTTAGGGACATGGAAATGTTCAATGTGCCAATTGAACCAAGCAAAAACCATTACTAAAAATTTGATCCTGTGTTACTGTGAGAAAAACTCTTGCTTCCTGATTTTATCATACAGAACATTTTCATTCTATAACCTAATAAAATGAACTGAAATTGAACTACCTAAATCAACTTTGAATTAATACAAGCTATCAATTTTTGATCAGGTGTAACTCACAGTGGGAGGAAGGTCAAATCCCTTGTCAGGCAATAGTCTTGAAACCCCAGTAAGCACCTCATAAATTCTCATCCAGCCCTACTTTTGGATTATACTCAGAACACTGAAAATATTTACACCTGGGTTGGCAAATTCCCTCTTATGTTATTTTCATTCACTCAATAGGTAATTTTAAATTCTTTTTCAATTTTTGAGAAATGTTTGTTTTTCCTGGAAAACAGAAGAAAATCTTTTTTCTTCTTGGCTCTATTTTTTTTCCTATTCTTTATTCCATGGCTTCAAGGAACTTGAAGGAAGTTCTTAAGGAACTGAGATATTAAAGTTACAGGTTAAAAAAAATACCCCTAATGTAGAGACCATTAAGTAAAACTGATCAAGTTCTATGTCTTCTCCTGATCTTTGATTTTGCCCATTGAGATTTCTTTGTTGCAATTCACCTCCCAAATAACATATCTATATCTATCTACACATATATATGTATCTAGATAGTTTTCAGTAAATTTACTCATCATTGTACTTACAGGAGTTTCAACAAAAAGTATAAATATACTTAATCATGAAGACTGTGTGACAGCACAGTCTTGTCAGTCTTTATTCCTTTAGGCATGTCTCCAGCATTTCTTTTTTTAAAATCTCACTGCTAAGGACTTTTCAATAATTTTCCTACCAGTTAATTCTAATGAAATCTTTACTTCTCAAGTTATCCATGATTCAAAATTCAGATGATTCTATAAACTTGATTTCAATGTCAGGTATGTGTGATAAATTAGCAGGTAAGTCTTTAATCCAAAAGTGACAATACTTAAACTCAGGACACCAATACGACAAATTTCTAACACAAAAACCTCTACTAAGAAGAAATAAAGTTGAACTTTTAATTAACTTTCAAATAGGTGAAGACATATTCATCAAAAGAGTTTGTAAAAAAATATATCTGACCTACTTGCCCTATATTGATCCATACTTGTATAAACATTTTAGGATAACAAATACTATGATAACATATGTTGAACAAATACAAATACAAGATGGTAAACATCTTCATTCTATATGAATGCCTTTGGTTATACTTATACTTTTGGAGTATAAGTAAATTTTCAATTATTTACCAGCCAGATGCCTACTGACTGAAATCTTGTAACTCAGTAAGAATTTTTAAGTTAAAGTATTTCTCTAATTTGCAGTTTTGAAAAAAAAAACAATTTGTCTGAAAAAATAAATGAAGGCCAAAAAGAGCTTTGTTACAAAATGATGAAGGTATAAGTGGGCAGACGGTAACCCCATCTATCACCATGACACTAGGTAGGAGTAGAGGTCATGCAATCCTTCTGAAAACTTTTATTTACATATGTCTACTGAGGTTATCTCCGACTTCGTATCTACCAATGGGTTTCAAGTAGAATAAAGGAAAGACAAGTTTGTTTTTTAAAATTAAATTGTCTTTATGCATATTGGAACACATATAAATTTTAGAATTCTATTGGCAGTTCTATATTTATTTATAAATTTATTTAGAAAAGGTTTTCTTCTGAAAAAATATTCTACAAATTTCAATCTTTGAACTAAAACCCTGTTATATATTTTATATAGAACTTGTTTTTTCTTTATAAAAGTATTTTCTTATGATGTCTTATTATTTAGAGAAATTGATATTTTCCTGTCAGTAGATCATTTTGGCTCCTGGCCTGTCCCACTTTTATCAACTCGTTTGCCCTAGAAACCAATAAAAAATTGACATAATAACTCTCATTCAAATAATTAAAAACATTTTTTTTTAAATTCCCACCACAGCAGCTATTTAGCCAAACTGGTACATATTTTTCTCTCCAATTATGCAATATGCTCTCCATATAAGCTTAAAAATTGTCTACTGTCTGAAGCACAGTAACTGAAATAGCAATTTCCACTCTGTTTTAACTAGCTATATATTTAAATCAGATGTTTCACACTAGCAGCAATGGTGGATTTAAAACTGCATTTGTTTTTTTGTTTTTGGCGGGGTTTTTTTTGTCCTGAAAAATGGTGGGGGGTTTTTATGTGATTGCTTGTTAGTATTTAAAAATCTGGACATTTAATATAAATTTGACATTTTCTTTTTCTCATAAAATTTGGGATATCTGCCAAGTCTGGGTCAACTCTTGCAGAATCCAACCAAATTGAGTAGCTATTTCCCTATTAGGACTTCACCTACTGAAGGATGTGGCTTCCACCGGAGCCATGGGTTGACTCCAAAGGGTATTTGAGTTTATAAAATTTGATATGAAACCTATCTCTCCACCACTGAGTCCCAGTCTAACATTCAGTTGCTCTTTGACAACTTCCTGCGAACATCTTGAGCCTGGTAATCATTTCTGTTTCTGTCCTCCTAGCTCTATTTTTATTTAAAAGTCTAATTTGGAACTTAGCATAAACATGATATGGTTTCACTAAATCACCACTCTCCCAAGTAGATTATAAATCCATTAAGCACACAGACCATATCTTATATTAATCTTACATGTCTTACTTTTTAGTATAATACCCTAGACACGTAACAATTTTTAAAAACAGTATAGTAAAACCTTGCATCGCGATTAATTTGTTATGCAAGTGTTCCTCAAGATGAGCCAACATATCTAGTGAATTTTAACTTGATAAATGAGCAGTATCTTGCAATATGAATAGTATGCGACACCAAATGTCACATGATCACAACTGAAATGATGGTTCTTCTCTCCCTCTCTCTCTTGATGCAGGATTGTGGGTGATCATCGCCCATGCTCGGATCCTTGGTCACAGGCTGTGGTGTTTGGCAGAAATCAGTGATTTTTCAGAAAGTTGAAAGGGGCCTACAATTGGCATTAGTATATTTTTTTGTCACTTCAAAGAACGTATGGGCAGTCCTTTGCTTTTCCATACAAAAGTAAGCTTAGGAATGCTTTGCTTCATTCTAGGTCAAGCAGCCTGCAGATATGGACCCTTTCCTCTGGTGCCTTATTGCCAGTTACAATAAATACAGTATATAACGAGTGTATTAATACTGTACTGTAGTCAACATCCACATGAGCATATACAATGGCCCCCATGAAGAAAAAGGGTGAAAAGAAATACAGTAAGAAGAAGGAGATGATTACAGTGGAAGTTAAGGAGGAAATCATCAAGAAGTACGAACAACGTACACAAGTAGCCAAAATTGCAAGATTTTATAAGAAGTCTATGTGTGCATCTTGTTCGCAGAGGAGGAGGAGAAAAAGGCCGAGGAATCCCTCACTTCAAATGAGATTATGGAGATATGTAAAGTGTGGGAACCAGTGCAAGATTTTATAGAAAATCACCATCTGAGCAAGGCTGTAACAGGGTAAGCAATGAATCTGTTCAGTGACAATGCAATGTCACATTTCCACAAAATCCTCAAAAGGAGGCAAAAGCAAGTGTCACTGGATAGGTTCCTTGTTAAAGTTCCACGAAAAGAAAGATTCCCTTGAGGCAATAGATAGCAGTAATTCTGTTACTGACAGTGAAAGATGTCCTATAAAAGAACCCTCTTCTCTCTTGCCTCCTTCACACTAGCCTCTAAGGTTTTCAATGGTAAATGCAGGTTCATTTATTTTTCTTTATATTTTGTATTTTAATATTTTGTATTATATTACAGTATTGTAATAATTTTTAAATGAATATTTTTGGGTTGTGGAATGAATCATCTAAGTTTCCATTATTTCTAACTGGAAATTCACTTTGAGATATAAGTGCTTTGGATTACAAGCATGTTTCCAGAATGAATTATGCTTGCAAACCAAGGTTTTACTATATTTTATTCTAACTATGGCTTAGTATCTAAGGAAGTGCCTCTTTTTTTCTTTAGTAAGAATTAATCTAAATGAATGTGTACTGCACACATCTGAGCACTCCAGGTTTTTGTCTTTCACCCCATGATGTATGGCACTGTCGCAGAAATCTCACAAGAAAACACTTGGTTTAATCCAGGCAATCATGTTCAAGTAATTAGTTTTGGTTCCAATCACTTGAGTTAAATATTTTCAAGAAATGTGCAGGATGAGAATTCTGGAAATAAATGTAGAAAATTGCCACAGGTATCGTTTTTGGCAACAAGAATTTGCCTCTGCTTCAGTCATGTTTCATATACTATGGAAATACAACTTAAAATTCAGAGGGTACATAATACTCCATGAAAATTATAGTTTCATTATGTGGTAAATGGAATATGCAAGGTATATAAAATCAGGAATGGAAAAATCAAACCACGTAGATCACAGAAGTTCAAAGCTCTTAATTAGAGTTTAAATTGTGACTTCAGAATCCTCAAATGCAGTTTAAGTACTTTCTAAACCATAAAGAATAGATTATATGTATGCAAATTAGAGCATATTTGATTGATGGAATGAAACATAATTTAGGACAATATTTCGGTGACAGGTATCCCCTGCTTTTTGCAAGTTCACAATGCACCAATTCATTTTTTAAGAAGACCTACAAATATACCTGTTTTTGCTAACTGAAAGAAATCTGAAGAGGATTTTCAGCTTTAGGAAAAAAGGGAAACACCAAAAAAAGAGCATTCAGTGTTTGTTTTGTATTGCAGCTAGCCATCATAGAGGCAGCACACACCGTAAGCAGTGAGAGTGGTGCTTCCAAGCTTCTTCCCTGGGAACTACACTCAGCACCTCAGCATCAAGCTGCCATTGTTTTGAGCTGTGTCTGTGAGCATCTATGCTTTATCTCAATTTCTTTTCCACATCTGTTATCAAGATGTGTCCTAAGGTATCAGAAAAACCTAAAAGAGGTTATTCGGGTGGCTGGAAATGCTCAAAAAGTTTTCCATATGAAGTAATGGTAATTGCTTCTTCACTTCATGCCATTTTGGCTTATAAAAGGCTTCATAGGAATGCTCTACTTCTGGAATGGGGTGGGGGGAACTTGTACCTCAAATGTACTTCAGAAGTGCTATAGAATTCCTAGTTAACAATTTGGTTTTTATAGCCTCACACAAATGTATAACTTTCTAATTATCATTCGTTCTATTATATACATAGGAAAGAAAAATATAATTATGCAAATTATTGATAAATATTTGAGCTGGTGGAATGCTTGACTGGTAAAATAAAAAAAAATATTTCTATTATTCCTCTGGCAATTTGATATTATATACCATATTATTTTAATTTTGGTTTATTTTACTGAAGTGAATTGTCCTTTTTAACACCTTAGAAATGCTGAACTTTAAGATAAAATATATTTCAAACACACAGTAAACAATTTTCAAACAAAGGAAAAACCATCATAAGCCAGAAAGGAAGAGAGAAATCTAAGTGAGAGGAACACATTTCAGCTAACTCTGTAGTAACTCACTGGAGATAACACTCCTCAAATTTGACCCAGAAAATGAGTGATTCCTATTTTGAGAAGAAGAATGTGGCCTTTGCTGTAGAAAGCAGAACTACTGAAACTCCAAGTAATGGTTGACAGATTCTTCTTGACCAAATTTTAGTCAGACTGCCCTGAACCCTCTTCTTGACTAGGACTCAACATTTATTAAAACCTAGTGGGAAATACAGCACATGTGATTTTATCTACCCCACCAACTCCCTTTCTCTTTCTCTCTCTCTCTGTCTCTCTCTCTCTCACACACACACACACTCATTCACTCACTCATAGACACAAGATAAGAGACTTGAAAAACACTAGCATAGTTTGTAACAGCTCAAGGTCATATCCCTAGGATGACCCCAGCTCCCTTTAAAATGTCTGCCTGAGAAAGAGAAAGGCTGCCCAAAGTATTTACTGTTTCCTCCAGCCAACACTTGAACATAGGAATCCTGTCTCTCAGTCTCTGTGGGAAGATAGGAGCCTAAGTTCCATAGCACCAGTTAGCAAACCCAGATGGTATAATCATACAGACCAAGACCTCTTCTGCTTTTATAAATTTCTTCTCCCCTGAGTCTGCTCAATAGTCCCCCACCCCAGTACCCCCTCTTACCTCCTCACTTTCCTTTTCAAATTCATAGTCACCTCTGTACAAATGGAAGTTGAATTCAGTTCATGGGGAACCCTCTTACCACCTTCAGTAACTGATTACTGAATAAAATGTGCCCTTGCTTTGTTTTCTTTGACATGATCCATACAAGAAATAGGGGATTAAATGTACACTGTTCACCACCCAGGAAAAATAAAGAGATGTTGGAGTGTTTGAGAGAGAAAAAAATAAACTTTTAGAAATTAATAACCCAAATAATTCTAACCTGAATTAACTATAAGAAATTACTAGTCTAAATTTCATAAATTATGTGTCACATTCTTCTTATTATCTACAATTTACTGAACTGGAAAAAAATGAACTCTGTACAAAATATGAACAAAATTAAAAATTGCAAAAAAACAGAGGGGAAAAGTGAATAAAAGTGAAAAGAACTAAAGATTTGTTGAATGAAAAATTTAAAATAATTTGAAAGAAACTAAAAAATATATTTGAAAATTAAAGTGAAAAAATTAAAATCAAAGAAAAATATATGACTATGTGTAAAGGAAGACAGAATTGGAAAAAAATCAAATAATTTTCTGAAATTGAAAACAGTGATTATACCCTAACAATGTTCATTTTCTTACCAGCACTATTTCACCGTTTTTCCTACAAATAGAAATTCTATTTTATTTTTTTCAAACATACCCTATTCATCTACCTAGTTAAATGCCGCCAAGGTGCTTATTAAAGACCAACTTCCAAAGACAGATCTTATTGATACACAGAAAATCCCACTACACAGCTAATGATTTCATTCTAGAATGGGAATATATCAGAATTTGGGTCAAGGAGATATGATGGAAACAATACCATTGTCCTAACAAGAAAAAAAAAAGTTTAGCTTTTCAACTAGATTGTTTTATGTGAATATTCTGCCTATATATTTTTAAAAATGTTTTTATTATTTTTATTTTTGAGAGAGAGAGAGACAGAGAGAGACAGAAGAGAGACAGAGTATGAGTGAGGGAAGGGCAGAGACAGAGGGAGACACAGAATCTGAAGCAAGCTCCTGGCTCAGAACAGAGCCCAATGTGGGGCTCGAACCCACAAAATGTGAGATCATGACCTGAGCCAAAGTCAGATGCTTAGCCCACTGAGCCACCCAGATACCACCCAGATATATATATATATATATATATATATATATATATACACACACACACACACATATATATACATATGTATATATACACATATATACACATATGTATATATACACATATATACACATATGTATATATACACATATATACACATATGTATATATACACATATATACACATATGTATATATATACATATATATACACATATGTATATATACACATATATACACATGTATATATACATATATATACATATATGTATATATATATACATATATAAATACATATATGTATATATATGTATATATGACATGTTATATATAAATTATAGGCAGAAGGTATCTGGGTGTGCGTGTGTGTGTGTGTGTGTGTGTGTATGACAACATAATATAAATGTTATGTGCTATATACGTTACATATTGTTATATATGAGGCTTTCAGTGGAATTATAAAGATTCATAGAAAATGGCAAAGCAAAGAAAGGAAAGAAATTTGATACTGACAATATGAACTGAACTGTAGAAGATATCTATCCCAGAGGCTATACTACCTCTAGACTTCTTGTTATGCAAGATATATTTCTGGTTTTCTGTTACTCACAAACTACATCTTAAATGCATATACACTGAAATATAAAACTCAGGGGATAGGTGAATAAAGTTAGGTGAGTCTAAAGAAATCATAAGGATGATGAGAGGAAAAATGCAAAAAGAATCTTTATCACAAGCTAAAACACGAGAACTGGGGATTTAAAAATCTAACTAGGGGTGTTTGTGTGGCTCAGTTAGTTGGGCCAGATAATCATCTCATAGTTTGGCTCAGGTCATGATAGTTCACGAGTTCCACCCTGCTTCAGGCTCTGTGCTGACAGCTGAGTCTGGAGTCTGCTTTGGATTCTCTGTCTCCCTCTCTCTCTGCTCCTTCCTCGCTTGCACTCTGTCCTCTCTCAAAAATAAACAAACATTTATAAAAATAAAAATAAGTAAATAAAAATCTAACTAAAAGTTTTTAATAAGAGACAAAAACATTGATCTATATTTGTATACTATATAAATAATGTCATTATCTATATTAACTTCATATAATATCCATTCCTATATTTATATGCTCTTTAATATACAATGTATATGAATATATTTATTTATGAATATATACATATACATGAATATATACATATATACACATACACATGTCTATGCAATTATGGCATATATTAGAAATCTCAACCACATTCACAATAAAAATAAGAGTACTTATTTTTATTTATTATAAAAGTGACTTTAAAAAAGTCACAAAATGAAGTACTAAATTTTCACTGGTGGATATGTTATCAATTTGTACCTTTACATACTGTTCTCAAATTTCAAAGCTAACATTATACCTTGCTTTTCTTGATTAATTTATGCTTCTCTAATCAATGCCTCACAACCCAATAATAGTACACGCCACTTATTTTGTCATTTAAAATAGAATAAATTTTGGAGTGCCTGGGTGGCTCAGTTCGTTAAGCATCCAATTCTTGATTTCAGTTCAGGTCATGGTCTCATGGTTTGTGAGTTCAAGCCCCACATCAGGCTTTGCACTGACAGCACAGAGCCTGCTTGGGATTCTCTTTCTCCCTCTCTTTCTGCCCCTCCCCTGCTCTCTCTCTCTCTCTCTCTCTCTCAAAATAAATACATTTTAAAAAATAAATTTTATTTAAAAATAGGATATATTCCAACTAATTAGAAATTTATTTCATTTATTTAAACTGCTATGTAGTTTTCCATTGTATAAATGTATCCATTCCCATTATTGGTGAATTAAATCTCTATTATCTAATTTATGTTAAAACTTAATGTTCAATGAGAAGAGTTGCATAGGTTCAGCATACAAGCATTCATATAAAATAAGTGTATTTTATATAATATTTTTAGCTGCAGGTATAGATCTGATATTTTGAGTGTGGATGGCAATATTACACATTAAAGGAGGTGATAAAGAGAACAGAGATCAGGGCAAAAGCACAAAGGTAACTCTAATTCTTATTTAAATATAAATATATGTATAAAGCAATGAATGAAAAAGTTAACATTTGAATACTCTGAATGATGGATATATGAATATATGGGTATTCATAGTATCATTTTCTGTCTTTTCTTCAACATAAAAATTATTAAAACAAAAATAAATATATAAACATAAGTTATTGTTCTTTTATATTAAAAAAGTAAATTCTGAGGCCTCTTTGGCATCCATGGGTACTGGATATCAGGGTTGCATGGTTGATGGTATACATAACTAGATGTGGAGAGAAGTTGGGTGGGTGGCCTTGGACAAGTTATTTGACATTTCTGAATCTCTGACTCCTTATCAATAAAAGCAAAACAATAACAGTGTTTGCCTTGTATAATTATTTTGAAAATTAAACTAGACAATCTATATTAAGTTCCGGAAATACAGAAGGGCATAAACAACCATTAGTTCTTCTGTCATCAATAAATATCCAGTTTCTTTGTAACTCATTAGAGGTTAGGAAGTTTCTGCTGCTTTCATCTTTAATCAGCTAATTAATTTCTAAAGATATTCTATACTATTCAGATATTCAAGGCAAGCACTATAACACCTTAGAATTTTCAAAAAGCCAGATTAACCAGAATTCAAGAGTAATAATATTTAAAGTATTTGTTATATTGTGCATGACTGGCTTACAGGCTTTAGTTTTTGTGTGTGTGTGTGTTGTTGGTGTTTGAATACTACCCTCTTTACTTGCTCAGATTCACTCTAAAAATTTTGCTTTTGTTTAAATTAAATATTTCTGTTTGTACTACAAAGTATGCCTTTCTAAAACTAGTAATTAAAAATAATAAACAAGTGTTATGAAAATGGGCAGGTTTGTTTTGCCAGCTTTTTCCCCCTCTGTGTAATACTAGAGTTAGGGCATTACTGAAGGCCAGTAGTATTTAATAAGGCAAAATGGCTTTGAAAATAACTTTAACTTTGAGAATTTGTCCTTTTTTCAGTCTGATATTCTTTAATATTCAATAATATGTTGCCTTGGTAGGAGATAAGAGGTAGAAAGTATGTGAGAGATGGGATCCACTATTGCATATTAAGATATTTTCATTTTTATGTATCAATTTTTATTTAGGGTTTGATATATAACTGTCACATCATATATCTTTCCAAAGAGCCAATTCTCTGACAAGGCAGGAAATTGTACACCAAAATATATTTTACCCACATACACACACTTATACGCATAAACACATACTCTCTCACTTCTGAATTTGAAAATTGATAGAATATCAATATGGAAGAATGCTCACTTTTCAAATATTTCTATTAAATGCTACCTAGGGAATAGAAACTAAAATATAAAATGTAGAGGTATTTGGGAAATTTAGGATTGTAAATCCACTTCCTAATGTTGTAAAGCTCACGGTAGTCTGTATCCCATGGCTTTCTAATAATTGTAATCTGCTTTGCCCCCTGTGTTAGAGATATAATTATGTTAACAGCTTTCCTACACAGGCACCATACATTGCCATTATGAGGCTAACTTCATTTAATTAGCATCATGTAGTAAATTAGCAGTTACAAGGACTGCTGGGTACAAGGGGATCTCCATTTTCTCACCATTTACTTAATCCTCAGTCAATGTTAAGATTACTGCTCACTGAATTTCCATAGCAAAATCTCCCTCCTCCGAGGTTGTGATTCAGCATATGTATGGATTTGGAACAAACAGTTTTCTCCGGATGCCCAGAAGTTAGGATTATTGAAACCCTGTCCTGCTCCTTTTTGGAAAGACACAGGAATGCAGAGACATTGCCTATGTGAATGCATTCTTTTTTCTTTCAAAACAACTACTTTTTTGAACAAGTTGATAAAAAGAGTAGTATTAACTAGAGAGTAAATAGAAAGGCAGAATGATTCCTTTTAAAAGGAAGTTCCCAGATTTTATTGGTATTTTAGTGAGCAGACCTTTTTTATGCCTAGTACTTGCTGGAAACACATAAAATTAAATTACATTATTATTTATCTCATTACTGGACTTCCAGTGTGCTGTGAAGATGAATAACTTCTGTGTTTGTGAGTGAGTATGTGCTTGATAATTCATTGTTTTTCAACTTTATTAAGAATTATTTTCAGAATAGCAAAAACTACCAGTGTTAAGAAGAAATTATCAAAATCTTAGAACATCAGAAAAAACATATTTATTTGCTTAATATAGAAGAGAAATGATGCATACTTAAAATGCCATCTCATCTTGGTATTTCAATATAATTTAATTATATGGTTACACACACACACACACTTTATAAGTAACTTCCAATTTATGGTTTTATGATCAGAGTCTATAACTAATAATTCAGCCTCCAGAAATAAATATTGAAGAAAATCTTCCCAAAGCATTGTAAAAAGTAGTCTAAAAAATTCTGTTGTCTTATTTCCCTCTGGTTCTACATGTACCCTGCCAAATAATCTGTAAACACTAAATATCACACCTGTGTAGAAAGCATTTCATATATGTTAAAAGAGAAAACTACACTCAATCAATTTTTACTGGTTATCAAACAAATGGAAAGTGTGAGGATGGAGTTTAGATTACAGACAGTCCCTGACTTACAATGGTTTGGCTTATAATTTTTTGACTTTACGATGGTGCAAAAGCAATATGAATCCAGTAAAAAAAAACATACTTCACATTTTGAATTTTGATCTTTTCCAGATTAGCTGTATGCAGTAAGACACTTTCTCATAAAGCTGGGCAGCAGCAGTCGGCCCACTTTCCAGTCAGCCATGGGTTCACAAGGTAAGCAATTGATATACTGACAACCATTTTGTACGCATACAGCCATTCTGTTTTTCGCTTTCAGTACAGTTTTCAATAAATTACATGAGATACTCATCACTTTACTATAAAATAGGCTTTGTGTTAGATGAATTTCCTCAACTGTAGGCTAATGTAACTGTTTTAAGCACGTTTAAGGTAGGCTAGGCTAAGTTATGACGTTTGGTAAGTTAGGTGTATTAAATGCAATTTCAACATGATACTTTCTGCTTATGATGGGTTTATTGGGACATAACCTCATCTTGAGTTAAGGAAGAGCTGTACTTGTTTGGGTGTCCCCTCACCTAACAAAAATTTAAAATATTTGGATCTAGAATACATGCCACATGGATCCCTCAGGCATGATTTTCTACTGACTACTATGCTGATTCTTGAGAAAGACTCCCAGAAGCATATCTGCAGGCCCAAAGGGGATTTCCATCATCACCAGAAATAGGTTCCTAGAATGTTTCATATACATCTCAGAAGGGCCAGGCTTTTGTGACTAGCTCACTGCAGTAATTGCTCTCAGATCTCTCAGCGATACAATCCCAACTGTAACTTGTCTCAAGCCTTGTTCAAGGCCATTTGACCTCCTTCTCTGGTGAGTCTCTGTTCCTCTGGAGCCAAGAAGAGGACAAAAGGCCTATTGTGAGCTCACAGAAGTGCAATAGTTTATTAGGCCTGGCAAGGAGGATTGCCAGTTCACACTCCTTACTGGCTTGCCCTGCACCCTGTGGATTATACTTGGGTGCCATCATTGCTGTCTGGAAACTTGCTAGCTCTGGTAACCACTCAGAGTGGACAGCACAACCAACATGTGTAAGGGAGTTGATCTCTATGAGGCAATGTTGATCAATGAAACAAAGCCAATGAACACATTTTCTACCATCATTTTCCTACTGAGATTCTTTTGAGACATATTTGTCCATAGGGTCGCTGTGAAGATACACCTCCCTAGCCTCACTTTTCTCAATTTTTCTTCAATTTCCTTCAATCTTGACTTCTTTGGAATTTACAACCCATAAAGTCTTAGCATCTAAAGCAATAGGCCAGTTTTCTAGGCAAATAAGGTAGAGAGAATATGAAGAGAATATGTAAGTCACTGGCCAGCCAGCTAAAAATCAGAGTCAATACATTTAAACTCCTGTCTTTTACTCATAGGGAAACTACACATTCCTTTAGCCAGATGCTAGCTACTCTTACCCACAACTTAGATATGCTTCATTATTTTGTTTTGAAGCACATGATATTGGGAAGTAGCAAACTTGAAAAGATGATGGATTTCTACATTGTTGTCTTTGGGAGAGAAAGGTGACAGTGAAGTAGGAAGGAAACAAACTAAAAAAATAATTAAAATAAAATAAAATAAAATAAAATAAAATAAAATAAAATAAAAAAATAAAATAAAATAAAATAAAATAAAATAAAATAAATAAAATAAAATAAAATAAAATAAAATAAAATAAAATAAAATAAAATAAAATAAAAAAAATAAAATAAAATAAAATAAAATAAAATAAAATAAAATACTAATATTGTGCCACAAGCCCTGAACACTTTTATATGTCTTGGAACCATTACTATTATAAAATACAACACCCAAACTTATTTTATATAATTGCCTGGATTATAAAGGAAAACTCAAATTATATTTACAATACTCAATATACAGAAGGCAGGCAAATTCCTTAGAGAATTCTTAACTAAACAATTATGCCTTGATGCTTAGATTGGAGCTAGACATTCTGACAAATATGGCCCTATAGAACACTTTATTCTCTAAGGTTCCAGATCACATTTAATTTCATCTTTTTTAATGAGCTAGATATTTCCACATGGGAACCTGAAAACATGTAGAAGCATATTCATAGCAGCAAGGAAAGATCAGATATTGGCTTACCACAGAGCTGTTTTTGCAGCTCTGGCTTCCTGAATCAGATTAATATTCCTAAATACAAACCAGAGGGGTGGGGGTGGTGGGAGGGAGAGAAAGACAGAGAGAGAGTGTGAGAAAATCTGAATATCCCATAATTAGTTAAAACAACAACAACCTGACAAAGAAAGCACTGGACCTGATGGCTTCAGTGGTGAATTCTACCAAATATTTGAAGAACTAACACCAATCCTTCTCAGGCTTTTCCAAAAAGTTGAAGAGGAGGGAAAAATCTGATATGTTCTATAAGGCCAGCATTATCCTGATACCAAAGCCAGAATCACTACAGAAAAGAAAAACTACTGAATAATTACCTTTATGAACAAGGATGCAAAAATCCTCAACAAAACACTAGCAAACCAAATTCAACAGCATATTAAAAGACAATCATGTGGGAGGTTTTCCTGGAATTCAAGGACCATTCAACCTAAGAAAATAACTCAGTATATCAGATTAACAAAATGAAGGATAATAAACTATTTAAAATTATTAGCTCAAGTGATGCAGAAAAAGCACTGACAAAATTCAACATTCTTTCGTGATAAAAACATTCAATAAACTAGGAATAGAAACTACTTCAACAGAAGAAATGACATATATAAGAAATCTACAGCAAAAGTCATACTCAATAGTCAAAGACTGAAAAAAAAAGCCCACTTTCACCACTTCTACTCAACGTGGAATTGGAAGTCCTAGTCAGGGCAATTAGGCAAGAAAAATAAGTAAGTCATCCAATCAGAAAAGATGAAGTAAAGTTATCTCTGTTTAATGGATGACATAATCTTATCTTTAGAAAACTCTAAGATTCTACAGAAAAATATTAAAATAAATTCAGCAATGTAGCTGGATATAAGGCAAGCAGTATACAAACCAAGTTGTAATCCTATATACTATCAATAAATGATCTACAAGGAAATTTTAAAAAAACAGTTCAATAAAAATAATAAATATTTAGGAATCAACTTATCTAAGAAGATGAAAGACTTGTGCCATAACAGCTATAAAACATTTCTGAAAAAAATTAAAGAAGACAAATGGAGAGAAAGATATCCTATGTTCCTGGATCAGAGAATGAATATTGTTGAGATGCCAATACTATCCAAAGTGGTATACAGAATTAATTTAAACCCTACGAAAACCCTCATGATGGTTTTGTAGAAATAGAAAAATCTTCTCTAAAATTCACATAAAATCTGAAGGGACCCTGAATAGCCAAAATAATTTTGAAAAAGAACAAACCTGGAGATTCATACTTCCTTTTTTCAAAGCTTATTATAAAGCTCCAGTAATCAAAATAATATGGTACTAGCAAAAAGACAGACAGTATGAACCAAAAGAATAGAATGCAGTTCCGAAAATAACCCTTGCACATATGGTTAAATGATTTCCAGTAAGAGGGCCAAAACCATATGATGAGTAAAAGACAGTATTTTCAATGATATTGGGAAAACTGGATATGCACATGCAAAAAAATAAAATTGGACCCTCACCTAATACAATAACACAAAAATTAGCTAAAAAATGTATCAAAGACCTAAATGTATGACCTAAAACTAACACTTTTAGAGGAAAACATACAGCAAAATATGACATTTGATTTGACAATGACTTTTTTTTAACATTTATTTATTTTTGAGACAGACAGAGACAGAGCATGAGCAGGGGAGGGTCAGAGAGAGAGGGAGACACAGAATCCGAAACAGGCTCCAGGCTCTGAGCTGTCAGCCCAGAGCCTGATGCGGGGCTTGAACTCACAGACCGCAAGATCATGACCTGAGCCAAAGTCGGACACTTAACCAACTGAGCCACCCAGGTGCCCCCGACAATGACTTCTTAAATGTGACAATAAAGGCACAGGAAACAAAAGAAAATGCAGACAAATTGAACTTCATTAACATTTCTTTAAAAATTGTGTATCAAAAGATACTATCAACAGGGGCATCCGGGTGGCTCACTCAGTTAAGCTTCCGACTTTGGCTCAGGTCACGATCTCATGGTTCGTGACTTTGAGCTCCACGCCGGGGTCTGTGCTGACAGCTCAGAGCATGAAGCCTGCATTGGATTCTGTCTCCCTCTCTCTCTCTCTTTGCTGCTTTCCTGCTTGTGCTCTCTCTCTCTCCGAAAGGAATAAACATTAAAAAAACAAAAAAGATACTATCAATAGAGCAAAAAGGCAATACACAGAATTGGAGAAAATATTGGCATATCATATATCTGATAACAGATTAGTATCTGTAATACATAGAGAACTTCTCAAACTTAACACCCAAAAGCAAACAGCTCATTGTAAAGAGGGACAAAGGACTTAAATAGACATTTCTCCAAAGAACATATAAAAATGCACATGCAAAGATGCTTAACATCACTAATCATTAAGGAATTGCATATCAAAAATATAATTAGATACCACCTCATGTCCATTACAATGATTATCAAAAAACAAGAAGAAATGATGGCAAGGATGTGAAGAAAGTTTAACTTTTGTGGATTATTGCTGGAGAATGTATAATGGTATAGCTGCCATGGTTTCTCAAAAAAATTGAAAGGAATTACCATATGAACCAGCAATTCTACTTCTGGGTATAGTTAAAAAATTCAACACCGGATCTCAAAGAGCTATTTATATACCCATACTCATAGCGGCATTTTTACAATAAATAAAATAGAAGCAACTCAAGTGTCCATCAACAAATAAGCAGATAGGTAACATGTACTAAACTCTTACAATGGAATATTATTAGCTTTATAAAGGATGGAAATTCTGACATATACTACAACATGGATACATTTTTTAATGTTTATTTATTTTTGAGAGAGAACATAAGTGGGCACGGGCAGAGAGAAGGGGCCAGAGGATCCAAAGGGAGCTCCCTTCACACTGACAGCAGCGAGCCTGATGTGGGGCTCAAACTCTCAAACTGCAAGATCATGACCTATGTCAGATTCTCAACCAACTGAGCCACCCAGGTGCCCCAACAGGGATGAATGTTGAGGACGTAATACTAAATAAAATAGGCCAGTCACAAAAAGACAATGCTGTATGATTCCATTCTTATGAAGCAGTTAGAGTAGACCCAATTGTAGAGATAGAAAGCAGAATCATGGATGCCTGGGGCTGAGGGGAGAGCAAATGAAAAGGAGTTATTGTTTAATGGGCATAGAGTTTCGATTTTGCAAGATGGAAAGAGTTCTGGTGGTGTTGGTTGCACAAGAGTATGTATAAATGTATTTAATACCTGTGAACGGAATAGTTAAAAATGTTACAGTAATAAATTTTATGCTATGTATATTCTACCACAATTTAAAAATGGAAAACATATGTGAGGTTATAAGTATCTCACAATAATTTCACTGAGAAAAAAGGTATGTTTTAGAATTATTAACTGATAGGAGGAGTAACACAGCTTGACCAAATTTCACACAGCTGGTAAGTGAGAAAGCTTGACCTGAACCCAAGCAGTGGCAACAGTGTCTGTGTTTCTACACTTCAAAAAAAAATGTTTATATATTTTTGAGAGAGAGAAAGAGAGCAAGCACACACAGTGGAGGGGCAGACAGAGAGAGAGGGGAGACAGAGAAACACAAGCTGGGGCTGGAACTCACAAACCGTGTGATCATTACCTGAGCCAAAGTCAGACGCTTAACCAAGTGAGCCACCCAGGAGCCCATGTACTTCTGCACTCTTATTGATCAAACTAACATCTATTCTTTACAATGCAGGTAAAGACAAAAATGCATTTATGTGAAATTTTATTTTATTTTATTTTATTTTTTTATTTTTGATAAGGGGAAGTGGAACAGTGGTTCTTAGATCTATCATCAAAATGTCTTCTTAGGTCCCAGAAAAGCTTTGAGCCTTAGTTCTCAAAGCTACTAAATATGATCAGGAGAGTGAATATTTAAAAGGAAGAAGGGAGGTCGCTTAGGTGGCTCATTTGCTTAAGCATCCATCTCTTGGTTTTGCCTAAGAGCATGATCTCACGATTCTCGGGACAGAGCCTCACATCAGTCAGGCTCCAGGCTAACAGACCAGAGCCTGCTTGGGATTCTCTCTCTTCCTCTCTCTCTGCCCCTCCCCTGTTCTCTCTCTCAAAATAAATAAACTTAAAAAAAAAAAAAAAGGATGATGAGAATGGTAAGAAATTAATGAGCAGCACTGAGTAGCTAGAACTGTGATTATGAAATGAGCCGGTCCTGTGCTTTTAGATGGAATGTGGGTACCCTGTGAATATGGGATTCACATCTTAATTCCTTTCTGAGGCCAAGGTCTATTTTGTGCCAGTCTTGGTGCTCAGTGCTTTCATAAATGTACCTTAATTTCATCTCTCTCAGTGATTCTGCATTAGGGAAATAGGAATATCTATTTATTCCCATAGTGTTGTTTTATCTTAGGGGGAATATTCGAATTTGAAGACTATTGTTCTCAAAACAATTTTAATCTTTGTATATTGGTAGGTAATGATAAAGCACTGTGAATTTTCTTGGACTTAGGTTTTCTGTTTTCATTTGAACGAATTTGGGTAAGATATTTTTCTTGACGTTTTGTTTGATTTAAATCAATTCATTAGAGACTATGTATTTTGTTAATTAATTCCCTTTATCAGCAAATCACATTCTAATTTCCATCTCCCTACAGGAGATCCTCTTAATGAACTTATACTATTTTTTTTTAATTTAAATATATTCTTGTAAAGAGTGTACTCTTTTATTCTGTGCATTTTTCCTTCTGGAAACTACCTATTTTCCCTTTAGTTATGGGTAACAAATATTCTCTTTACATCAGTAAGAGAATGAGCACGGTTTGTGGCTAGTTATGTCTTGGTGCCCCAGACTACCATCCTTTCTCTACAGTATATAAAATGTGCCAGTTTTGCACTGATGGGCCACCTGGACCTTGTTACTTGGGTCACTCCAACACCTTCACCTTAAGTTGCCATTTTTATCCAGGACCTGTCAGTGTGTGCCTGGTATTTGTGAAGTTTCTTTCTTTCACAAATGCCAGTAATGTGCTTGCTCTTATTCAGCAAGTCAAAATAACTAAAACAATAATTATTGATACAATTTAAATTTGAAATTTCCATCACTCTTTGTAAATGATTGCCTATTATGTGTCATGATCAGAGTCCATAGGAGCTTGAGGGAAAATAGTTCAATCATCACAATTAATACCATTAATCCACTGTCATATTTGAGCCTATAGTGTGCTGACTCTAAGAAAAATAATTATCTGCAAAATAGAATAGAATAGAAAAATAGAATAGCACATTACTAGAGGGTGCATGCTGACCTTTTACCTTAGAGTAAAATGGGCTTATGATTTATTTCTATACCAATTAGCTAGTACTTAGGACAAACTGCTAGCCAATTAGGATAACAGAGAAAGTAACCTGAAAGGCTATTTCTTGTGCTTCAAATATAATTCAAAATATTGTTGATAACCTATAGAACTCTGTATTATGATGTAGTTAATTTAGGTTTCAAGGTGAAGTATGGAAAGCAAGTAACCAGCTGGATTATTCAGTCATAATGTCTTACACATTGACTTTTTCTGATTGAATAGGACTTTATACTAAAGATATATTTTATATTTATTAATTTTAAGGATTCAGTAATACTTCATAAGGTAACTTATGTATGAATGAAGTAATACTTCATAATGTAACACATAAGCAAAATCAAGTAATGAATTTACTCTTAGATTTAAACTTTTAAGTTCAAAGAACTACACAATGTTTTTGTGAAGTAAAAATACCACTACATAAATGAAGAATATGTTTTTTTTTATTGGAAACAAATATAGAAGTTATAAAAATTATAATTTTTTTCTCCCTAGATTTCTAACAATCTAACAAATATGATTGATAATTCAGTTTATGAGATTATCTGCTTCAGTGTGGGCTTATCTAAATCACAAATAAATTGTCAAAAGGTAGATTCTGTCATCAGCTAGAAAAGTGATAAAAATCACTAAAGGGCAGAAGACGTTCAGAAACTTCACTTACAAAAGAAAACTTTGATTTAGTTTTTAACACATCCCTTCCATTTACACTAGGGGTTTCGGGGACAAAATTTTTTTTTAAGTTTTATATAAAGTGTTAATCTTGGAAGTATAATTACTACATTCATTTAGTTGTGGTTGAGAACTTAACCTTTTTAAGAATATTTATTTGATGACATATAGGACAAAGGGCTAGTATCCCAAATCTATAAAGACCTCACCAAACTCCACACCCGAAAAACAAATAACCCAGTGAAGAAATGGGCAGAAAACATTTCTCTAAAGAAGACATCCAGATGGCCAACAGGCACATGAAAAGATGCTCAACGTCGCTCCTTATCAGGGAAATACAAATCAAAACCACACTCAGATATCACCTCACGCCAGTCAGAGTGGCCAAATGAACAAATCAGGAGACTATAGATGCTGGAGAGGATGTGGAGAAATGGGAACCCTCTTGCACTGTTGGTGGGAATGCAAATTGGTGCAGCTGCTCTGGTAAACAGTGTGAAGATTCCTCAAAAAATTAAAAATAAAACTACCCTATGACCCAGCAAGGGTGCTACTAGGAATTTATCCAAAGGATATAGAAATGCTGATTCATAGGTGCGCTTGTACCCCCTATGTTTATAGCAGTGCTTTCGACAATAGCCTAATTAGAGAAAGAGCCCAAATGTCCATCAACTGAGGAATGAAGATGTGGTTTATATATACAGTGGAAGACTATTTGGCAATACAGGAGTACTGATGCATAGGGGCACTTGTACCCCAATGTTTATAGCAGCACTCTCAACAATAGCCAAATTATGGAAAGAGCCTAAATGTCCATCAACTGATGAATGGATAAAGAAATTGTGGTTTATATACACAATGGAGTACTACGTGGCAATGAGAAAGAATGAAATATGGCCCTTTGTAGCAACGTGGATGGAACTGGAGAGTGTGATGCTAAGTGAAATAAGCCATACAGAGAAAGACTGATACCATATCTTTCCACTCTTATGTGGATCCTGAGAAACTTAACAGAAACCCATGGGGGAGGGGAAGGAAAAAAAAAAGAGGTTAGAGTGGGAGAGAGCCAAAGCATAAAAGACTCTTAAAAACTGAGAACAAACTGAGGGTTGATGGGGGGTGGGAGGGAGGGGAGGGTGGGTTATGGGTACTGAGGAGGGCACCTTTTGGGATGAGCACTGGGTGTAGCATGGAAATCAATTTGACAATAAATTTCATATATTGAAAAAATAAAATAAAATAAGATAAAATAAAATAAAATAAAATAAAAAAACAAATGTAAGTAAAGAAAAGCAAAAGACCAATCTGCAGCTATTGAAATGATCATGTGATTTTTTTTTTCTTTTTTCTTTTGGTAATACAGTGGATTACACTCATTAGTTTTGAAGAATTAAAGTAACCTTGCATTTCTGGGATAACTGCCACTTTGTTATTATGGAATATCTTCTTACATGTTACTGGATTTAATAGGCTGAAATTTTATTAAAGATTTGGTATTTATGTTCATGAGGAAAAAAAATATTTATTTGAGAGAGAGAGAGAGAAAGTGTGCATGTGAGTGAGGGAGGGGCAGAGAGACAGGGAGAGAGAATGACAAGCAGGCTCTGTGCTGTCAGCAAGGAGCCCAACATGGAGTTTGATCTCACAGTGTGAGATCAAGACCTGAGCTAAAATCAAGAGTCAGACGTTTAATCAAATGAGCCTTGGGGCGCCTGGGTGGCGCAGTCGGTTAAGCGTCCGACTTCAGCCAGGTCACGATCTCGCGGTCCATGAGTTCGAGCCCCGCGTCGGGCTCTGGGCTGATGGCTTGGAGCCTGAAGCCTGTTTCCGATTCTGTGTCTCCCTCTCTCTCTGCCCCTCCCCCGTTCATGCTCTGTCTCTCTCTGTCCCAAAAATTAAAAAAAAAAAAAAAAAAAAAAAAAAAAAAACCGTTGAAAAATGAGCCTCCCAGGTGCCCAGAACTAAACATTTTAAAAAATAATATGCGATAACCAAATTATTGATTTATGGATTTAGGGCTTCGTTATTTATACCAAATAATCTGATACCACTAGAATCTCATCAATATCCAGCTAGTACTAATAGGATATTTAATGCCCAAGATGTACTACTATTTGGTCACTTCCTATATTTCTCTTTCCTCTTTCCTTCCCTTCTCTATTTCCCCTCCCTTTCTTTCTGCCTCCCTCCTCTGGCCGGCCCTTCTCTTTCTCTCTCTCTCATCAGTTGAGACTCTCCATCTGGTATTTCTTCTCTTTCAACTCCTAAGAGCCTAATCTTTGGTACATGTATTGAACTTCTCATGACTTAAATGTTGCCTTCTCTGTAAAGCCTTAAATAGATACAAAAATATTTTTCCCTCCTTTTCAATAGATCTCCCCTAACTCTGGCATATTAAGCATTGCATTTTGCTCAACGTTTCTATGTGTGCCTTTTCCTGCTCCCCAAGGCAGGGCTAATCTTCTTATCACTGTACCCTTAGCCTTAAAATAATTTGTGAAACACAGAAGATTTGTAATGAGTGTTTATTTTGTAGATACTTTTATTTTTAGGCTAATTTTCCCAGTTGTTCAAATGAGTTGTGTTTTTTTTTTCCCTCTGTGGAGACTTTCAAAAGAGTTAAGAGACTAAAAAGTGCTTTTTCCACTTTAAAGGTGCCTAGTCCATGTGGAAAGATAATATATCTAGGAAATGCTTTCCAACAGTCTTCTACAATCTTACTTTTCCAAACCAACAATCTTAAAATTCTAACATTTGTATTCCCAACCTGAGAATTTGGGAATCTCTTACAAGCTACACATGGGTCTGGGAAGTACTGAAATTATGTTTACTTTTTTCCATATATCTTTGGACTTGGGTGAAATGTCATTGAAGTATTTTGATCCAAGAGTCAGGACACAAAATGTTAAAACATGTAGTAAGAATAACAACTACATCAAGTATGACAGCAACAAAAACAGCAAAACAATAAGATTTTTATAGTCTTCCATGACTAAAATTGTTGACAGAAACTAGACATTTGGAGACTATCATTTCTTTCTGATGAGCATGTAAATCCTGCTGTAATTGACATGGCCAATTAATAATGCTACAGGATACTTAAATGTTCTTATCTGAAGAACTCACGCAATATGTACATTGCTAAAATGCACATTCCAAAGGCAAAATAATTTTGATCATCATTATCAATGAAAAATATTAGAAAGGAGGTTTTAAATGGAGCAGTGGAAGGAGAAATAGCAATGAGATTCTATTTATAAATTATTTGCTACCTGCCAGTACTAAGTATTAAACTTTTAAACATTTCTCATTTATATCACTTTCTACTGAGTGACAAAATGCTATTATTATGCTCATTTTATATAATAGGAAATAGCTAAGAAAGGGTAAGTAATTTCTACATTGTGACTCAGCAAGTAAATGTCTAGATTAAATTCAGACCCAGTTCTGTCTGCCTGATTTAAAAGGCTATGCAATTAATTACTAACTCCTTCACTTTTCATAGTAAGATGCCTTCTCACTACTATGCCAGATATATTTGCTCTGCACTTTCCCTCTCACTGGGAATTTGGCTGTTCTTCTAGATTTATTAGTTAGTTGCTTAAAGAGGAAGGTAGAGAAAGGTTTGAAAGGTTATTGCAGTTTTGTGGGAGGACAGAGGAATATTTCTGTTGGAAAAAAGAATGTCTGAAGACCTTTTTCCTTTCTTATTATGGATTGCATTTTTAAAAAATGAATAGGAAAAAAATCTAGAAATAAAATAACTACCATGTATTGAGCACTCGGTGTGTGTCAATCACTGCTTTAAAAATTTTACATATGTTACGTCTATTAAAACACTGCCTCAAATTAAGTGTTGGTTTCTTGCTTTACAAATGAGGGAAATGAGGCTCAGAGAGATTAAATGATCTGCTGAATGATTGCAGATCTAGGACTAGCATATAAATGCCTATAAAGAATGAAATGCCCATGTATTTTCCTGAGGAAGAAAGATGGACAACATTGAGGGATGGAATCTTACACAGAAGTAAAAAGAGAGCATCTGTAGAATGAGATGATGCTGTAGAAAATTGTTCCCCCTTTGGATTATGAATTTGATATTTCTGCAGATGAAGCAGTGACCCATTTTAAAGGATGATACTAATATACCAATTGATACTATACTACTGATGGGGTTTGGGCTGATGGTGGGGCTTTGGAGCCAATGGCCAAGAAAGAATTCTTAAAGATGTCTTTGGTGCAAAAAGGTGATTCTATTAAAGCATGAGTACAGGACATGTGGGCAGAAAGAGCTGCACTTGGGTTGTGAAGAGTGACTGACTACATACCTTCAGGTTGGGAGGGGGTTAGGGACAGTGTTAAGTCACTAAGGAATTTTGGAAGCAAGGTTTCCAGGACCTTGCGGGGCTAGCTGTTGTTAGGAAAACATCATTTATTACTGTTTCGTAAAATCTCAGTCATGAGACCCTTCAGATGTATACCAGGGACCATATGCTTAGAGTATAATTGCCAACTTATACCTGGGGGTTAAAGATAAAGGAGGTTTGCAAAGGGATTTTAATGTGTTTAAGGAGACACAGGATCCTAGGGGTCAGGATAATGTTAAGCCAAGATTCCCTTTTGCCCCAGCAAAATGTTATCATCTAGGCAGCTGAGCTCCTACAGGAAGGTTACTCTGCCTGTTTCAACAACCTGTCAATGGGCTGTAGGAAGTAAGGGAATTTAATGTTTTATTTTCCTTTGGCAAGCACTTAAACCTCCTTGCATCTTGATGAGGGAGATATAAGGGCTCTGGGAAACGGAGTCTATCAGTTTCTGGAGATTAGGATATGGAGAAGATTGCCTTTTTCTTGCAGTTTACTAAGTTATCCATAAACTGAAGGAGACTCCTGTCGTGCATGACTGTGATCTCTATCAGTCAACCATTTGCTTTCTTTCCTTTCCCCTGTTCCTGGACAGCTATGAGTATCTGAGGAATATCATACATATCCCACTTGCTTGGGGGAGAGGGGTTGCTGTTAGCCTGTATTTGCCCTCAGGTTGCCTCATGCTCCTTCATACTACCATTTAGTGAACATTTAGTATTCTTTACAGTACAATCTCCATTCTTACACGAAACTTATGAGGTAGGTGAGGTATGTATTTCTAACTCCAGGTTATACGTGAAGTAACAGAGACTTTACAAGTATCAAGATCTTACAAAAGTTATATAAAAATTGGTAAATAGAGTAAGGATTCAAATGCATCCCTGGTTAATATCTTGCCCTATGCTCTTACCTAAGGAAAATATCCTGTTAATTATATTATGTTAATGATATCATTTTAATAACATTCTTTGAGGTAAGTGTAAGTTACATCCAAAGTAAGATGTCTGGTCAGAAAGAGATTTTTTAGAAGTATATAAAGAGTGTCTAGCCCTTGCTTACCCAACTCCAGTCCTGTTCAAGACTTGTCATCGACAGTAAGACCTGGTGCCCAAATAAAAAGCCATATCTGTTGGAACTCAATGGTAAATTGAAGAGCAATAGCTGAATCATTTTGTGACCACCAAGAATGCTGCTTATCCCTTCAGCACTTGCATCAGTGAAGGCTAGTTCTAGACCATCCCGTAGTTCTGAGAATGATTCCCAGGACACTGTGATATGAGAATCTTATTTGCTCTTGAGCTGAACTCGTAAACTGAAGGCAATTATTAGTTGCAACTAGGTGGGGCTGGGATAAACAGAAACTATATATTTCTGAATGGGTTATCATATCTCAGGGGAACATAAAAATCAAGAATTCAGTACATATTTGATAGTTTAAGATTTTTTAGTATAATGAAAAACTGTAGACTGAACCTTAGAATAATTAAGGGAGATTTGTGTTTTGACATGCAAATACAACTCTAAAATGTTGATTAATGGATCGATGCCAACACTAGGGAGATCTCTAAAGGAAAAGTACAAGAATTTGCAATATTTTTTATCAGTGACTTGGATCATGACATAGAAGCCACCCTTTTCGTATTTGTGGATGACAGATTTAGGAGGATTATCCAATATATTTCATGACAGTGATGGATTTCAAAAATCTTGATAGGCTTGAATGATGGACTAAAACCAATAAAGAAGAATTTGACAGAAATAAATATAAGATTCCCCATTTAGATTAAAAGCAGGTTACATAAACGTAGATTCAGAGAGTCCTATCTCAAAAGCAGCTCAGTGAAAAAGACTAGATGTTTAAATTGGTGACAGAAGCCAACAATGAGATATAAATAAATTCTAGGCTGCTTCTGAAGTATGTAACACCTATGTGGCAGTATTTTTCAAGCAGACTTTAAAGAAGATTCATTAATGAGTCTTGAAACAATTAGTGGGTCATAAAGAGCACCTTATTTTATTTTTTAGAACTAAAAAGAAGAGAATAGGATCAGAATGGACAGATGGAATAAAAAATATAAGATTGCATTACTCATACAAAGGAATAATTACTTGAGGGATGTAGGTAGAGAGACGGATAGGCCTAGATTATTAATTACATGGAGGCTAAAATTTTTGATTGCTGCCATTACTTTTGAATACCTAGTACATGACACAGAAGAGTGCATGGCGCATGGAATATACCCAATAATGTTATGCAATGAATTATGATGAAATATATCTATATCTATTTCTATCTATCATTCTATCTATTATTTTATTTATTTATTTTTTACTGTGGTTCATGTGAAAATGTTTAAGAGCCACAGCCTTCTGTCACTTTGCATGATCAAGACACTGGGGCACAGGGGCACCTGAAAATTTTGTAAGGTATATTAACTTATCATGGAGGCTCCAAATGAAGTTTATCAGAATGGAACTGTTTAAAAACTACAGTATTGTAGGGGCACCTGGGTGGCTCAGTTGGTTGGGCAACCAACTTCACTCAGGTCATGATCTTGCAGTTGGTGAGTTCGAGTCCCGCTTCTGGCTCTATGCTGAAAGCTCAGAGCCCGGAGCCTGCTTTGGATTCTGTCTCTGTCTGTCTGTCTGTCTGTCTCTCTCTCTCTCTCTGCCCCTTCCCCACTCACGTTCTATCTCCTTCAAGAACGAATAAACATTAAAAAAAAAAAAAAAAGAAAAACTACACTATTGTAGAAACTATCGAAGTACTGATATTTAACCCCCAAACTTTCTGGGACTATATAGATTCTTTATATAAATGAAGAGTATTCAAGTGAAAGAACAAACATTTCAACAGATCTTACACTGATTAGGAGGCACACTTTAATAAAAAGTTACAAAAATATTTCCAGTGCAGAAGTAGCTTTCAAAAATTTAATAGTTGTAGTGTCTTGATACTGACATTTTTAAAGCAGATAAATTCCTTAATTTATAAGGAAGACAGATGCCATAGTGGTTTTTTGTTTGTTTGTTTGTTTTGTTTTTCCTGAGTCTACTTTTTAGTTCAAACTTTTTGGTGTAAAGATTATTTCCGTATTTAAAAAACAATTAATTAATTAGTTGGTTGGCTATGCAAGAATAATGTAAGTGATACTGCAAAGGAATCCAGAAAACAATTGTATTATGGTAATAATGTATTAATAATATTAATGTAACCACTTTCATCATCTCTGAGACAGAGAAAAATAGACCAAAAAACTTGTTTGTAATGACCATCTTCATAATGGAATAACATCTATTTTCTTTTAGAAAGAATCAATTATTCCTCACATGATGGCTTAGATTAAATTGAATTAGAAATTTTTAAAAACCAACCAAAATTCCAATTAGATGGTCAGTGAAGTGGCTTAGCTAATTCTTAACAGAACATAAGAAACCCACTATTTTGAAAGGCATTATTGGGATTACTAATAGATCCAGAATTCTGTGGTTTCAATTCCAATGGTTAAATATTTTATAAGTAAATGTGAAAAATTATATTTCCCTGGAAACGGATTTACATTTTATTATCATCATTTAGTATATAGTCTATATTATCATTTTTAAAACCCAAACACTTCAAATTTTTTAGAATTTAGAGGGGTTTTTTAATTATAAAGAAAATATGCAGTTTTTGTAAATAATTTAAAAATAGAAAAAGGATAAAAATGAATTAGTAATCATTACTCAAAGCAAACACATTGTTAACTTTTCAGTGTGTATTTTTAATTATTTTTCACACATGGATTTTCATAATTTGGAATTTTAAGGTTACTTTATAAGCTATGTATTTTGTTCCACTGACCTTTTAGATCATTCTTTTGCCATATTTTAAAAATATTTTTCTATCTATAAAATATGTACTATTAGTTTTTGACAGGAAATGTTCCCATTGTTACTAGTTTTCCTAGTCTGTTTTTCTTTCTTTCCATTCATGAATGTTGTATATCTCACATATATATATGTATATGTACATATATATATGTATATGTATATATATCTGTTCTTGAAATATATATAATCTGATCTATAACAGAATCTCTTGTCACACATCTTAATCAGTAAATTTGTCCACAAAATATGACAAGATCATTTGTTACTAAATTTTGTTTTCCCTCAATAGGGGGAAAAAGAGGCAGAGAAAGAACAATTAAACTACTATCCTAAGGGAAAAAGAATGAGGATTTTAAGGAATATGTGGCAATTTTTTGTTACATAAAGCCCTTCAAGAATTTATAACCCTGTACAATGGAAATGATAAAATTCACTATAGTCTGAAAATCAACTTGAGATATAGAGAGATTTTATTTATAATATTTATTGCTGTATGGTAATCTAAATTCTTTTTTCTTATTACTATAGTTTTTATTCTTAAAGTCACCTTTAGTGTTAAGTAAGATTATTTCGGTTGGACATTATATATCAAACACAACTGAATACTGGCAATGTTATATTATTTAACACAAGGTGGAGGGGTACCTGGGTGGCTCAGTCAATTGAGCATCTGACTTTGGTTCAAGTCATGATCTCATAGTTCAGTTCATGAGTTCAAGCTCTGCATTGGGCTTACTGCTCTCAGTGCAGAGACTGCTTGGGATCCTCTCTCCCTCTATCTCTCTGTACCTCACCTGCTTGTTCCCTCCCTCCCTCTCCCTCTCCCTCTCCCTCTCTCTCTCCCTCTCTGTCTCTCTCTCTCTCTCTCTCCCTCTCCCTCTTCCTCTCCCTCTCCCTCAAAAATAAATAAAACATTTAATGGGGTGTCTGGGTGGCTCAGTCACCCAGCTTTGTCTCAGGTCATGATCTCACGGTTCATGGGTTCAAACCCCACATGGAGGGGGGGCTCTCTGCTGACAGCTCAGAGCCTGGAGTCTGCTATGGATTCTGTGTCTCCCTCTCTCTCTGCCCCTCCCCTGTTTGCATTCTATGTCTCTCTCTCTCAAAAATAAAATAAACACATTAAAAAATTTTAAATAGATAAATAAAACATTTAAAAAAACATAGGGTGGCATCGCTGGTCTCATGGTTTTCAAATATTAAATTAGAATTTTAGGTAACCACAGAGGAAATACTGCTAAAAAGAAAAAAAAAGATTCATTACAGATTTGAAAAAAATAGTCATTAAAACTATCCATAAATTAATTCTAGTACATTCCAGGACTTTGAAAGTGAGTAAGAAACATATTTTATTGAATTTGAAAAGAACTACAAATCAAATATTTTTCATAAGTAAAATTGATTCCAAATAAAATTAGGATAAATGACAAGACTATTGAAATGAAGATAAGGAATATAGCTTGTTCAAGAATGTATCCATGAACAGCTACCTATATGTACTAAAATACTATCTGCTGTGAGTTTAATAGAACAATGCATTAGTTGTCAACATCTCCAAATAGTTTTCGATAGACTCAACAAGCAAAATGAAGGAATGAGCAACACAGGACATTCAATTTCTTATTTTAACAGAGTCTACACCTGCAATTTCAAGAGAACAAATAGTAACATATGCCTTGCATTATTTAGTAGGACAACATCTCAGCTCAGAAGAGGCTGGAAACAAATGGTTTTGACTTACTAATGTGCTAAGAAACCTCAGCCTGAAATGAATGAACAGAAAACTATGGAGATCAGTAATGCCAACTGGATGATAACTCAATGGTAAGGGGAATCAGATACACTATACCTACAGCAGTATACACAACACTAATGAAAAGGAATAAAGGACATGCAAAATCTCAGAGACTGAGCTATGAGGAAATGTTTACTTAGTATGTCTTCTGTGACAAGCACTATCTTAAGAGCTGGGGGATACAGTAATAAATGAGATGAACCAAGTCCCTGTTCTTCTGGAAATATTTTTGTGTAGGCTAGGGGCTTTGGGAGTGTAGAGGGATTTGGGAGTGAGGAATATAGCTAATAAACAACTAAATTACTACCTCAAAAGAATAAACAAACAAAAGGGAGCAAGATAATTTTAAATAGTGGCAAGTGGAGAAAGAAAAAATGGGATGAGAGCAAAAGCAATCTGTTCTGGAGTTCAATGTGTTAGGAAACAAGAGTATTATAATTGATTGTAAGCATAGTCCAGCCTAACTTAAAGTGCATGCAAATAACTAGGGACTATTATATATATTATATATAATATATATAATATATATATTATATATAATATATAATACACACACACACACACACATATATATATATATATATATTCTAAGTTATGCTCATTCTTTAGAATTTATTCTACAGAGGCAGTAGGGTATGGAATGAGAGTCACTAGAAATTTTGTGGAATTTAGTAACAAATGTTAAAACATTAGATTTAAAATATCAATGATCAATGGCTTTATTTGGCATATTCTCGATTTAGTAATTTAACTTAATAAGTTTTCTTTCATAGTTCCATATTATGATCTAGGCACTGTACTAAGATTCTTCAAAAACACAATGTGAGGGGAGCCTGGGTGGCTCAGTCAGTTAAGCATCCAACTTCAGCTCAGGTCACGATCTCATGGTTCATGGGTTTGAGCCCCACATGGGCTCTGGGCTGACAGCTCTGGGCCTGGAGCCTGCTTCAGATTCTGTGTCTCCCTCTCTCTTTGCCTCTCCCCCATTCGCTCTCTGTCTCTCTCTCAAAAATAACATTAAAAAATTTAAAAAGCACAATGTGAAAACTCTTAGAGAATTTATAAATAAATGTGAATGAACAATTGCTAATATTAGAACAAAGCAAATAGGAGAAAAACACAGTGTTGTTGGTATTTAAGTGAGTTGAGATAAAGAGAAACTTTGAAAGGTTTCACATTAATGAAAAATGAAGCATGACTTCTAAAATATTTCTGAAGTGTGTTTTATGCAAATAGGAAACACACTAAAAGTTAAGTATGGGCATTTGAAAGAATCATGAAAATCAGTCACAAATGCCTAATTGTGATATGGGAACATGCACACGGGATAAAGTATATTTTGAATGTTTGGAATATATGGTCAAATATAGGGTTTATTATTTGTCTTATATGAAGAAGTGATTACTATAAGAGCGATTTACTTACCAAATGGATTTTAAATACTTTGTTCAAAATATTTGATGACTAACTATACCATTATAGCATCTATAATTAAGATAAAGAATAGGAATGTAAAATCTAACTTCTCAAAGGACTATTATAGAACGTGTTCATGAATACTGCACAATCAAATATTATACTAATAAGTTCTCACTGACTATCATTCCTATGAAATGAAAAAAATTCGTTCTCCTGTGAGGGAGTTTGAAAAATTGTTTTGATGACTAATTAACTGATTAGTGTAGCTCTTTCTTTTCATTTTTTGACCATCAAATTAGTATCCACAACTTAAAACACTTATATATTTATAAAGGTGATTTTTCAAGTTACACTTTTACTAAAAATAAAGCATAAATATAGACATTGTGGGTGCCAATTAATAACTTTCATTTAATTATATGTGCTATTTGTGCAATTTCATGTACAATACTGACACTTATTAGATAATTAGAATATGTGACTAAAACTTGCTGTTATATAGTAAAAGACCTTAATGTTATTTTAGACAGAAAGAAAAAGGAAATCATCCAAGCTTCTCCTAAATAAGGATAATGGTATCCTAAAAATAAGTTAAACAATATGATACAAATATAAGTAATATTTTCTAAGGAATTTGTGTGGATTCAGTTTCTGTGAATACTGTCCTAGAAAACAAAAAAATTATACCTTCCAATGTACACAGCATAGAAATTCCAACATTGTAATATTCTCAGTAATATTATTTTATAAAGTTGTCAGTTACTTTGTTGTATCCTCTTTGAACACACATTATAAAAATTGTGATAGATAAGAAACCCAAAGTTAATATAACTGACAGTTGCACCATGAGTTAAGACAGCCTTATATTTCTGTAGGCAGACAAGTTGGTCAGTTACCAAAGTACCTCCCTTTTTCCCACTAGTTAAATCTCTGGAAAGTAGTGGTAAGTCAATTTTTATAGAACATTGAACAATGTTAAATATGAAGATAGAGGAAGCTCCTAAAAGGTGGGCTCAAAATATCTATGCAACTATTATCAACTCCACCTGAAATAATTAGGTAAATGTTGATGAGGAACACTATAACCTAACACACAGATTAGGCTGACAACTCTTGAATCTTATACTCATTCTTAAAATAACTAAAATTGAGACAACCACATACCATGTATTAGCCAATGTGGTACAATAGGAATTACACACACTACAGTAATGTATTCTGGGGGTTGGTGGGGGGGACTCTGAAACTACCAGTTTACAGACAATATGGAGGATAAAGTTTCATGTTAAACTATGCTATGAAGTTGTAATCAGCCAAACCTAGAGTTTGGAAAATTCTGGAGTACACAATTAAGTAGCACCAACTATTAAATGATGTGAAAAAAACATAAATGGGAAATGATTATAGAGTAAAAGAAATTTAAGATACCTATCAAGCAAACAAACATGTGAAATTCATTTTGATTCCAATTCCAACATTATAGAAGACACTTTTGAGATAATCCTAAAACATGAGAAATAGACTAGGTATTAGATACTGTAGAATTCTTGTTTATTGTGTAAGGTGTTATTTTGTTTTGGTTACATTTAAACAAAATGTCCTTATTCACTGAGATACACATTTTAATGAATGTGTATTCACATTCACATTTATTGGTGCAGTGAGGTAAAGTCTGAGATTTGCTTAGAAAGAAAACTGAACAAACACATGAAAAAAAAAGTTGGTATATGTATGTTATGGGGCAAAGGGGATAAATGAAATAATGGCAAAATATTGGTAACTGCAGTATGTATAAGAAGCAAGAAAAGGACACCCCCAAAGACGTCCAGTTCTCAATCTTGGAAATCTATGACTATCTTGTTATATGGCAAGGGATAATTAATGTTGCAGATATAAATAAGTTTGCTTAACAACTGACATGGAAATGGAAAAGTTTTCCTGAAGACCCTACAATTAAGAGGGGAATGAATCAATGCAATCATAAAGGTTCTTACAAGTAGAATAAGAAAGCAGAAGGGGTAGAACCAGGGAGTTGGCCAATATGAAAAGGAATTGGGGTAATGTTGCTGGCTTTGATGATCAAGGAATAATCCCCTAAGGCTCTAGGCAGACTCTACAATCTGGAAAGACAAGAAAACACTCTCTCCGCTCCAATCCAGAAAGGGAATATGTCCCTATTTTTAGCCCAGGGAGATGCATTTCTGACTTCTGACCTCTGGAACTGTAAAATAATAAATCTGTGTTTTAAACCACCAACTTTGTGTGATTTTTCTTGCACGGCAGCAAGAGCAAAGAATGTATTAGGTTTCTGGTGTGTGGGTTTCATTATTCTCTTTACTTTTGTGTTAATTTTAAAGTTCCCATAGTAAGACTTTAAAACACACATTAAGATTCTGAAAAGGATTTTCCATGACAAATTTTGTGATTAAAGTCCAATAGCCAAAAGCTTAATTTAAGGATATGTGAAATCTAACTTAAATAATATGATTAGATATGAAGATGTTCTTCATATATACTCAGAGATGTTATAGTTTGGTATAATTATTTGATTAATATGGTCCTGTTAGAAAATAAGGAGGGGAGCCTGGGTGGCTCAGTCGGCTAAGCATCCAATGTTGGCTCAGGTCACTATCTCATGGTTCGTGAATTCAAGCTCCACACTGGGCTCTGCTCACATCTCAGAGCCTGGAGCCTGCTTCGGATTCTGTGTCTCCCTCTCTCTTTGCCCTTCCCCTGCTCATGCTCTGTCTCTCTCAAAAATGAATAGACATTAAAACAATTTTTTTAATAAGGAAAAAAAGTGGGCATTGTCTTCATAACAGATTTGTGATGTCACATTTGTAAAGGAAAACTATTGAAAATCACATGATGACATCAATTAACACATCAGGGAAGATGGTACATACCTTTTATGACTTTTTGTGTTAAGCATTCACTGTTAATTTCGGAATTTTCCAAGTGAGGCATAGTTAAAACAATAAATCCCTCTATAAACACCACATTTTTAAACCAAAAAAGTCACAGGGTGATAAACTATTATTATATGTAATTTAAAATTGTAATATTTTACTCACAGAATTATATTCACATGAATATTTTTATCTGTCATAAGGGAAATGGTGACTTTTTTGAAGGATGGGGATTTGTTTCTCTATCATGTGAAAAACAATTCCCCATATCTTCAAAAAAATTAATTTTATTTCCATGCAACTTAAAAAGATTACTTCACAGTACAAAGAAAACCAAGATTACTTAATGAAATTTTCCCTTTAAAAGTCATTTTAAAGTAATAATAAGGGGTGCCTGGCTGGCTCAGTTGATAGAACATATGACTCTTGATCTCTGGGTCTTCAGTTCAAGCCCCAGGCTAGGTATAGAGTTTAACTAAAAAATAAAAACAAAGTAATAATAATAAAGGGTGACATAGAATCAAGTGATTTCCAGTGTTTGGCATGTATACGTGATTCTTATGTAATGGTTTAACACTATCAGAGAGAACACGGAGAAAAGGGCAAATTCTGCTTCCTTATTCTATGAAACTTGCATGAGGCATCAAGTTTCTTTTACGTCTATAGTTTATTTCACTTATCATGTAAAAGAGGAGAGGGGAAGAGATAATGTCAGATTCAGTCATGAAAAATTGATATGATGGTAAAACTGGAGAGGGTAGGTGCATTTTTCATCAGTAATATGGATTTTATTGAGACCCTATATTTGCTTTTATGGCAAAAATTAAAAAATGGTCAACAATTACTTTGAAAGTTAGGTACTTACCTCACCTATGAGCTAAAGAATCAGTTGGGTTATTTCAGTTTTTCCTTCACAACTTACATGCCCTGTGCCTACAGTAATAAGTGCAAGTGATGTCTGCCATTGTTTCCAACGTTCTGTGTAATTAAGGTTTAAGGGTAGAGATAAATATGTGAGTGTCTACCTCAGAAGGAATGTTTAAAGCTCGCTTTTATGTCTGCACTCATCCTGTCCTGTACTTATCTTTTCTAGGGAATTGCTGGGAAATTGAATTACTTTGCTTTTGAAATTAACCCTGAAGGGTTACACAATTCTTGGGCAAAACTGGCTAGTAGCCTATTAGCACAGAAAAAGATACCCACCAAAGAAACCTCAATTTGCAAATAAAACACTGATGAATGAAAGAATTAAATGGTGAGAAAAGCTACATCCTATCCATGGGGAAACACTAAGGACCAAGTGTACTGAAGTTTTATGCTAATACAAAATTGGTTCCAACAAAGTACCCAGTTTTATAACCTAACAAATTGGTGCCAACTTATTTAAACAGTCTAACAGCAGAAAAAAAAGAAGAACACCATTAAAGAAACATCTGTTTAGAAGAAAAGTATGGAATCGTTAAAAATATATTCATTATAAGATAATTAGTAGGAATGAAATCAATACTGACTTGCCTCAGAGATATGGATTTAATGCATGTGGCAATGAACAGTGACTGTTGTGGATAAAGTTTTTCCTTCTTATGCTAAATTAATATTTGTGTTATTCATTATTGAATGGCACAAGTGACAGAAGACTCCCATAAGCTAATTCAAGATTAAGGAAAATATTTCATCATGTTATAAACATAGTAAGAGGAAAAATAAAATAAAGGGCCAAAAAGAGAAATTCACACCTGTTAAAAGATAAACCGAGATACATTAAAACTTTTGAGAATTTATTTCAGCAAAAATCTATTAGAATTGGACAGTGCCAAGTCAGAAGTGGCCAGGAGTGCTTCAGGAGCTCAGGGAGAGACTTTTATGGCCAAAAGGTAGGAGCAAAGTAAGGAAATTATTGATTGGCTATAGCTTAAAGCGTGGTTGGCTATTAGTGATTGATTGTCTTTAGCATTTTGATTTCATAAGCTTCAGGCATATACAGGTTTAGATTCTGATTGGCTTACTTAGGCCATCACAGCATTAGAACCACATCAGTCTAATGGCCTCATTGTTTAATCAATTTAGCTATTCCCCTCACTTGGTCATCCTCTCATACATGAGAGATTAAACAAAAATTTGCTGCTGGTGCCACTCTCAGTCTCCATCAGAGTTAAATTGTTCTTGTCTCGTTGTGAAACTCACATTACGATGTCAGATTCGTGGGAGAATTGTTTATGCTGTTCATCCCATTGTTCATCTTGTTTCTGTTTCTCTAAGCACAATGAGATCATCTGATGTATTGCTGACGGCTGTGAACATTCATTTAAAACATTTGACAGAACATAATGTACCAGGGAAACTACAATGATAACAATTATTAGGATAATGCCAAAAGACTGACATACACTCCTTAGCTAGCATTTCCATGAACCAAGCCAGTTGGTATCAAATAAATCAAAGAATGTAACGAAAGGGAAATCAATCTGTTTCAGCCAAGTGGCTTATTTCTTGTATTTGTTATAGTACCAGCAATGTTGATCTAGGTACAGATAGAAGTATTTGCTATGGCACAGACTCCTCCTTGTTCAGCCAGTAAGTACTCTAAAGCAATTCTATAATCTAAAAACACCTTAGCAAGAAAGTCTAGGGATTTTTTTTTCTGCTATGGCCTTAGCAGTAGATTCAACACTACTTGCCAGGGCTAAAGAGCACGGTCTTCCTCCCTATTCACTAAAGAAAAAAGCAAATAGCAAAAAGGCAAAAGGAATAAAGGTTTCATATTAGAGATGAACATCTTATCCTTGATCTTGGGCAACCTACCCACCCCCAATATGTTGTCTACTCCTTGGAGGAACCTCCCTGCTCTATTTTACTTCTAGATCTCTAGCTGGTTCCAAGAGTTGGACAGAGCCCTTTTTAACTGGGGGATGTAGATCCAGTTCTCATATTGTTAAGATGAATGTTCTATAAATTCATTTGAACACTACTTTTTTGGTTAGTAATACATCATATATATTATATATTCATTAATATTTTTGTTTAAAAACAATTCTTTTGTTTTGTTTTACTATTTTTTAGTCTCTGTAAACCAAAATAGCTCCACCAAACCCCTACTGATGAAGACTAGAATTCTGCAACTTTTCACTAAGACTACAATGTTTTATGTATTTATCCATGACGTATAAAATAGAAATATATAATAATGACAAATATATAAAATATATGGAAATATTTTAAAATATATGAAAGTATGCATAGAAAGTATATTGCTTTTAGAAAAAAATCTTAGCAATGCACTATTCAATCCAAAATTTTAAATATTTTAAGATTTTTAAATATGCATAATCAACATTCTTTTGGAGTTTTGTCCCACTATATTTCCATCAGGCTGTATAGTAGAGGAGGAAGGGGTTTGGAAGAAGATACAAATCTTTTTTAAAATAATGAGTAAATGTTCATCTAAGCCATCATAATGAGATGTGTCAAAAGGGAGGTTCAGATTAATGATACCTGAGTGTTGGTGCCCTTATCATATTGTTCATAATCAAAACTATTAGGGTGGATAATATCATCTCTGTAGAGAGATTAGCCTGAGGAGAAAAGTCGATTTGGGGTACAGTTCTAAGGAATTTCACCATGTATAATTAGTTATAAGAGGAGGAGTGTTAAGGAGACAGAGAAGGAAAACCCATAGGTGTAGGAGAAAAATCAGGAAAGTTTGGTGTTACAGTAGCCAAGACAGACCTCAAGAAAGAAATGGTAATCAGTAGCAGCCAAAATTTATTCAGCATTATAGAAGTCAATGTCAATGACCTGGAAAATTGTACAAAATTGAAGGTAATGAATATTGCAACCTAGTGGACAGAATAAATACTAAGATAAGGAAATTATGTTTGGATAAGTTAATATATAAACATGTAGGATGCCATTAAAATTGTTACAGGTATGAATTTATGTAAAGGTGTTTATGTTTAATAAGTTTGAATATTCAATGAAGATATGGATTGAAAGCATTCTTTGGGTTTGGTGACAATGATGTTGGTTATATTCATGAGAATAGTTTCAGTAAAATGGTAGGATTTAAGTTTCATAGGAAGGGATTCCAGATTAAGAGAGAATAAGTGGGAGATAAGTATATAGAGCTTATTTTTTAAATCTGGCTGTGAAGAGATGGAAAGAATAAAAAAAAATAATTGTGAAATCAGTGGTTGGAAGTTCCTAATGAGTTTGCAAAACATGTTGTAAGGATGAGAGATTAATTGAAAGACTGTGGTACTTAAGATGCCGGAATTATTGTAGGTGATGGTCCTCAGAGACATGGAGATGACAGACTTTAGAACAGGCTATGCATTTTTGTGAAATAGGAAACTATAGAAGGATGATTTAAGACCTCAGATAGAAACTGCAGGTAAGTGACAAAGAATGAAGCAAGTGTGTGTGTATGTGGTGGAAGGTGTTAGGCTGGGGATAGTGGTGACACAAGACTTTAAAGATGGCAGCTTGGGCACTTAAAAATAAATATATTTTAGGCAACTGTACTTTATTCCTTTTGATAACAGTATCTTCTAAGTCATTTTATCTGTATGAGATTTAGCCTTCCTACAGACAAGTGCAAATATTCCATTTTCTCCATAAATAGAAACAATTACACAAAGATAACACCCATTTTAGAGCATGTAGTAATTAATGATTATCTCTGATTCATTGTACAAGTTGTACTTTGTTAAATTTGAGTATTAGATGAACCCAGAGTTAAAAGTTTAGTTGGAAATATGTTGCTTGTAAAGAAACATCCTCATTTAATTTTCATCTCTATTTGAAAAGTATTAGAATAAGCAACAATTATTTAAAAAAAAAACACCATGGTGTTACTTTTTATCTCAAAATCATCCCAGTTATGGTTCAGATATCAGTATATGGCAATACTCAGTTACCACCTTAACTACAATTTGTTTGACAGCATAGAGACTGCAGAAGGCAGACAAAAAGCCCATAGTCCTATTATTAGACACACTGAAGGGTTTTACTGCAACATTAATAAATTGTATCACTTAGGAGTTTTTTTTTTTTTAAATCTTCTTTCTTCCTAAATTAACAACCATTAACAAATTAAAAAAAATAATGTTTATTTATTTTTGAGAGAGAGAGAGAGAGAGAGAGAGAGACAGACAGACAGAGCGTGAGGTGGGTAGGGGCAGAGAGAGAAAGGGAGACACAGAAACCAAAGCAGGCTCCAGGCTCTGAGCTGTCAGCAGGGAGCCAGAGCGGGACTCGAACTCACTGACTGCAAGATCATGACCTGAGCCAAAGTCAGACACTCAACCAACTGAGACAACCAGGCACCCCAACTCTTAATGAATTTTTAACGAAAGAGCATATTCTATTTTACATTATTAATTTCCCCCAAAAAAATGCCAAAGTCTATATTGTACACTACTGTGGTTTACAAACCAGCATCAGATATAAAGCACATAACATATGGAGGCTCCTTTAATACTCCCCATCCCATTTCCTTTCCACGTTATTCATCTCTCCACAGAAAAGGCTATTATCATTAATTTTGCATTTCCACATGTGTTCTCAAACTTTTAATACATATGTATGTATCCATAAACATTTAATATGTTTGTATTGTAGAGTTAAAGTTAAATACATTATAATAGTTTTGTATAATTTTCCAAGTTGGTTTATGACATTTATCTATTATACCACATTTCCATTAAAATTCTTCTGGCAATGGGCATTTGATTTGTTTCCAATTATTTCAGTTTTTTAAATGATGTTGCCATAATATATTATACATCTCTACTTCAGCACATATGCAGGTATATCTTTTAAACTTATACTTTACATTTTATACATTATAATTTTAATAATGTAATTATAAAAATATTATTATAAGTAGTAACATGTAAATATAAACATTAAATTATAATAAAGTATATGTAAATACAAAAAAGTAAAATTATAATTTTATTACATAAAAAATAATTCTATAATAATCATTATTATTCATTTGTGGTTTGTAAAAGAAATATTCTGAATATGAAAACTTTTGATGCATGTAGCAAATATCTTCTAGTTTGTTACTTGTTTCTTGTCCTTTTTTGGTAGCTATAGAAACACAGATGTTTTCCATTTAACATGGTTATAATAAACAGTTTCTTCCTACTTGTTTTTGAGTCAATGTTAAAAATCCTTTTCAAAACAAAAATTTTAAAATTATAACGACATTTTAAATTTTACTTTATATATTTCAGACTTGAATTTACCTGCAAGTAATTTTGAATTGTCCAAGGAATTTTTTTTTTTATCAAATAGTTCAAACCTTACTTCCAATCCTGATTACTCAAAACCATCTTTGGGGGTGCCTGGGTGGCTCAGTCAGTTAAGCATCTGACATCAGCTGAGGTCTTCATCTCGTGGTTTATGAATTTGAGCCCCGCGTCAGGCTCTGTGCTGACAGCTCAGAGCCTGGATACACTTCGGATTCTGTGTCTCTTTCCCTCTCTTCTTCTCCCCAGCTCACACTCTGTGACTGTCTCTCTCTCTCAAAAATAAACATTATTTTTTTTAAAAAACCATCTTTGCTACATAGTAAACATTCCTACATCTTTTAGCCAAATTCCAGGCTTTCTATTCTGATCAGTTAGCATCTCTGTTTATACCTGCTTAATACAACATTTTGCAATAATGTTCAAAGTTCAATAATGTTTTGACATTTATTAATATAATAATTATGAACAAGACTATACAACCAAAAGGTCCAGATTTAAATTCAGTCTCTACCACTGTGTAAAAATGGACAAATTATCTGTTCTCCGTATCACTGTTTCCTCATCTACAAGATAGGAATTTTATAACTTATATAATTGTTGTGGAGAACTTATTTAATTGTTGTGGAGAGTAATAATACTTTAAATTTTTAATTTTTAAAAATTTTTCAGAGAAAGAGCGTGAGTAAGGGAGGGGCAGAGAGAGAGAGAGGGAGACACAGAACCCAAATCAGGCTCCAGCCTCTGAGCTGTTAGCACAGAGCCCAATGTGAGGCTCAAACCCACCAACTGCAAGATCATAACCTGAGCTGAAGTCAGGCTCCCCTAAATGTAAACATTAAACAATAATGTTGGCAGCTAAAAAGTACTATGTAAATTTAAGTATCATCAATTTATTCTTGAGATAGCAAATTTCTTCATTTCTGTCTCCAAAAATTTTGGTTCTTGTCCATTCCACATGTATTTTAGCATGAGCTTTACAATTTTCATGAGTATAACCTGTTGTCATTATAAATGGAATGACACTAACTTTATAGGTGAATTTGGAGTGCAATGGTATGTATATGGTAGTGTTTCCATTCATTACATGGTACACTCTCCTCCTTCCCTGTCTTCCTCCTCCTCTTTCTCCTTTTTGTTTTTCCATTGTAATGTCTTTTCATAAAATCATATATTCTTCAAAAATATTTTACACAGCTTTGTTAAATGTAGTCATCAGCAACCTAATGTTTTTATTGCTTTTGAAAGTTTATTTTGAGAGACAAAGAGGGAGCTGGGCAGAAGGGAGAGAGGGAAGGAGGGAGGGAGGGAGAGAGAGGGAGGGAGGGAGAGAGAGGGAGAGAGGGAGAGAGGGAGAGAGGGGGAGAGGGAGGGAGGGAGGGAGGGAGGGAGAGAGAGAGAGAGAGAGAGAGAGAGAGAGAGAGAATCCCAATTAGGCTCTATGCTGTGAGCATGGAGACTGACATGGAGCTCAATTTCATGAACCTTGAGATCATGACCTAAGCTGAAATCAAGAGTCAGATACTTAACAAACTGAGCCACCCAGGTGCCCCCCAATATTTTTACTTTTAGAAAAATGCAATTATTCTTCAATTATGTGGCTTCTATTTTTGTTTCTAGGATACTGAAAAATAATTCATTTTATATAATGAAGCTGTAATTGATTGCATATTGACCTAATAAATTCAAATAAATGTCTATAAATTCTATTTAATTTTCTGTTAGAATAAAGATATCTGTAAGTAATGAGGTTTTTTTAATAGCTTATAATTTTTCTTTTTCTTGTAATTTACATTACCTAATCCCTCAAATAAAATATTGAAAGGCAGTAATGAAAACACTCGAGCATGTATTTTTACTTCTGATTTTAAATAAATATTTTAATTATTTATTTGTCACTGTTGTTTGCTGATGGATTTTATTCAACTGGGAAATCTCAGGTTTATTTTTTTTTCTCTAAGTTTCTTCTTTTTCATAAAAATAAAACAGGTGCTGAATTTCCTAATCACATTATGATTTCTCTTTGTGGTATAAATTAAAATATTCTATTAATTTACTAGATTTTTTTTAACTTCTCATAGTAACCTTGTTCTATATATTTAACCTAATGGTATTTTTTTATGAACCAAGGGTTTTATATTCAGCCAACCTTTGCTTTCAGAATGAAAGCAATTGAAAAAGTTTTTAAGTATTTAAGAACTCAGGTATTGCTGTAATCAAGAATGCTTCCCAAGAAATTTATGAAAGAATTAGAAACTTGGAATTTTGATCACAAAATGTGGTCTTTGAAAATTTCTAAGTCTTGCATTAAGGCTTAAAATGTGTCCAGTTTTTTATGTGAATAGGGTTGATGGCTAATTTGTTGATATCGGTTGAATTCTGTCCATTCTTTCTTCATGTGTTTTGAGACTATATTACTTATTTATATTTGTCAAAAGATTGAGGGAGATGATGATAAAATATGCAAATACAAACTCCAAATTATATCTTATTATAGCGTGATGACTCTCTGCTTGAAAATTTATTTGGTCTAATAGTAACCTCACTATACCATTTATTTTCATTGCTATTTGATGAGTTTAATTGTCTTTTGTCTTTTCAGTTCCAGTCTTTGACATTCTAATTTATGTTTATAAATAGTACAAAGTTTGTCTCTGTTTCTTTTTATTTACTCTTATGACTTCTGTACTTAACTGGAAAATTTCTACCATTTACAGGTATCACAATGATAAATGCTTGCGACTTCCTGCTATAATCTTATTTTGTAATATCTTAATCTCTTTTGTTGCTTTCTTTGGATTTAATACATTTTTCCTTTTTCCTCCTTCTAATGGTTTTAGAACTATACACTCTATTTTATTTGTAAGTATTTATGGGTAACACACATATACTGATATACATATACACACACATACACACACACACACACACACGTACTCACCACTAGTTCCACTATCCTTAAGAAGTATGTGAGGCCATTAGAACTTCTCAAAACTAATCATTGTTTTCTGTGATACATGTTATTCCTGTATATTTTACTTTTATGTTATATTCCACACCCAACATATATTGGATATTAGCATTTCATATGTAATATGTTTACATTACATACATACCAGTTCCTTTGCTCACTATTCCTTATTTCTTCCCTTTTTTATTTATAGTGAAGTAAATTTATTAAACATTTAGTATTGAGGGTTAATAAGTGGTAGACTCAATCAACAATTTGTCTAAATTCTCTTCAACTTTTCATTAAGTAAAAATTAAATAGGTATAAAATTATGGATGGTTATATTCTCTGCATTTGTAGGAACTTTCCCCCAGTGTTTGTATTATCATCTATTCTTGTAATTGTTAGTCTGCTGTAAGTCTAATCATCATAATTTCTCTTTAAAATGCCTTTCCTTTATGGCTAATTTAAAACCTTTTGAAACAAGATTTTTAAAAATATTTTTATTTAATTTTTTTTTTTTTTTGATAGAGAGACAGAGACAGCATGAGCAGGGGAAGGGCAGAGAGAAAAAAAGACAAAGCCTCCCAAGCAGGCTCCACAATGTCAGTGCAGAGCCTGACACAGGGCTCAAACTCACGAAACCATGAGCACGACCTGAGCCAAAACCTGTCTAAGCTGGCTAACCTCACTAACCTGAGCCAAAAGTGTCTAAGAGCTGGACACTTAACCGACTGAGTCACCCAAGCACCCCAATTTTTTTTTTTAAGTAATCTCATGACCCTGAGATCAAGAGTCATATGCTCTACCACCTGAGCTGGACAGCTCCCCAAAGGAGGGATTTTTGAAAGATGATAACATAGGAGATTCCTAAACTCCCCTTTTCTCACAAACACACTAAAGGTACAGTTGTACATAGGGAAATTATCACTGAAATAAATCTATAAATTGAGTGACTCCTATACATTGTTTGAATGAGAAAATACATTGAAACAGAAAGTCTCAGTTTTCCAGCTAAGTAAAAGCTGAAAGACTTCGTCACCATTAGACTAGCGTTACAAGAAATGTTAAAGGGATTTCCTCAAGATAAAATAAGAAAGGACTAAGTAGGAAAAAGAAAACATGAAAGGATAAATACATAGTGAAATTCAGAATAAATGGTTAAATATATAAAGGTAAATATATAGTTAAATTCAGAATAATGTAATTAATGGTGGCAAGTAAAGCACTTACAAATCTAACATGAAAGTTAAAAGACAAAAGTAGCAAAAATAACTTTAAAATAATCTGTGAGTGAACACAAAGTAAAAAGTTATAAATTGTGACACTAAAAATATAAAAATGCGTGTGTGGGAGGAGGGGTAATAATATAGAACTTAATATGTGTTCAGACTTAAATAGATATCAGCTTAGACTGTTATAACTAGATTTACGTAAACCTGATGGTAATCGCAAAGTAAAAACTTGTAGTAGATACACAGAAGATAAAAAGGTAAGAATACTGGCATACCACTGTGGAAAAACATCAAATAACAAAGGGAAAAAGATCATGATAAAGGAGAAAGTAAAAGAAGCTTTACAAAGCAGCCGGAAAACAAATTAACAGAATAGCAATAGCCCATAAGTATCAATAAACGTTTTATGTAAATTGACATTTTCCAATCAAAAGACATAGTATATATCAAGAAATGAAAAATCTCAAACCACCTAACTTTATACCTCGCAGAACTAGAAAAAGAACAAAACCTAAGTTAGTAGAAGGAAGGAAATAATAGGTCAGAGTGGAAATAAATAGAGACTAAAAAGACAATAGAAATGATTAATGAAACTAAGAGTTGGTTCAAAATTAGCAAACCTTTAGCCAGACTAAGGGGAAAAAAAGAGAGAGAACTCAAAGTCAGAAATGAAAGATGAGATATTACAACTAATATCACAGAAACAAAAAAGAATTATAAGGGACTATGAACAATTATACAGTAAAAAATTGGACAACAGAATAGAATCATTCCAAGAAATGATCTATCAAGACTAAATCAAAAAGAAATAGAAAATCTGAACAGACCACTTTCTAGTAAAGAGATTTATTCAGTAGTCAAAAACCTCCCAACAAAGAAAAGCCCAATATCAGATGGCTTCCTTAGTGAATCCCATGAAACATTTCAAGAATTAATGTCAGTCCATTCAAATTCTTTCAAACATGAAGAGAAGGAAATACTCCAAGATGAGTTTACCAGGCTAGTATTTCCTTGATACAGCCTCTATGGAAAACAGTAAGGAGGGTCCTTTAAAAAAATTAAAAACAAGAATACCATATGATAGAGCAATTCCACTTCTGGATATATATCCAAAGTGAATGAAAACAGGATCTTCAAGAGATATCTGCCCATCCATGTTCACTGCAGTATTAGTCACAATAGTCAAGATATGTAAACAACCTAATTTCCTATCAAAGGATGCACAAAGAAGAAATGGTATGTATATTCAATGGAATATTATTCAGCTTTGAGAAAGGAGAACTTTTTATTTGCAACAACATGGATAGACCTTGATGGCACTAGACTAAGTGAGAAAGACAAATTCTGTATTATATCACCCGTATGTGTAACATAAAATGTAGAACTCATAGAAGCAGAAACTAGCATGGTGATTAGCAGGAACTTGGGGGTGGGTGAACTAAGATGTTGCTTAAAATGTACAAACTTCCAGTTATAAAGATGAATAAGTTCTGGGGATCTAATGTATAGTATGGGTTATAATTAAGAATTTATTATACACTTGAAAGTTGAAAATAAAATTTTTTTGCCCTTGGTGCCTTAAAGTTTTATTACCATGTATATAAATATTCATTACAGATCTTGTGCTTTTTATATCTTGAAATTCACATATTTCATTGATTCTAGGAAAATATCAACTATCATTTATTTGAATAGTGTCTCCATTTTCTTGTCCATTTCTCTAGAACGACTATTAGCATTCTTAACCTTTTCTGTCTCTTCTACATGTTAATTTTTATTTTTTTATTTATCTTCTATCTGTGCTGGTATAGATAATCCCTTCTATATTACTTTTGAGCTAATCAGTCTTTAGTTGTATCTAAGCTTTTTATCAATCCACTGAATATACAACATCAATAATCCTATTTGTTATTTTAGTAAGTTGTATTTGATAATTTAAATAATGTACTTAGTTATTTGGGGAGTTTATTCTGTTATTTTCTTCCTTCTCATATTTTTATTTTTTTATCTACTAAATTTCAAAATATATTTTTCATACTCTATATTCCAAAAGTCCATTATCTGAAAATTCTGGGAGTCTAAATCTTCTCATTCTTTCATTGTAGCACATTCATTTTTGTGCTAATTTTATAATGTTAATGTTGTTAAGCTTTATATGTACAAATTTTGTGCAGCCATGGTTGAGGGTCATTGTATAACTAAGTTATCTTGGTCTTGCTTGGCAAGGATCTCCGAAACTATAAGCTCGTGAAAAAGCAGATTTTAGTCACAATTTCATGGGTACCTATTTTCCAACTGGAGCTCAGGGCAGGCACGTGATTTTTCTCATTATATTCCTCTACTGGCAGTAGATGCCTCTCTGCTGGCATTATTCTGGCATTTCAGTTCTGACTTCACACTTCATGGACCCCCAATGCCTCCATTACTGTATCCATGCAGCCACTTTGGTTTTGGCTTCCTCTTCATTTTTGGCATCTAGGGATTTTGTTTACTTTCATGTGAACTCATTCATATAATTGAGGGGATATTTATAATATTTTTCACCTAAGTGTCTTCTTCTAAGTTCTAAAGCCAGAATTCCTATGCGTCTTTTAGAGAAGTTATTTGTATTGTTTATTCTGCCATATTATTGAATACTATCTCTCCATCTTATATACCAGTATTTGTGTGTGTGAGAGAATATTTTTCTGGATCAATAGGACCAGTATTGATGGGGGAAAAATCACCACAGCTCATACATGTATTATTTGCTGAAAGCACACATAAGAAATAGAGAGCAATATATAGAAAATGCATTATATATGCTAAACACAAGGTATACTTTTTTTTTTTTTAGTTTATGCTATGCAAAATGCACGTAAATATAATGTCTTCTTCCTTTAGAAATGGTTATGCAATAGAAAATTTACATCTTCTACTGGCTAAAATAGGTGAAAAAAGGAAAATGGGCTTAAAATGTCATTTTGAATTTTACTCTAAGATTACATTTTAATTTAGGAATAAACTCCTCATGGATCCTTAAAGAAGCCTTTGGGAGGTAGGCACTGACTACCTATGGAACAACATCTATAAAACTAAGAAGATTGCTTGTACTTTCAGGTCTATAAAAATAATAAAAAGCCTTTTATATATAGTACATAAATGAATATTTGAAGTCTACAATATCTATATTCATTTTTTTTAAATGGGGAGCATAATTTAAGTGAGAAAAATAATATGGCAAAGATTAATGTCTTACAATGACTACACAAAATTTCCCCAAGTGCTCCTTTATTTCTTTTCCATTTTCTTTTATTTCCATTTGCTCTTAAATCACTAATCACCTAATTTCCAAAAGCCACAGTTAATTCTGAAGTCATTTACTAGCCTGATAGTCTGAGTATCATATGCCACATTGCATAACTATATATGCCAATATAATCAAAATCTTAATGAAACCCAATTAAGCTGTCTGTGCTGTGGCTCTTCAGGTATCTTGTCTCTTTATTATAGAAGTCAATTTCATTTGTTAAGCCCTTTATAAATTTGAACTATGCCAAGAAATATTTAGCTAATAGATGTGTTATCAAGATCCCAGGAAAATAAACCAATACTTTTCTGTATATTAATAATTATTTTCTTACTCCCCTCCACCCTTTTTGTTGTTATTCTAGCCTACATCATATACAATTCAAGCTGGTTGATTTTTACTATTGTGATAAATACTATATGAACACAAGAATATATATATATGTCTCATGTATGTAAGTATTAATGGATATCCATATAATCATCCCCTTGTTCAAAAAAGAGAGTATTTCTAGTACTTGAACCTTTTGTATGCCTCTCTTCCAAAATATTTCTTCCTGCAAAAATGATCACTCTCCTGATCTTTGCAATAATTCTCTTGATTTTTTATTTTACTATGTATTTATCAATTAACAACACTATTTTAGTTTGCCTTGTCTTAAAATTTATATAAATTAATCTACACTATGTAGATTTTACTATGTAAAATTGTGTTCTTTGCTTCCTACGCAAAGTATTGCCAGCTTATTTTATATTATTCTGTAGTGCCTATATCAGGATTCTTCAGAGAAACAAAAATAGAATCTCTCTTTTCTCTATTTCTATATATAGATTTTTAAAAATGTATTCTGGCATTGGAGAAGAATTCAAAAACTAATTTATGTAGTATCTACATATATCTACACACAACATACATAAACTGTTTTTGTTTTTCTGGAAAACTTTAATACGCAACAATATGCAACAATATGAAATGAAAGAGATATGAAACGAGAGAGGGATTTATTATAGGAATTGGCACACACTATTAGGAAGACTGAGAGGTCCCACAATAGGAAGCCTTGGAAGCTGGAAAACCAGAAAGGCAGGTGGTGTAATTCAGTTCTAGTCCAAAGGCCTGAGATCAGGGGAGCCAAAGGTGTTAAGTCACTGTTTGAATCTAAAGGCCCTAGAATTAGGAGTGCTGGCTTCTGAGGCCACAAGATAGATGTCTCAGCTTATGCAGCCAGAAAGTTTACCCGTCCTCTGCTCTTTGTTTTATTCAGGCCCTCACATGATCAGATGGTGCCACCAGCATTGGTGATCTTCTTTATCCAGTCTACTAATTCAAATATTAACGTATTCCAGAAAAATCTTCAGAGACATACCCAGAAATGTTTTATCAGTAATCTGGGCATCTCTCAGCCATCAACTTGACACATAAAATTAACCATCACTTTTAAGGGGATTCAAAACATGTAATGCCCAAAATATGTGACTTAGCATGTTGAATTTTTTGAGCTGAAGGCACTGAAGGTCTAGCAGACACAGGAAGAGCTCTCATAACTCCTCCTTTCTACCTAAAAGCATGTCATAAAATTCACCATGAGAAAGGTGCCCTCTCTGGGCCGGGGAAAGAAAATTCTTATTACTGGATTCTGACAGATGATGCCAAATTTTACCTATTCAAAAAAATCTATAAAATAACCCTTATCTTGCATTAATTTCACCAATATATATGCAGCCACTTTCCCACAATTTACTGCCCCTAGCTTAAATTTCTTTGCCTTGTCATTTCTCCACAAATTTATCATTACTTTGTTAAAAACGTACATAAGCTCTTGGTCCTAACAGGTAGTTCAGGAAAATTCCTTTGTACACATAAAAATATTAAAGAAAATTAGCATGCTTTTTTTTATGTTAGTCTATTTTATGTAAGTTAAAATCTTAGACCCAGGCACAGAATCTAAAAGAATAGAGGAATATTTCTCCTCTTTATTTTTATACTATGTAATTTTACATTGCTTGAATATAATAAAAATTTGCCCATTCTATGAGTGGTTCATATAGGTTCAGACTAGTTTACAAAAATCTTACTAAAACCATTTTTGTATGTATCTTCTGGTACACATGAACAAATGCTTTTCTAGAATATATGTGTATAGAAATTGAATTGCTCTTCTGTAGAATCTATATAATATAAAATCTCTCAAATAATGTTCCCAAGTAGTATAGTAGCTTGTACTCATAGTACTCACATTTTAATCCATATTCAGCATTTTCAGATCTGTTTAAATGTTTGTTAATCTGGTGGGTTTTTAATTGAATCTAATTGTGATTTTAATTTTCATTTCTCTGTAAATGAGTTGAAATTTTTTCACATGTGTTTGAGAGATTTTAATAACCTATTTTATGTAATTCCCAGATTGAAAATTTTTATCTTTAAAAAGCATACTTGATAAAGAATATTTGATCAAGTTAAACCTGTTTTCCAAATTTAATCAACCTATAGGATTTTCTGGCTTATCTATGCTCCTTATTAGACCCATATACATCCCTATATTTAGTAGTTAAGACTTCTTTAGAATTTAGAACATGGAGGTAAAATTTAGGAAATATGGTGGAATACAAGAGAAAAAAAGAAAATATAACACTTAGATGAGTAAACTTGTTGATGTCAGAGTTTGTTAATAAATTTGAATTGATACTCTACTTATGGAATAGAAATATTGAAGATGTGTATAGAAATAAGAACCTTATCTAAGTACATTGAAATTAGTTTAAGAAGTTTTCATGGAAAATATGTATTTTAAGTTAGATTTGAATCTTCCAGCTTAAAAAAAAATACCTAGGATTGTTTGAAGTAGTTTGAAAGGTAAGCTATGAAAAAAGTCGTAAGGTTCTGGTCTTGCTATCCAATGTGCTCCAAAGATGAGATTGATGAGATTATTGCAGATAATTACAGATAAAGTAATGATTAAAATAAAAGAAAATATACATTAACTTTTTAACATACCCTGTGAGTATTGTAGGAGTTTAGAAAAATGTTCTATCTGTGTAGTATGGATGGTTAAAGACGAGACAGGAAGGATTTTGGTAGAGGAGAAACATTCATTGAATATTCCTTCAAAGCAAACACTGAGTTTCCTACTCAAGGCATATACATGAGTCCTAGCTCTTCAAATTTTTTTGAATGCTCTTAATTTCACTTGTACAAATATTGGTGTTAGCTCAATGCTGGTCTTTAGTGTAGGGTGTGATAATACTATAATTGGAATATTATCTCTAATGTCTTACAACTAAATGTCTACTTTTCATGCTTAAAACAATGTGTTTTTTTTAATTTCTTATGTGCCTGAAATCCATTGTGAAGTGAAAAGCCTGGCAATTATTTAATTAGTTTGTTCAGTGAATGTAGTTAATTAAAATAGTAAATTATTTAGGGCTAGAATTATATGGTGTTTCCTCAATTAAAAAATGGTATTGTCACTGTTTAAGCAAAAGTTATGATATTGGTAACCAGGGACTCTGAATTCTCAGTGACTTACAATTACACAGTTGTTTTCTGTTTTTTTATTTTTTATTTTCTGGTTGTTTTTTCATGCAAAAAGACAACCTAGTCAAGAGAGTAACTCCATTCAGTAGAACTTCAGAGTGACAAGTAGAACCAGACTGATGGGGCAAACACAATTTTGACTATTGTTTGTCACATTGCTGGAAGAAAAATAAAGGTCTGGAGATTTGTACAATCAGTTAAACATTTGACCAAGAAGTGTTACAAATCATTTACACACACCGCTGGCGAGAACTTCTCAATTGGACCCATGTGATATTGAGTGCCAAGTAAGTGTACTATATGCCTGCAGGGTCAACAGTCAGTAACATTCAATGAACAACACCAAGTTTGCCCATTTTAGTTGCTACATCTTTACTTCATATAACTTAGGTAAAATCTTTACTAATAGATGAAACTTCTGATTATTCTTTTTTCTTTATCAATATTGAATAAGCAATTAAACTTTTTGGTTAATTTTTCTTTATTACTTAATAAAATTTTTAATTTTTAATAGTTTTATCAAGAATTTTTGGAATTTTCATTTAGGATTTTTAATTCAGTGTCAAGATAAATAATAACCAACATCACATACCAAAATAATGGTACCTCCTTTAATGGCACAATAGCAACACTAGGATTAGATGTAATTGCTTCAAAGTTAATGTTTAAACTGACCAAACATCAATTTGATGATCATCTATGATTTTCTAGTTTTCATATTTATTTATTTTTTTTTCTAGTTTTCATATTTAGATGAATTTTTCTTTTATATAGTTCACTGATTTTATTCCAATTAAAAATACCAATACCTAGCTCTTTCCTACCTAAATAAAGTATTTGTCCTTTTGGTCATGAAAAGTCTAAATACTAATAAAGGCATTCAACATTCTGAGGAACAGTGGAGTCACACGTGTACCTGCTAGAAATCATTCGAACCGTCAGGAAATAAAGAAAAATCATAGAGATGATGATTCAGCATTTTTCTCAAAGATAGTGTGCCTCTGAGAATAAACACAGTAAGATCTTAAGTTATCAACCCACATTTTAATGTCTTTGAAAGGAAAGTGGAAATTCTCCAAAGAGTTCCCACATCATTGAGAAATACATGAATAACACTGTTTGTTCAAGTGGTTAGGAAGATTAAATTGGAGGATTATATTTATTAGGAAAGGGACCATGGAGGAACATTGACTATGAAGGATTTGTAAGAATTGATATGACTTTCTACAATGAATGTAGTATACATAAGACAGTATGTTCCATATTTTGTGGTTGTTTAATAGACTGTCAAGAGTAATTTTGACAAAGTGTTCCCCTTACCATTTGATTACAGCTTAACTCAGAACGTGTAAATCCACAGTACAAAATACTTCATAGTATAAAATGCATGTGGCAGTCCTGTTAATAATCAATGTACTATTTGTCAAGTACACATGTGAGGCTATTTTGCCTGTTTATTACATTGTTATTGATTTCCTGTTTTAAGGAAAAAATTTAAATAAACTTAAAACATTTTTAGAATAGGATTAGGTAGACAGAAAATTTGCAAAGAGAGTATAAAAACCTCTTGAATACCTTTCACCTAGTTAACATTTTACATTGCTATCATACATTTGTGAAAACTAAGAAACCAACGTTGGTAATAATGCCATTAACTAAACCCAACGCTTTACTTGGATTTCCCTAGTTTCGCTCTAATGCCCTAGTTCTGTTCCAGGATTCCATCCATGATACTACCTTACATTTAATCATTATGTTTGTTGAGCTTCCTCTGTTCTGTGAGTTTCTCAAACATCCTTGTTTATGATGCTGTTGATGTATTTGAGAAGTATTGGTCAGGTTTTTTGTAAAACAACTCTGAGGTTTTCTGATGTTTTTCATTTTTCATTTTGTTTTCTTTTGTTCTTCTATGTTTACAGGGGGGTTACAAGGCTTTAGGAAGAAGACTACAAAGTTGAAGGTCATTCTTATCACATATATCAATGATAGTAAAATCAAAATAATTTTTCACTGAAGATATTAGCCTTTATCACCCATCTGACGTAGTGTTTGCCATGTTTTTCCAGTGTAGTTATACTTCCCCACTTTTTTAATACTCTCCACTTAGGAAAACTCATGGTGATTTAAAAGATATTTCCTTCAGAGATTTAGAAAAAAGGATGATGTAAGTGCTTAGAAGCACAGAATAAAGCAACAAAGTTACAAATATTAAGGTCAAATTCCTATGAAAGGGCAGACAGTTGGATCCTCAGCCTTGAAAAGAACTAAAGTCAGTTTATCTTCAAATGGAAGGTTGTCAGAGGAAGATGGCGGTGTAGGAGCATGCTGGGCTCACCACGTCCTTCTGATCACTTAGATTCCACCCATACCTGCCTAAATAACCCAGAAAACCACCAGAAGACTAGCAGAACGGAGTCTCTGGAGCCAAGTGCAGATGAGAGGCCCACAGAAGAGGGTAGGAAGGTGGAGAGGTGGTGCGCGCTCCACGGACTGGCGGGAGGGAGCCAGGGCAGAGGGGCGGCCCACCGGCAAAGCAGAACCCTCGAGTCTGGCTTGCAAAAGCGGAGGGGCCGGATACAGTGTATTCTGACAACAAGTGGGACTTAACATTTGGAAGGTTATAAGATAACAGCTCTGCTCAGAGAGCAGGAGAGCTGGAGGACAACGGGAGGGAGAGTTGTTGAGCCTCTGATGACAGAGCTCAGCTTGGCGGGGAACAAAGGCACTTGCCAGCATCATCTCCCTCGCCCATCCCCCAGCCAAAATCCCAAAGGGAACCAGTTCCTGTCAGGGAACTTGCTTGCACCGAGCAAACACCCAACTCTATGCTTCTGTGGATCCATCCCTCCGGCGGCTGGTCTGACTCCCTCTTGCTGCTGCATGTCCCTCCCGAAGTGGATCACCGAAGGATAAGTGACCTGACCCTGCCCCTCCCACCCCTGTGCACCTTGCGGATCCACTCCAGCTAATACGCCAGACCCGAGCACTACAAGCCAGGCGGTGTACAAGTAGCCCAGATGGGCCATGCCACCCCACAGTGAATACTGCTCATAGGAGAGGGGAAGAGAAGGTACACACCAGTCTGACTGTGGCCCCAGCAGTGGGCTGGGGGCAGATATCAGGTCTGACTGCAGCCCCGCCCACCAACGCAAGTTATTCAAGACAGCACAGGGGAGGTGCCCTGCAGTTCCACAGCACTCCAGGGACTATCCAAAATGATGAAATGGAAGAATTCCCCGCAAAAGAATCTCCAGGAAATAACAACAGCTAATGAACTGATCAAAAAGGATTTAAACAATATAACAGAAAGTGAATTTAGAATTATAGCCATAAAATTAATCACTGGGCTTGAAAACAGTATAGAGGACAGCAGAGAATCTATTGCTCTCTGGGACTAAGGGACTAAGGAACAGACAGGAGGAGCTAAAAATGCTATAAATGAGCTGCAAAATAAAATGGAGACAACCACAGCTCGGATTGAAGAGACAGAGGAGAGAATAGGTGAACTGGAAGATAAAATTATGGAAAAAGAGAAAGCTGAGAAAAAGAGAGATAAAAAAATCCAGGAGTATGAAGGGAAAATTAGAGAACTAAGCGATGCACTAAAGAGAAATAATCTACATATAATTGGTATTCCAGAGGAGGAGGAGATGTGGAAAGGTGCTGAAGGTGTACTTGAAGAAATCATAGCTAAGAACTTCCCTGATCTGGGGAAGGAAAAAGGCATTGAAATCTAAGAGGCACAGAGAACTCCCTTCAGATGTAACTTGAATCGATCTTCTGCATGACATATCATAGTGAAACTGTCAAAATACAAGGATGAAGAGAAAATTCTGCAAGGAGCTAGGGATAAACATGCTCTAACATATAAAGGGAGACTGATAAGACTAGTGATGTATTTATCTACTGAAAGCTGGCAGGCAAGAAAGGAATGGCAGGAAATCTTCAATGTGATGAACAGAAAAAATATGCAGCCGAGAATCCTTTATCCAGCAAGTCTATCATATACAATAGAAGGAGAGATAAAGGTCTTCCCAAACAAACAAAAACTGAAGGAATTCGTCACCACTAAACCAGCCCTACAAGAGATCTTAAGGGGGATCCTGTGAGACAAAGTACCAGAGACATCGCTACAAGCATGAAACCTATGGACATCACAATGACTCTAAACCCATATCTTTCTATAATAACACTGAATGTAAATGGACTAAATGCTCCAACCAAAAGACATAGGGTATCAGAATGGATAAAAAAACAAGACCCATCTACTTGCTGTCTACAAGAGACTCATTTTAGACCTGAGGACACCTTCAGATTAAAAGTGAGGGGATGGAGAACTATCTATCATGCTACTGGAAGCCAAAAGAAAGCTGGAGTAGCCATACTTATATCAGAAAAATTAGACTTTAAATTAGAGGCTGTAACAAGAGATGAAGAAGGGCATTATATAATAATTAAAGGGTCTATCCATCAGGAAGAGCTAACAGTTATAAATGTCTATGCGCCGAATACGGGAGCCCCCAAATATATAAAACAATTACTCACAAACATAAGCAACCTTATTGATAAGAATGTGGTAATCGCAGGGGACTTTAATATCCCACCTACAACAATGGATAGATCATCTAGACACATGGTCAATAAAGAAACAAGGGCCCTGAATGATACATTGGATCAGATGGACTTGACAGATATATTTAGAACTCTGCATCCCAAAGCAACAGAATATACATACTTCTCAAGTGCACATGGAACATTCTCCAAGATAGATCACATTCTGGGTCACAAAACAGCCCTTCATAAGTATACAAGAATTGAGATCATACCATGCATACTTTCAGACCACAATGCTATGAAGCTTGAAGTCAACCACAGGAAAAAGTCTGGAAAACCTCCAAAAGCATGGAGGTTAAAGAACACCCTACTAAAGAATGAGTGGGTCAACCAGGCAAGTAGAGAAGAAATTTAAAAAAATATGGAAACAAATGAAAATGAAAATACAAAAATTCAAACGCTTTGGGATACAGCAAAGGCAGTCCTGAGAGGAAAATACATTGCAATCCAGGCCTATCTCAAGAAACAAGAAAAATCCCAAATACAAAATCTAACAGCACACCTAAAGGAAATAGAAGCAGAACAGCAAAGACAACCTAAACCAGGCAGAAGAAGAGAAATAATAAAGATCAGAGCAGAAATAAACAATATAGAATCTAAAAAAAAACTGTAGAGCAGATAATTGAAACCAAGAGTTGGTTTTTTGAAAAAATAAACAAAATTGATAAACCTCTAGCCAGGCTTCTCAAAAAGAAAAGGGAGATGACCCAAATAGATAAAATCATGAATGAAAATGGAATTATCACAACCAGTCCCTCAGAAATACAAGCAATCATCAGGGAATACTATGAAAAATTATATGCTAATAAACTGGACAACCTGGAAGAAATGGACAAATTCCTAAGCACCCACACACTTCCAAAACTCAAACAGGAAGAAATAGAAAGCTTGAACAGACCCATAACCAGTGAAGAAATTGAATCAGTTATCAAAAATCTCCCAACAAATAAGAGTCCAGGACCAGATGGCTTCCCTGGGGAATTCTACCAGACATTTAAAGCAGAGATAATACCTTTCCTTCTCAGGCTATTCCAAAAAATAGAAAGGGAAGGAAAACTTCCAGACTCATTCTATGAAGCCAGTATTACTTTAATTCCTAAACCAGACAGAGACCCGGTAAAAAAAGAGAACTACAGGTCAATATCCCTGATGAATATGGATGCAAAAATTCTCAATAAGATACTACCAAATCGAATTCAACAGCATATAAAAAGAATTATTCACCATGATCAAGAGGGATTCTTTCCTGGGATGCAGGGCTGGTTCAACATTCGCAAATCCATCAACGTGATACATCACATTAATAAAAGAAAAGACAAGAACCATATGATCTGTCAATCGATGCAGAAAAAGCATTTGACAAAATTCAGCATCCTTTATTAATAAAAACCCTCGAGAAAGTCAGGATAGAAGGAACATACTTAAACGTCATAAAAGCCATTTATGAAAAGCCCACAGCTAATATCATCCTCAATGGGAAAAAACTGAGAGCTTCTTCCCTGAGATCAGGAACACGACAGGGATGTCCACTCTCACCGCTGTTGTTTAACATAGTGTTGGAAGTGCTAGCATCAGCAATCAGACAACAAAAGGAAATCAAAGGCACCCAAATTGGCAAAGATGAAGTTAAGCTTTCACTTTTTGCAGATGACATGATAATATACATGGAAAATCCAATAGACTCCACCAGAAGTCTGCTAGAACTGATACATGAATTTAGCAAAGTTGCAGGATACAAAATCAAGGTACAGAAATCAGTTCCATTCTTATACACTAACAATGAAGCAACAGAAAGACAAATAAAGAAACTGATCCCATTCACAACTGCACCAAGAAGCATAAAATACCTAGGAATAAATCTAACCAAAGATATAAAATATCTGTATGCTGAAAACTATAGAAAGCTTATGAAGGAAATTGAAGAAGATACAAGGAAATGGAAAAACATTCCTTGCTCATGGGTTGGAAGAATAAGTATTGTCAAAATGTCAATACTACCCAAAGCTATCTACACATTCAATGCAATCCCAATCAAAATTGCACCAGCATTCTTCTCGAAACTAGAACAAGCCATCCCAAAATTCATATGGAACCACAAAAGGCCCCGAATAGCCAAAGTAATTTTGAAGAAGAAGACCAAAGCAGGAATCATCACAGTCCCAGACTTTAGCCTCTACTACAAAGCTGTCATCATCAAGACAGCATGGTATTGGCACAAAAACAGACACATAGACCAATGAATAGAATAGAAACCCCCAGAACTAGACCCACAGATGTATGGCCAACTAATCTTTGACAAAGCAGGAAAGAACATCCAATGGAAAAAAGACAGTCTCTTTAACCAATGGTGCTGGGAGAACTGGACAGCAACATGCAGAAGGTTGAAACTAGACCACTTTCTCACACCATTCACAAAAATAAACTCAAAATGGATAAAGGAGCTGAATGTGAGACAGGAAACCATCAAAACCTTAGAGGAGAAAGCAGGAAAAGACCTCTCTGACCTCAGCTGTAGCAATTTCTTACTTGACACATCCCCAAATGCAAGGGAATTAAAAGCAAAAATGAACTATTGGGACCTTATGAAGATAAAAAGCTTCTGCACAGCAAAGGAAACAATCAACAAAACTAAAAGGCAACCAATGGAATGCCAACGGAAAAGATATTTGGAAATGACATATCGGACAAAGGGCTAGTATCCAAAATCTATAAAGAGCTCACCAAACTCCACACCCGAAAAACAAATAATCCAGTGAAGAAATGGGCAGAAAACATGAATAGACACTTCTCTAAAGAAGACATCCGGATGGCCAACAGGCACTTGAAAAGATGCTCAACGTCGCTCCTCATCAGGGAAATACAAATCAAAACCACACTCAGATATCACCTCACGCCAGTCAGAGCGGCCAAATGAACAAAACAGGAGACTATAGATGGTGGAGAGGATGTGGAGAAATGGGAACCCTCTTGCACTGTTGGTGGGAATGCAAACTGGTGCAGCCGCTCTGGAAACAGTGTGGAGGTTCCTCAAAACATTAAAAATAGACCTACCCTATGACCCAGCAGTAACACTGCTAGGAATTTACCCAAGGGATACAGGAGTACTGATGCATAGGGGCACTTGTACCCCAATGTTTATAGCAGCACTCTCAACAATAGCCAAATTATGGAAAGAGCCTAAATGTCCATCAACTGATGAATGGATAAAGAAATTGTGGTTTATATACACAATGGAATACTACGTGGCAATGAGAAAGAATGAAATATGGCCTTTTGTAGCAACGTGGATGGAACTGGAGAGTGTGATGCTAAGTGAAATAAGCCATACAGAGAAAGACAGATACCATATCTTTCCACTCTTATGTGGATCCTGAGAAACTTAACAGGGACCCATGGGGGAGGGGAAGGAAAAAAAAGAGGTTAGAGTGGGAGAGAGCCAAGGCATAAGAGACTCTTAAAAACTGAGGACAAACTGAGGGCTGATGGGGGGTGGGAGGGAGGGGAGGGTGGGTGATGGGTATTGAGGAGGGCACCTGTTGGTATGAGTACTGGGTGTTGTATGGGAACCAACTTGACAATAAATTTCATATATTAAAAAAATAAATAAAACACTTATGACTATTTAAAAAAAACAAATGGAAGGTTGTCTGTTTCATTTAGTGCTGATTATTGGTGTTAAGAGTTAGACTGTTTTGCCTTAATGAAGCTTAACTGTTATACTTAAAAGGCATTTAAAATTTTGTTGAAAGTATTCTTGACACAGTCACTGGAAATTGTTGAGGAAGAGATCAAAAGAAATTATGGAAGAGCCAAAACAAAAAAAAAGTAAATGAAAGTACTCTAAAAGAACAGGAGTCATTTAAAGATTAAAGAACCACAGAGGTTACTATTTTAGTGTATGAATAGAGACATGAATTTTATTACCAGAATCAAGTGTGCTTGAGCAAATAAATGTATTCCAGCTAAGAATCACAATTATTTGGTGCTGTTAAAAGGTTTTTATAATTTCTTCATCCCAGGTAATCAGAATATTTTTAACTGGCTTGAAAGGCAAAGGCTGATGGGTATGCCAGGATTAAGACAGACAAATCAGTTAAGTAACTCTAGAACGGTAAGATTTCTTTCATGGGCTAATAATGTTTTTCAACTCATTTATTCCTATTCTGATTAATTAGGAGAATATTTTGATTGAATTCTGGCAGATTTATTGATAATTAGTTTGGCTAAGTAAAATTTGCTGTGTAGTACAGAATATAGTGACAGCCCTTATGTGGAGCAATATTTATTAGGAGAGTTAAACCACTGGATTAGGTCCCTGCTTAAAAAGATAATGTTCAGTAAATTTTCCTCCATTTTATTTTGTGTCCCTCTTAAATAGGAATGGCAATGTGAATTAAAAATGGTAACTGTCTGCTTGTTGGGTTAATACTTTATGTAAAACATTCAACATGTTTTTCCTTTCTCCTTATAGAAATTAAAGAAGCTATGCATTTGTATTTATCAATTATACTCTTTTAAAATGGTTGGACATTTGACTATTGCATATTTTAAGTAAAAACAGTAAAATTTTAGGGTTTTCTTCAGAATTATGGTAGTAGCAGAAAGCAATTATTAATGTTTGTAGTGAAATAGGTAGAAAGAATACCTTTATTGAAATAGATGCCTAAAATATTTCAAAAGTGAGTTTTGAAAGAAAATGGCTAAGGTCTTATTTCAGACCTATATTTGTCTCACTTATAATGATAATAGCTCAGTCTCCCTGCTGTCAACATCACCCTATGCAAATCCATTTCCCAAGCCTATCAGGTTCATGGTTTTAAATCCCTCATCTGATAATACTACACTTAGTAAAAATAAATAAATAAATAAATAGTGTGACACTGAAGAATAGTTTTACTCTTAGTATATTTCTCTTTTTTTATTTTTTTTCAATCTTTATTGATGTTGAGAGAGAGAGACAGAGTGTGAGCGGGAGAGGGCTAAGAGAGAGAGGGAGTTACAGAATCAGAAGCAGGCTCCAGGCCCTGAGCTGTCATCACAGAGCCCAAAGCAGGGCTCAAACTCACAATGGAGAGATCACGATCTGAGCCGAAGTCAGATGCTTAACGGACTGAGCCACCCAGGCTCCCCTCTCTTAGTATATTTCATAGGGCTGACCAGTCTAGGACTCAGGTCTCTCTACTTGAAAGTTAGACTTCAGGTATGCTAATATGTTCGTTGTCCTTATTTTCTCACGCTTCTTCTGTTTGCATTGATGTTGTCTCCACTCACAGTATCTTACTTTCATTTTTTAAGACTCTATTAGGTACCTCCTCTGTGAATTCTCCCCGTATTTCCCAGAAGCACTTTCTTGCCTCTTCATTTAGCCACTCCCCTTATTCCTGACTAGTGTGTACTCTACTGTTTGGGTACTGCTTGCTCAGTCCTTCTTATTTGACTCCAGATTGCATAAGGAAGTTTGCATTTTGCATACCTCATCTCAAGTGAATAGCACACTTACCATCAAAGGGTAAGCCAGTAAATAAATATTGATAGAGGAAAGAAAAGGAAAATGTATATTGATTTTAATTTCAGTAAGAAAAATAAATGTCATCAAAAATACCTAAATAATTTCATCTTGTTTAAAGTATAGGACAGATTTTCTTTCTCTGTTGTTTAATATGATAGATACTGAGATACAACATTGTTCCCTTAAAATTTCTTCTTGAGAAAGAATATTTGTTAGCCAAAATATTACAAGAGAAAAATTCTTAGCTAAGGATTTATTTCCTCTTTTTCTCCTTTGGAGGAATCAATTAACAACTGGTTCCTGCATGCATAAAAACCTGATGTTACAAGAGCATCTAACATAATACCCTGCCTCTGTTTAGAAAATACAAAGAAGCAAAGAGAAGTTAATATTTTTAACTTTTACAACAATAATTTCTAAATAATACTTCCAGAAATCTCTTCTTACAACCACCATACCTGGGTAGTGTAAGTTCCCTTTTTAAGCTGCTATTACTCATTACTATCCCGACTTATATTTAGAATTCAGGATGTTTTCTCAAGACTGAATCTAAATTCTGAATCTAAATTCTGAATTCTGAATTTTTCTAAATTCTGAATCTCTAATGGTGATCACATGTATAGCTGGAAAGGTAAAGATCATGTGTGGTTTAAAGAAGCTCTATTGCTGAAAAATTCTGATTCCACCCACCATGATTATCCCCCTACACACACACACACACACACACACACACACACACACAAACACACACACACACCTGTACAGAGCAACTAGTCTACCCTTTAGAAATTACAAGGATGGTTAGTGCCCCAACTTAGACTATGACTTCACAAATACAAATATGTACACACAAAAAGAGAGAGAGATCCACCTTTAAAAGAAGTGTAGGTGTGAAGTGTTGGCATATGGAGTTGACTGCAAGCAAGTGGAAAAAAACTGAATTCAGTCATTAATGAGCCATGGTACCTTTGGTCAAAAAAAAAAAAAAAGACTATGGAAAACTCAAGATGATATTTGGGTGCCTAATATTCTACAAGCTGCAGCCGGGCTGAAGAGTGCATATTTTTCAAAGGTGTTTTCAGATGTGGCTTAAGAGAATAATGGGGAAGGACCTCCCAGAGCACAGAACTAAGGGCTTATAGAGAATTATTAGTTTTTTGGCTACTTCCAAGAAGTAGATGAGGTGAGCTGGTGCGTTAAAAATTATTCTCTATCCCCCAAATTTAGCATTGTTATAGAACATCAACTGCTTTGTATCTCCAATTCTTCTATCTGAAAAAGACTGTGTGATTAATTAGTCCCTAATTGTTGTTAGAGGTGTGTGTGTGTGTGTGCAGGTAATCTTTTTCAAACTCCAGCCTTTGAATCAAGAAGATTCACATCTGGAACAAATGCCAAGGCTGTATCAAGATCCTGGACTTTGAGCCTTACACTGTGATTTGATAGGACTTTTTGGTAACTCCTTTGAAGGAAATAAGGACATTTTAACTAACGAAAGGAAGGAAATGAACAACACAGCCAAAATATTGTCTGTGGTAGATTACAATATTCTTTCCAATTACTTGCTGTAACAGGATTATTTAACCCTGTCCATTACCATGTGAGGGTCAATACCTCCCTATGGGAGGAGTACATTTCCTCAGCTCATCAACTTCTCGTTTTACTTTTCTCGTCAGTAGAATGTGTGAACAAGTCTGAGTACAATGAGAAGAAGGTTTATGAGTGACAATATGATTCAGCACTTTTCCTTTTTTCCTTCTGCCATGTGAACAGCACACTTCAATATAGGCTGTTGCCTGGTTGCTAGAATAAAAAAGACCCATAGAAGACTACTGGGGTGCAGGCAGTTGAATTGCAGCTGCCACAGCTTTTACGTAACTTGAGCAAGAAATGAACCTCTGTTATTTCAAGCTTTTGAGATTTAGAGGTTATTTCCAAGGCATAACCTACCAATAGCTGAATAGTAGCCATCCAAGAGCCATCTTCTCATTTTACTTATACAACCTGCCACTCTGCTCCAAAGTTTCTATTAAATAAATACTAGGTATGCACTTGAGTGAAAGCCATGGAGATGTCTAGTCACTCATCACTGAGGTTCCCGTTTGAGAAAAGCCCCATTATAGATTTTGTCTCCAATGACTACATGAGTCCTCAGTTGACTTCAGCAATCAAATCCTTGAGAAATTGGAATTTCTTTTGATGAACAACCAACATTGCTAATAAGAATAAAACTGAAATGTAGGCATTGATTACCCAATGCATATGTCTGAATGGATGAGAATTCATCCATCAGTACAAAATAACTTGTCTCTTGTAAATTAGTAAGGCAAAGATCAATAATTTCATACAAAAAATGGGCATGAAGAAATTAAAACATGTTAAATGAGAGTTGCATACAAAGGAAAATAAAAATTAACAAGACATGGGGTGCCTGGGTGGCTCAGTTGGTTAAGTGTCTGACTGTGGCTCAGGCATTGAACTCATGGTTCATGAGTTTGAGCCCCATGTTGAGCTCTGGGCTGACAGGTCAAAGCCTGAAACCTACTTTGGATTTGGTGTCTCCCTCTTTCTTTCTGCCCCTCTCCTGCTCACACTCTGTCTCTGTCTCTCTCTCTCAAAAATAAACATTATTTCTTTTCATTAACAAGACATAATTTTTAAATATTAATAAATTTAACATACATAATGAATTGTGATAATTCACTGCACTGTCAATCATTTGAGTAAATAAGGGGATCCTCTATATTGGTGATAGAACTTTTCAAGACGATAGTTTAGCAATATCCATCAAAATTCTAAAGACACATAGGTTTTAACTCAACAGTTGTATCAGTTGATTATACATATATACTTACATGTAAGCAAAATGACCTATATATAGAGAAAGATAGATATAGAGGTATTTAAGGATATTTAATACAACATTATTTGTAATAGTAAAAAACCGGAAATAATCTAAATGTCAACAGGGGAAATAATGAGATGTCCATGTAGACATTATAAAGGATTAGTAATTTTATGTATAATCTCTGCAAATATATCCAAAATATAACATTATGTGAAAAAAGGAAGGTGAAGAAGAGTGTGAAGTATGATGCTATATAGATCAAATTAAAATATATATTCACCCCAATATATGTGTACACATATAGGATGACCAACTATCTCAGTTTGCTCCCTTCTAATTTTTACCTGTTGTCCTGGCATAATTAATACTTGCACACCATTTCATTTTCAAAAGTGTCTCAGTTTGGTCAATAAATTATATGCATACCTTTTGTTTCAGTACATACGCCTAGACTACTTACACTACTTCTTGAAGTATGTACAAGAAATACAATAATGGCTGCCACCAGGATGGCTCTGGGTCCGCAATGGAAAGAACACTTAATTTACTTTATATGTCTTTTATGTAGCATGTATTGTAACCCTGTGCATGGATTTCCAATTCATAAATTACTATTAAACATTTGAAACTAATTGCTCAAATTTATCTCCATAAGATTTTTGTAGAATATGAAAATATTGGGAAATACAAGAATAACAGTTAAAATAATACAATATTATACTAGGTAATGTGCAAAGAAATAAGTGAATGAAATCATTATTAGAGAATGTTTAAGGGCGCAGTGATCTAGGATTGCATTCTGCTGCTAAAATACCAAATTATGGCCCTAAAGGGAGTATAATTTTCTCCTTGACCTCTTCATGTTTTGCAAAAATAAGATGTGTGAGATAATTATAATGCCTTCTAGTAATTAAATCGACTCTTATTTTGTAAATAAATCTTATGTATTTTCAGTTCTCACCAGGATACATTATCTGAGTTTTGTAGTGGTCTTCAAATAGAGAAATTTTTTCTCAAAATCCTTTTTTATTTTATGTTTTTAAGGCCAGAAAGCTATCACAAAATCAAGTATTTTGGGACAGGCCTCATTAATTATTTGTTAGAATATAAGATTCTGATATGGAAGCAAATTTTCTTGGCCGGTTCTCTGTGATAATCCATTAGTTATAATAGTGCCTGGCATACTGTAAGTATGCAATAAATATTTCTTGAATAAATGAATAAATGGATTAATGAAGCAAAGATTTGACAGGTATTCTTATACTATAATATTGGTATAGAAGTTGGCATAAAATTTTTTTCAAGGTAAGGTATTTTAACACAACCATCAAATTTCAAATGTACTTTTTGAGCCTGCAATTTTATTTCTAGAAATTTATCCTGTGAAGATACTCATAATATGCACTAGAATTCACACACTCTTTCAACATATATGTTCAGTGGGACATTACTACAAATAGTAAAAATGTCATAAATATGTGTCCATTTTTAGGGGAAATGATTAAAGTCAATTATTTTAGATCCATAAATTGAATATAATGAAAATAAAAAAATTGATATGTATGTTCTGAGTTTAAAATTATAAAAAAGAAAAGAAAGCACAAGGGGAAGAAAAGAAGGGAGAAACCTATCAGCAAAGCATCCCTAGATTGGCACAAATTTGAAAATGTATACTTAGCAATGAAATCAACTAAGTAATTATCTTTTATAAATATGACTTAAAAATTAACTATAAAGTTTTACAGAAGTATCTAAAATTAATATAAATATGTGTGTTTAGTTGATTATAATTTTAACTATTACAAAGCTCCACAAAAGCTGGTATCCTGATTTTCGTGTTCACTTCTTTGCTGATTGACCCAATTGGGAGTAGATACTCAATAATTATGTGATTTCTAGATGATGTATCTAAAACTAACCTATCAAGTGGTATCCCAGAAATATAGTAAAAAACTCGGGTATGGAGTAATATATAGTCTATAATATATATAAACACATTTAAAATAAGAAGGTTGGACAAATTTCTCCAAACAAGTCTACATATTTAAACATTTTACCGTGCCTTACATTTGGGAAAAGGCCCATTGTTCAATATTTTCTTGACTTTACTTTGAACTGCTGCATTATTGTATACATACAACAAGGCACAGGTAGGCTCCAGCTTCTTTCCTACTTTTTACTTCCTCTGGCAGCCTAAACAGCTTAGCTATCTCCATGCACTTTGTATTAGGTAATGCTGTTAACTAAGATCATTATGCAGATGTGTGCATCTACAAAAATCAATACCTAACAAGCATCCCCTGTTCCCCACCTCCTGGCTCACGAACATAAAACGACTTTTATTTGGTTGGAGAATGCAACTTCTGTTTGTGCACAATGTGTATAATTCTATTTATTCATCTCATGATCTGTGTTCTGTTCAGATAGAACAAATTGATTTTAAACTGCCGATAGTCCACATCTCTTTACTATGATGTAATGTAAGGCATGAGTTCATATTTGATTTTCAAACTCATCATAATCCTTAAACTTGTTAAAGATTGTGACTTTATAATGGATTTTTTAAAGTAGTGTTTCTTTGAAAAAAGTAATCCCACTATGCCTTTTGGTGATAATAAGTTTGTGAAGATCTTGAGGTAGTTTTTGGAAGTAAAATGTCGGAAAACTTTTAGATAGGATTATTTGTGGGACTCAATTTCATTTTATTGACATTTATATAAACAATATGTTCCAGTGTTGTGTTGTTAGAATACACAAGAGAATGAGCCAAAGAGCCAGAAGCCATTCAGAAGAATGAGAGCCCTAAGTGCCCAGACTTCTATGGCAACACTTCCAGATGGGCCTTGGTGAGTTGACAGATGATAAAGTTATGACCGGGTAAAAAGGAACCCAAATGACATTTTTCTATTATTTTTAAAGCCTAAGAAGACCTATGTAATTGAAATATTCATTTAAAAAACTTTGAACTCTGAGTAAGAAGGAAACAGACTATAATTTAAATATTCCTTGACCTCCTGGTTTCAAACAGGTTAAAGCATACCAATTTTAAGGAAAATATCTATTTCCAAATAATTATAGTCCTTGGGCTTGTGAGAGGATAATATCTTGAAAGGCATTAACTATAATAGATGTATGATAACTGCCATTTGACTGACACTCAGGTACTACTTGAAGGACTTCTCCAAGGACAGAAGATTCTTTCTATCTCATAAAAAGCTGGATGCCCCCGAAGGAGGAAAGACTAAGTGTTCTTGAGAAGATTTTTATTTGCATATGTTTTCAGCAGAGAATTACAAGAGAAATCATTATACTATTAAAATTAAATCCATACAATAAAAATAACACTTATAGAGCTTTTACAATTTGTCAGGCATTTTATCCATCTGAAGTCTCTTCTAAATCTCAAAAAAAAAAAACAAAACTCCACATGATATAATTTTATAAATAAAGTGACTAGGGCTTAGAAAGGTTAAAAATTCCCAAAGGTTCTACCTCTAGTAAATGGTAAGGCTCAGATTCAGATATAGGGAATTGTACTGAATGCAGTAAGTTATAAAAACTAAGGATAAATTTTTACTGAAAGTATTTTTATTTTAAAATTATGAATGTCTAATTGAAATAGGAGAGTATTATTTTAGTTGTTTCACCCATTTCCAAAAAAATTTACTCAATTATAAGAGGTGTTTATCTTGATTATTAGGTATTATTATTGGCATATGATAAAAACAATCCCAAATTATCATGGATTTTGCCTCTTAAGAGATATATAGTCATTAATATCGAAATATAGGAAGCTACTTAATAAACAGATGCCTCTACTTGTAGTATGTTTTATGTAGAATTTCTCTTCACCTTTGTGGTTCATAAAAAAACAACCAAACATTAGATGTAAGAAAGGCAGAGGTTTATGTTTTATATTTAATAAAACTTAAGAAGAAATGCATTCTGATATAAACATTGTACTTGCTATATAGAATTTGGTTAATGCATATTTATTTTTTAATATATTAATTAAATCTAAGATTGCACAGATATAAAAAAATAGGCAAGGACATTTAAGAATAAAGCTGTGCATTTGGACATTATACAATGTTAGACAATTCATCCTGATGTATTTCTAATGAGGTAAAATAATTATGTTCAAAAATTGTTATTCTATGTATTTTTAGTTTATGACTTACTCTTATTTTGCATATTGATTTGTTTTACATTAATCAATTATTTGTAACACAGAAATATCTTTGGGCTAAAAGAAGCAGAAAGAGTTTGATACAATTAAATGCATTATCATTATCAATAAATATGTGATAAAAAATTAGGGCCCAAGGCATAGTGCTCACCTTTGCTGATCCAAAAAAAATACTAGTTAGAATGTATATCCTAATGGAAGCTACTTGGGGAGAAGTAAGAAGTGTATATGAAAGATAAGTGAGATTTTTCAAAGGTTGATGGAAGTTGTAAATTATTTGTGATCTATTAGTTGTGGAAAGATGCAATGAAGGCAGGCAGTATTCTAATTCTGAAGGAGTCCATTTTGTTAGAGGGTGACAATCAGTTAAAGAAAAACAAATCACATTAAAATGACATGATGACAGCTGATATGAGAAAGTTAAGTACCTTCTCACGGTGGGATAGAGGATAGCCATGCAGATCTGAGCAAAGCAAAGCATGAAACAATGATGAGGTAGGACTAAGTTGCTGATACGTTCTTGCATACCTTTTGCAAATGCACAACCTACTACATAAGCATTTTTCAAGGTGCACAGTTATGAAGGAAAAATGTGTACGTTTAATTTTAATTGAAGGGATTTTTACTAAGCTTTGAAAATGGTCCTTAATTCCCCCCTATACTTTACTTGTATCCTCCCCTAAGAGCACACAGATTCCCAGTCACAGCACTATTTGAGAGACTCAGTGTATTATGTAATGGATTATAAGGCTATAAATAATGTCATAAATAAAGCCAATGTAATTATATCCCAACAAAGGATGAGAATCCATTCGTAAACTACAAACAATCCAGCTGAAGAAACATGTTTTCCTTAAGATAATGAAGTATAGAACGTGTGAAATTTATTTTGCAAGTAAGCCTGAGATTTTATGTATGTCAACCTTGGGAGAGGCTATATGTTTTCCATGAAAGATATAAAGGATTCCTTTCTTAAAAAATTAGAAGCAGAAAAGTTTCAAGCTTATTTCAGTCATGAGTATGTCGTAGCTAAATTAAAATCTACAGTTTTATATCTGGTATTCAAAAAGAGTGCTTCAAATTGAAGAACTTTCAGTTATTTGTTTAAACATGGATGTTAAATCACTCTGAGATTTTCTCAGGTAACAGAACATAATGGAACTTACAGATGTTAGCCTGCGAATTCATAACTATGACTCGCCTATTAGAAATGGGAATACTTGATGACCTCGATTCCATTCACAAGGAAAAATGAAAAGAGCAATGACAACTAGATTCACCTCTTGCCTACACTTTATGTAAAAATGATTCAAACTACCCAGAGCTTTAAACTCAATTACAAAGGGAAACTAGGATTTGAAGTTATCTTGTAAGCAATAACACAGGTAGCCGGGTTAAGTCTAGAAGTATTAACCTGTGTGTTGTCTACGCATTTCCCTACTTACCTTCCAGCATTTCATTGGAACCTTAAGCTTCTTTCATCCCCTCTCTCAGCACACATAGAAACAAAAACGAAGTAGAGAAAACACTAGCCTAAGTAATAAACTGAAAGATTCTAACATGTGCTTGGAGAGCAATTTTTCTCCATCCAAAGATGATTTTAGACCTGAGGTAAATGAGGAGAGGGAGAGACTGATGGCATAGGGGATATGTAGTATGAAAGGAAAGAGTGGACAAATAAGAGTCATCGACATGAAAAAGGACACAAGTTCTAGAATGTTGCTGCTTCTGCATCCCTGTTTATTTATAGCATTTGGACCACTTGCCATCTCACAGTTTGAACCACTAAACTCATCTGAATAGGAGTAGGTGGTCCTGGACATTTTGTATGGCAATAGGATATGGGAAAAAAACACTTTCCCTATCCCATTTTATGAAGGAATTGAATAAAACTAGTTTGCAATTTTCCTGTTAAGCTAGGTCATTGTTGCACCCTATGCTATTTGATATATACCATTTAAATGACCTGTTAGTTCCAAATGTGTGTGGCCTTCTATTGATCAAAGTGGAATATCATATGTATTTTTAAAAATACAGTTTATTTTTTCTAAACACAGCGTGCTGCCATAGTACAGTCCTCTAGATGTTCTACTCAATCCAAAGAAAGGGGGGTAAGTTAGTCTCTTAAAAAAAACATTAAGTTCTCTCCTGTGAACAAAAATCAACCAGGAGATCTTATTCAATCTATTTATTACATTCACTATTAGTATGTGACTTTCAGAATGTGAAGTATCCGCTTCAAAACACCACATGAGAATAACTACTGCAAAATATGAGCTACTTGTTTTTCAAAATGGCAGTGCATTTATGTATGTTCAGCTCCTCTTCAGAGAGATGACACTTATACTATTCTTCAGGGAAGTTGCATAGGAGCATTTTCTAAGTTTTAGAATTGACTCTAAATTTCACTTTTATAAGAGTTTTATACTCAAGTATGTTTTATCTAACATCACAGAATGGCAAGTTTGTGGGCATTGCTGTATCACCAAGATATCAATGAAACTTATTAATTTACAGCCACATGCAGAGAGTTGGGGAAAAAAAAAACCTTGGGGAGAGTTTAGATAGTAGGAAATGAAAAATAAATTTTAATAGCCACTTAAACATCACCAAGAATTTAGTTTGTAGTTGTTATCCCAAAACAATTTCAGGATAGGTCAAGAGATTTTCAAAGTGTTTCCCTACACAAGAAATCTGCTATTACACATTGGTAAGATCTTTTGAAAACAATATGGTGCATGACTCAAATCAAAATATATTATAAACAATCTCTTGATTGGGTCATCCCACTTCTGAAAATTTGACTTAAGGAAACAGTTCTCTAAAAGTAGAATGCTAAAATAAAAAAAAAAAAAAGAGGTTAGAGTGGGAGAGAGTCAAAGCATGAGAGACTCTTAAAAACTGAGAACTGAGGGTTGTTGGGGGGTGGGAGGGAGGGAAGGGTGGGTGATGGGTACTGAGGAGGGCACCTTTTGGGATGAGCACTGGGTGTTGTATGGAAATCAATTTGACAATAAATTTCATATACTGGAAAAATAAAATAAATAAATAAAAATAAATAAAAAATAAAAAAATAAAAGTAGAATGCTATATGCTTAGCAAAAGATTGTTAAAAATTTACCTGTGAAATCATAAAATTGAAAATTTTTAAATATGTCTAAGGAAGTGTTTATACATTATGGCGTATGAGCTAAAAGGAATGTTATATAAATAAAAAATGACAAATATGAAGGATAAAGGAAAATGTTCATGCGAAAAAGCCTCGGATTATACTTTTTAAAGCTGGTAAATGTAACATGTTACATAAAGTTAAAGTGATAGAGAAAGACAAAAATACTTATTTGATTAGAGTCAGCAAAATTATACTTATTGTGAATTTTATTGAATATATTGTACTGCGTTAAATACCTATGATTAAGGGCTAAAACAAATTCATGTCAATTTCACCCCTTGAGGAAGTCTACCAGTAACGTTAGAATCAAAGTATTATTGGTGTCTTTTCTTTTCAAAATTAATGTTTTTACATTCTTATTGAAAATGTTTTATTTTTAAATGACAAGGAATTGTACATTAAATATGGTAATTTTTAACCACTACCTTTTCTTCTAAGAAAGAAAAGTCGCAATTTTGTAGCTCTGGCCCAAATCTTTTTTTCCTTAATGAGGCTAGGCATACAGTAGGAAACTGATAAAGATCTTGTTGACAAATGGAAATTGCTAGGAATTAAAATTAGCCTGCTTATACTAATCAATAGTTAGAAGACATTGAGGCATATACATTCATTAGAAAATCATTACTGCACATAAAAGATGTATTTGAAGCCACAGTAATGTAAAACTTTAAAAGATGTGTTTATTGCACGTCTTAATAGGTGAAGAGTGATAAGGAAGCAGTCATTAGTGCAGTGTTTGTAAAGTGTGGTAAATGGACCATTGCAGTTCTCTGTGGTCAAACACATTTTCTGCAGATGGAGCTGCTGCCTTTTAGAGTAAGGTGAGAGAGAGAAGAAACAATTTTCTCTGTGTTTACCCAATTTGAAATGTGAAATGTATAATCCATTCAGATTTTGATTCAATATTGTTATATTCTTAGCTCTCTACCTATCTATCGAGAGAGAGAGCCAGCATGTGTGTATGCACATGAACAAGGAAGGAGCAGACAGAGAGAGGAAGACAGAGAATCCCAAGCAGGCTCTACGCTGTGAGCACAGAGCCTGAAGCAGGGCTTGATCTCACAAGCTGTGAGATCATGACCTGAACCGAAACCAAGAGTCGGACCCTTAACCAAGTGAGTCACCCAGGCAACCTAACAATCTCTTTATTTTTAAAGTTTTCCCATGAACTACAAAATCACATTGTTGAGTTGGTCTCTGTTACAATTCATTAAACAAGGCTTGGTGATTTTTGTCAAAGTGTCTCACATCATTTACTTTTTATTGTTTATGTTTAATAATTTATCATAGGTCACATTTCACTGCCATTACTCTAATTTAAGACATGAATCAGTGACTCAAAAATGATTTAACAGTTGTGGGGATGGACCAACTAATGTGAAAAATACATTCAGGATAATGTATGTAGGAACTTAGAACACACATAGAATGTGTAAACCTTGTGCTGGGAAAACTCTAATTTCACATAAGTAGCCATCAAAGATAACTTTTTTAAATGGGATGTTTAAGGATGAATATTCTAAAACTGGATTTTATTGGAGAATTTCATCGTGTCTTAAATATTTCTCAAAGAGTAACATAAAACCACTAGAGAGTTTTCATCATTTTCTGTCAAACCCAAGCGACTTCTCTGGAATACAGTTGATATGTACACAATAAACATCAAGTAATTTTTCTAGGTATAGGGCAGCATATTCTGGCTTTGTAAGGAGGTCTTCTGTGTATGCTTATAGTATTATTCCAAACTGTGTTATTAATACTAATTTTGTGATCATGCTTTTTATTGAAATGATTAGTTGTTAAATGTAAGGTAGAGAACAAAATTACAGAAGCTTTATGAATATTTTTACTCCTTAGATGGAAAAGAGGTTAAAAATCACAACTTTTGCAGAGAAATATATAAAACCAATTCTGAACTTAGACACTCAGAAAAACAGAAGTAGCTATTGGAAAATATTCTTTTCATAAATGCAATGTTGACAGTGATATGAAATCAATGATACATGATGTGAAAAAATATTTACTATTATGTAAACATATCCATTTGCTTTCTTTTTAGATGATTGATATCACTAAAGTACATAGGATGTTTGTGTGTGTGTGTGTGTGTGTGTGCGCGCACGTATGCACACAAAGCTTATCCACATATCCTATGTATATGGATACACACACACGTATACATGTATGCATTACTGAAGTGTATATCTATATTTGAAAGAGAAGTATGCTACTTGTTAATGAAATTATATACATTATAAAGAAGTTTTTCATTTTATAATCTATGCAATAAACTGCAAGTGGATCAAAAATGATTGAGTTGTAGGAGTAGCAAAGAAGTATTTATGTGTATAGGTAGGGCTTTTTATTTTTAGTACCTTCAGTGTTTTTCCCTTAGAAAAGTAAATAAACCCCACCACCCCATATCATCTGATAGCTATTGCCCTATCAGTCAATTATTTGTCAGTACTTTGCTCTACTTTTCTAAAGAAAGGGTAATATTCATGCTCTTCATTTATTCACCTGGTACAGATTTCTCTACCAGTCCAATTTGACTTCAAGCACAATAGTGCCTCAAACAATTCTTGATAAGGAAACCAATAAAATTATTTTCTCTAAAACCATCAAGGATTTTCTAGTATTTACTTTTAGTTCTCAATAGCATTTGAAAACAGCCATTTTTTAACTTCCTTAAATAATATTTGTTTGTTCCACTCTGGAAATCTTTTTACCTCATAATTTATTACTACATTGTCAGATTTTACGCTGTTATTTTTTTTTAAGTTAGCGATTTTATCTCTTTGTAGAGTGACCATCAACAAATATGCCATTCCCCAAGACAGAAGTCTCACCCTTTTCCACCACTGTCAATCATTACATCCTTTTTGAAACTTACTTTCCTAAAATTTGACTTCCATGATAAATTATCATTCTCATTTTCTATTTTTATCTTTTGGTCTGACTTGGCTTTTTTGTTGTCAAATTCATCATTCTTCACTCAGTGTTGTATTTTTTAGTTCATTACAATTTGTCTTAAATTATCTTTTCTTTTATTCTATATGGCCTAAGATATTTCATCTAAGCTAACAGTCTCAGTCATTACTTATATACAGATGGCTCAAGAGTGTCTCCAACTCATAGTTCATTGTCCTACTCCAGAACTGTGTCTCTAATAACCTCTTACATTTTTAGGTAATAAATGCAGCATATTTCGGAATGAACCCATGCCCCCCCCAACCTTCCAAGACACCTTTTCCTTTATTCCTAGAATAGTAATAAGAACGACTGTGTTATCCTGATAGTGAATAATCTAGAAGTTACCCTACGCGCTTTGTCCATTCCCAGTACTGATTCATTACTGCTCTGTAATTTACTTCTTAAATAGCTCTCACATCTTTGTTTTTCATCATCTCTATTTCCTTCTTCATAGTTCATGCTTTGAAATTCTCCTGCCTGGGTTAGTACAGTACATTCTTAGCTCTATTCCCATAGACACTTTTGCCTTGCCAAAGAATATTCTCCACATTACAGAGTAACAATTTCAAAGCAAATTTATTTATGTTACTGTTTTTCTGCTTAGCCCCCCTATTTATCTAACATGTATTTATTGAGTACCAAGTATGTGCGAGGCATTGCTCTATATACAAAGAACAGTTATAAGCAAATATATATGTATGTATGTATATATATATATATATATATATACACACACACACATATAGGCATTTATGTGTGTATGTGTGTATATATATATATATATATATATCAGTAGACATATATATATATATCAGTAGACATATATATATGTATATATATCAGTAGATATATATATAGTATATATAGTATATATATTGTATACATATATATAGTATATATATATATATATATATATATACACACTATATATACATATCAGTAGTAGTGTTTTTTACTTAAAAAAAAGGCAACAAAAAATAGATTTACTCTCTTTTGACAAACCTCACTGTGGATTGCAATTTATAAGCAAACTGATTTATTTTTATATTCATTAAATGAGTATGTATTTGGAGTTCAATAACAGGTGTTTTGTCCTCCTACCTCTCTGGCTGCTCCTGCTGAGTCAGGCTCCTTGCATCTTCTTCACTACCTAATTGCACTTTGTGTGATCACACCTAGTCCCATGGCTTGAAACACGATTTGCTTCTTACTGCCAAATATAGAGCTCTAATTTCAGCCTCATTCTTGAGTTCTGTACTCATATACGTTGCTTCACATTCAACAATTCACCTTGCATGTCTACTGAGTATCCCAAACTTGCATTTCCAATACAAAACTACTGAACCTTTCTCCAGCTGATTTTATTCCCATCTTAAGAAATTGTACAATTCACCTGATTGCTCTGGAAAAAGTTTTATAGTCATCCTTGCCTCCTCTCTCTCATAGCATGTATCTGATATATTAGTAGATCCTATGCACTTTGCTATCATAATATATCCTGGATACAGTCAACTTTTTACCTCCCCCATTGCTTCAACTTATGTCAGGTCAGTATCTTCTCCATCTGGATCATTGCATAGCCTCCTAACTTGTTTCACTAATTTTCATTCTTGTGCTCCTATAATTGTTTATATATAAAGTATCAAATTTCTTAAAAACATATCAGCAGGAACTGGTTTTTCCCTATCCTCAATCATTCAGTGGTTTCATACTTTATTTAGTTTAAAACACTCTTCTTGAAAAACCTTACATGATCTGTCCCAACCTCTCCCATGTCCTGCTCTCTAAGACCTAATCTCCTACCATGCTCCTTCTCACTCCAGTCAAACTGCTTGGCTATTTTTTGTGGGTTTTTTTGTTTGTTTTTTTTTCTGCCAAGGATTCCCCCATTTAGGATCTCGCTTTCACTGCTCTTGCTGCCTGAGACACTTTTTGTTTGCTTCTCACTTTTGCATACATCTTCTCAAATTTTGCCTTAACAGAGAATACCACAAAAATAAAATAGCTCTTCTTATTCTTTTCCTTCTATATATTGCTTCATTTTTCTTCAACACATACATTGTTGCCTGAAATTTCATTTTATATTTATTTGATAGTCTACGTCTTCCTTTTAAGAATGTAGCCTCTATCAAGCTAAGGATGGAATATATATACACACATATACATGTATATATGTACATACATACACATATACACATATATGTGTGTATATATATACATATATACATGTATACACATATATATGTATATGTGTATATATGTGTGTGTATATACACACATATATATATATATGATCCAAGTCAGGAAACCAGGAACTTAGGAACTCGTGACAATCCTTTAACATCACCATCTCTGATGAAGTGCTGAAACTTTCCCATTTCCCTTAAGGAGAAATCTCTCCATATTTCCATCCTATGTATGTATGTTTGTGTGTGTGTGTGTGTGTGTGTGTGTCAATTTTCCAGACAGTGAGTGTGTATGTTTGTTTTGAAAAAGATATAAGAAATATAAGTTAGGTTTTTTAAGACAAGAAACTCCCTGGATATGCAAACTTCTTACAACAATAGCTATGTATCATTAAATAAGAACTGGAAGTATTAATGTAAGATGCAAACAATACCGTTGTTACTAATATGAAATTATTAACATTTTTATAACACTTTGTGTTCTTTCCCAATAAATCACTTTTTCTTAATTTACCTCAATGTTATGGTCCATTCAATTCCAAATGTCTATTCAATGATCCAGAGATGTCAAAGAGTTTAAGAAATGCTGCATTAATGAATCGTCTGGATCCATAAACCAAAAATTCCAACTTTATCCCAGTAGTTGGCATATACTCTGTTCTTGGAAAAAGCCAAGTGTATGATGATTGAGGAAGATAGACATCTACTTTTCCAGGCCCCAAAGCCATGTATACTTCTATCTAATAGTAGATAGATTTAATTTGACAATAAATGGTAAGTCACAACTGAATCATAGAGACTGTAGTAATATTTTATTCTTGTTCCATTACACATATTATTTTATTTTATTCACTTATTTATTTCAAGAGACAGCGAGCGAGCCAGAGTGAGAGAGTGAGCATAAGTGGGGGAGGGGCAGAGAGAGGAAGAGAGAGAATCTTAAGCAGGGTCTGCCCTATCAATACAGAACATGATGCAAGGCTCGAACTCACAAACCTTGAGATCATGACCTAAGTCAGATTTGTCCCCAAATATACATGGGGAAACCAAGAATCGGACACTCAACTGACTGAGCTACCCAGGTGCCACAAAGCATGTTTTTAATATAAGTAAATATATTTCTAACAATTATTCTGACAAGGGTCAAAGCCTCTTTGAAAATACTTCTGTGAGAAAGAAGTTTGTTTTGTTTTTCAACAGGTAAAGGCACAGACTTCTCTCTGTAACATTAAGGAAAATGAGAACAAGAGGTCAATTAAAATATTGATGTGTATTTGGAATCAGAGTCTCTTCCTTCCTTAAAGACAAAAACGGCCAGGGAAAATGTGCACCTGAGCTTCTTTGACAGCATGCTAGAATGTGTTGAAGTCATACCCATTTTTTAACTTCTAAACTGTTTTTGATTAAGTGGTTAGGCTTGAAATTCTTGAAATAAAGCATGTCTTCAGATCTTTCTATTCTTAAAGCTAACAAGTAAAATTGGCAGTAACTGGAGGGGACCTTGCAGCCCTATAAACCACTTAATATTTTTATGGGTTTTCTCTGTGTTAAGAAAAATGGTAAGCATGTTTAGCAAACAGAAAGAAGCTGAATCAGATTTTCTTTTTATTTTAGTGATGAGCCCATTTAGGAAAACAGTATAAAAGGGAATCTCTCAATTTATACATTAATATGGCTTAATTTATGCATAATTTATGACTTAACATCTCCCCTAAAATGCTTCCTAAGGCCAGAATCTTTTGCTTTCATTTTGGTGCCTTCCTGACTCTGCAAGGTCTGCTTTTGATTGGGTATACAAAGATAAAAGCATATTACCTTAATTGTCAGACACAAATGAAGAATGAAAGTAGGGATTTAGTTTCTTGTATTTTCCTTTCTAGAAGATTCAGGCAGCTGCTAATCATTATGTTTGAAACACAGAAAGAACAAGAACAAATGAAAAGAAAGAAAGAGAGAAAGAGAAAAAGAAATAAAGAGAGAGAGAGAGAAAGAAAGAAAGAAAGAAAGAAAGAAAGAAAGAAAGAAAGAAAAGAGCGAGCCATAGGGCTAGCTTTGTTTGGTTCATTATGACTAGCCCTTGATCTGAATCTCATAGTTAATATAGATGTCAGGTAAAATCTATTGAGCTTCTTATATCTATTATATTATTAAGTATTCTTCCTCTATTGGCTAATTTAAAATTTCACTGAAATATCTACAAATGAGGCTATATATCTTGATGATAATTCTAAACTGTATTAGGCACCTAATTTGCTTACTATCACTTCTTGGTAAAATAGTAATTTTTAATAGTGACTTTAATTTCAGAAATGCTCTTGTGGATTCTAAAATTTTAAAAGCAATGGCTACTAATAGCAGAATGGCTTTTGGATAAGTGGATAATTATCATCTTTCTAGGAACTAAATTAAGTACCTGCCTCCCTTTCTTAGCAGAAAGCTTTGTACTTTGCACATTTCTTTAGATATTTTTTTGACAGAAGGGCTATGACTAAACAACTTAGGCTACTTGGAATCACTTATCATGGTGTAATAAAATAAAACCATTCAGTGATAGACTGAATCCCTTATGTTAAAATTACACAGAATTCTGACACTACAAAAGGAAGAGAGTTTGAAAGGACACTGCTTACACCTCCTTCTGGATTCATTTTACTTCATTCGGTGGAAAAAATCATTTTAAAATTCATTCAAAATAGTATCAAAATTCAACTGTAAACAGGTAAGGATGAAGCAACATTGACATTCTGAAGAACAAAGATGTTAGTATCAGTGAACTATTCTCTGTGGCAGATTTCCTGGGCTTTCAAAAGTTTCACTGTCGTACATGAGGATCAGATGGAGGGATATTATAACACTTTGTAAGCATACTTTGAGTACCCATGTGATACACATTCAGCAAATACACAAATATTTCCTTGAAATAATTTGATTTCAGGATTTCAGGATGAAATAATTCTTTTAAAATATAATCATGGAATTGTAGAGTTGCTTCATTGTAAGACAGTGATTCTAGACTAAGCGAGGCTGTGAAGGAAGGGTGCCTAAAGACTTCAAGAGAAGGGGAAAGATGGAGTCCTCATAAGCTTCGTAACAAGAGCTCCTGAATTTGACTTGTACATTTGCTTGTAGAGTATCTAGTGTGATGTGACTCCATCACTTTGATCACCTATGTGACCTTAAGGAAATTACTATGCTTTGTTATTCTCTTTTGTAAATGGATGTAATCATGGTGGTAATTTAACAAAGTTGTAAGAAATAAATTAATGTGTGGGATTGGCTTAAACTCAAGCTTAATACATACTATTGATACTATGTTACTATCTTTTTTGAAATGTGTGTGTGTATGTGTGTGCGCGCGCACACTCATATATATTTTAAGGCAAATCGGGCACTGGTAGCTTTTTTTTCTCTCCATTTCATTCAGTCTGTTTCTTGTCTAAGAAGGAATCCTTTATCTTTAAAGGCAAAACAACAACCACACACAATATTTTTTCCAAAATGTTTAAGTGCAAGTGATGGGAGAATATGAATGAATATTTAGTGAGAGCCTCTATTGTCCAGGTCCTGAGTGTGTCTCATTTTGATATTGAAGTGCCATGAATCTACAGATATTCTTTTCTCCTTTGTTTGGATTAGCTCTCTCAGAGATAAGACTCACCTTTTGAAACTTTACTTCTCCATTGAGCCACTCTAAGTTGTTTCTCTATCTTCTTTCTTAAGCACACCTTTACATAGCTATAGCTAATAAGACTCATTTGTAAACAGCACTCCATGAATTTACTGCTTTCCATTTGAATTCCAAAAATATTTCCTTATATGTTTATCAATTGTAAGTCTGGAAAATAAAGCTCATATTACGTTTTAAAATTGCTCTCTGGGGCGTCTGGGTGGCTCAGTTGGTTAAGCATCTGACTTCGGCTCAGGTCATGATCTCGCGGTCCGTGGGTTTGTGCCCCGCATCGGGCTCTGTGCTGACAGCTCAGAGCCTGGAGCCTGTTTCAGATTCTATGTCTCCCTCTTTCTCTGACCCTCCCCTGTTCATGCTCTCTCTCTCTCTGTCTCAAAAATAAATAAATGTTTTAAAAAATTGCTCTTTTAAATGTGCTTTTTCTTCATTAAAATGTTTTCATTCTAATGTTGGCCTCAGGAGATGTAACGTGATTTGCTCATCCAAATCGAAGGGAAAAAATAAGCAATATAACTGTATGTCAGTTATACTAAATTTTATAACTTAACCTGGAATCTCTTCACTGAAACCGTGCCATTATTTGGTTCACACTTTTAAAAAATGACTCTAATGCTTAATAAACTGTGTACAATTAATTACACTATTAAAATTAAGGTAATTGCAGATTAAATTAGGTAAAAAAATCCTTAAATTGCAATATAAAAAGCCAATTCATGAATGACACATAACAATGCCTTTAGCATAATATTGAAATTATATTTTAATTTTTTACCAAGAACTGATAATCTTATATTACATTTTAGGATTATGATCTACACAAGGATAAACATATTTGTAGATTGAGAAGGTAACATTTTATGAATAATCATAACTTCTTTTCGTTAAAAATTATTGAAATAATATCCTGTTGGACAACTATACTTGCAAAAGTTCCTAATGACAAAAATTGCTGCCTGTATACATTTTAGCACACTTGAAATCCTGTGAAGTAGTGAGAATATTTTGAAATTCGTGTTCAATTTTCAAAGTAAATGCATTAAAATATTAGGGCTACATTCATTTCAATTTTCCATCTTATTTATTAATATGTTGTGCTTAATTTTTACCACTTCTCTTAGGATAAAATAAGTAACTTGAGGTTTTACAAGGCTAATCCATTTAGGAAACTTTGAAATAAGACAAAATTCAGCTGATATTAAAATGAATATGATGAAAATGATGGTGAAAAAACAATAAGAAAGGCAAAATCCAATCCATCGAAAATCTTGTATAATAGTTACAGTCTTTAGTCTTTATTCTAAGAACAATAGGAAGCCAATGGAAATACTTAACCATGAGTTGTCTTATTCAGAATTGTTTTAAAATATCACTCTTATATGCAATGATTAATTAGAAGGATCCAAGAAGATATACAAGGATTGTCTTTAGATCTTTCTATTCTTAAAATGGATAAGAAAAATTGGCAATAACTGAAGGAGAGCATGCTACTATTAACATATATTCAAAATACTTATTGAGTGCTTCTGTGTTTCAAGTCTCATTCTAATCACTTGGAAGTGAGATGAATTTGACAAATGATATCCATACCCTTAAAGCTCAAATTCTAGTGCACCAAAGCAGTCAGTAATCAAATAAGTCAATCAATTCTTACTTCTTTAAATGAAAAATTATATGTGATGGGATCAAGGGGAGTAGCTTGATATGAGGATACTTTGGGTGGTGAAGTCAGGAAAGACCTTTTCAAAGAGATGACTATTGATCTGAGATTCAAATTCCAAAAACTTGAAATGTTAAGAAGTATGGAGAATTTTCCAGAAATTTGGAATATCGAAAATATAGGTGTTGAGGAATACTCTGGCATATTGTTATAAAAGAAGGATAATATGTCCGGATTTAAGTATATGAGAAGCACAGAGATATAAAAATGGGGGTTGATGAGCAAAAGCCAAATTATCTGATTTCCTAAATAGATCATGTAAGTTCCTACAGGCTATGATCCTTGGAGTCTTAATTTTAGTCTAGAAAGGGAAGGCACTAAAGGAGATATAATGTTTAATGTGTTTTTAAAAGGCCACTCAGGCCAATGGAAAATCAATGGAAAATGAAAACCTGGGGAAATGTATAGTATTATAGGCAAAGAATAATGAGATTGCAGAAATGAGGTAAAGCTTTTTAAGCAGTATAGGTAAGATATGACAATAGCTTAGAAAAGTTCATAGTATTGGAGAAAATGAGATTTTCTATTTCTTTTTGGAATAAGGATCAATAGGATTTGCTGATGCAGTGATTAAATACATCAGAGAGATTAATTTGATTACACATGGTGGCATGTTTGTGAGATTTTCTTAAATAACTAAGGAGTTAGTATGGTATTTACTAAGACAAGAAACACTATGGTAGAAATGCTGATGAAAGTTTTAAATTCGAGAGGAGATTACGCATAGGGAGTTAGCTGAACTCTAGTTATAGGTACCCATTTGGAAATCTTTGGCATATAGTTGGTCATTTTGAGCATTTTAGAAAAGATTGCAAATGGAAAGAAAATTAGATAGGTTCAAACTCTGAAGTACTCCAAAGTATCAAGCATGTAGAGAACGTGGAGACAAAGGCCTGAGATTCTTTGGGCAGAAGAGTGAGTACAAGGTATTCCAGAAGAAATAGTGTGGTGTTATTGACAACCCTTCCTCATGTTATTGAATGGTCAAGCAAAAGAAGGCAGAGCCTTAGTATGAAGATCAGCTTTTAATAGGAGGCAACTGTCCCAACTGACTCTGATGGGAAGAAAGATTTCCAAATGCAGTTCAATTTATTAGATGCTTTAGAAACAAGATTAGGTAGTTCCTGTCAAGTATGTTTCATGTTCTCAAGGAATGAGGTCAAGTTATGAGAGTAAATTGGAAGTATATGGTTAGAGAATGTAGGGAAAAGGTTTGACATACTTGTGGAGAAATAAAGAGAAAGCTCATTTGAGAAAATAACTGAATTTTCAGAATTCATTTGACAACAGTTAAGTTTAATAATCATGACTTTAAATAGAAGTAGAGATTTTAATGTTTTTTACCCAAACTATGAGCAGTCATAAAAATGCCATTTAAATTCATTAATTCAGGGTGGGATAAAACTTCAGTGTATAAAGGACATTTGAAATTGCTAACAGTATTTGGCCATTTAATATAAATTTAAGTTAAATTCAGACAATATGTTGATAGGAGAATTTACTGTATTTTATTTTTAAATTTTTTTGGTGTTTATTTTTATTTTTATTTTTTTAGGGAGAGAGAAAGAGAAAGAGAGAGAAATAGAGATAGCAAGTGGGGGAGGGCCAAAGAGAGGGAGACACACAGCTTGGAGCTGGGCTCGAACTCACGAACCATGAGACCATGACCTAAGCTGAAGTCAGATGCTTAAAAAGAGTGAGCCACCCAGGTGCCTCCATATAACTTTTTAAATTGACATTTTTGAGATAATTCCAAATTCACATCCAGTTGTAAGAAAGAATACAGAGAGCTCTGTATACTTTACCCATTTTCCCGTCAATGGTAATACTGTAAAACTATAATGTCACAACCTATTTGAATTCACCAGTTTTACATGTAGTCTTTTGGTGTGTCAATTTGTATATCTGTTCCCCTTTCTACAACTTTAATACACATGTAGGTTTGTGTATCCTCCATTATAGTGGAGAGACTAGTAGTTCATCACCACATGGCTCACTCATTGCATTTTATAACTGCACCCACTTCACTCCACCACCACCTTCCCCTAGCCCTAACCTCTGGGAACCACTAATATGTTCTAAAATTGTGTTTTCAAATGTATTATAGAATAATATATAAAATTAATAAACCCCTAACCACCAAAAACAGAAAGGACCCAAATAAATCACAAAACAGAAAGGACCCAAATGAATCACAAATGAGAGAGGGGAAATAACAACTAACACCACAGAAATACAAATGTTTATATGATAATATTAAGAAAAATAGTATGTCAACAAATTGGAAAATCTGGAAGAAATGGATAAATTCCTAGAAACATATAAACTACCAAAACTGAAACAGGAAGATACAGAAAATCAACAGAAAGATTACCAGCAAAGAAATTGATTCAATAATCAAAAATCTCCCAACAAACAAAAAAGTCCAGGGCCAGATGGTTTCCCAGGAGAATTCTACCAATACTTAAAGAGGACTTAATAACTATTCTTCTCAAACTATTTCAAAAAATAGAAATGCAAAAAAAAAAAACAACTTCCAAACTCATTTTATGAGGCCAGCATTATCCTGATTCCAAAACCAGACAAAGACTTCACTAACAAAGAGAATTACAGGCCAATATCCCTGATGAACATGGATGCAAAAATTCTCAACAAAATACTAGCAAATTGAATGCAATAGTACATTAAAAGAATCATTTGCCATTATCAACTGAGATTTATTCTTAGGTTTCAAGGGTGGTTCAATAATCACAGATTAATCAACATAATACACCACATTAATAAAAGAAAGGCTGAGAACCATATGATCCTCTCAATAGATGCAGAAAAAGCATTTGGCAAAGTACAACATCCATTCATAATAAAACTTCTCAACAAAGTAGGTATAGATGAAACATTCCTAAACATCACAGAGGCCATATATGAAAATCCCACAGCTAATATCATCTTCAATGGGGAAAAACTGAGAGCTTTTCCTCTACAGTCAAGAATAAGACAGGGATGTCCATTCTCACCATTGTTATTTAACATAGTACTGGAAGTCCTAGCCTCAGCAGTCAGACAACAAAGAGAAATAGAAGGTATCCAAATCTGCAAGTAATAATTCAAACTTTCACTTTTCACAGATGACCTGATGCTCTATGTGGAAAATCCAAAAGAATCCACCAAAAAAATTGCTAGAACTGATACATGAATTCAGGATACAAAGTGATACATGAAGTTTCAGGATACAAAATCACTGTATAGGAATCTCTTGCATTTCTATATACCAATAATGAAGTAGCAGAAAGAGAAATCAAGGAATCAACCCCATTTACAATTATACCAAAAACCATAAGATACCTAGGAATAAACCCAACCGAAGAGGTAAAAGATCTGTACTCTGAAAACTATTGAACACTAAGGAGAGGAATTGAGGAGTACACAAAAAAATGGAAAAACATTTCATACTCATGCATTGGAAGAATAAATGTTGTTAAAATGTCTATACTACCCAAAGCAATCTCCACATTCAATGCAATCCCTATCAAAATACAACCAGCATTTTTCACAGAGCAAGAACAATCCTAAAATTTGTATAGAACCACAAAGACCCCAAATAGGCAAAGCAATCTTGAAAAAGAAAAGCAAAGGTGAAAGCATCACAATTCTAATTTCAAGATGTATTACAAAGCTGTAGTCATCAAGACAGTATGGGACTGGCACAAAAACAGACACTCAGATCAAAGGAACGGAATAGAGAAACCAGAAATGGACCCATAAATGTATGGCCAACTAGTCTTTGACAAAGCAGGAAAGAATATCCAATGGAATAAGGACGGTCTCTTCAGCAAGTGGTGCTGGGAAAACTGGACAGCGACATGCAGAAAAATGAACCTGGACCACTTTCTTACACCATACACAAAAATAAACTCAAAATGGATTGGGGCGCCTGGGTGGCTCAGTCGGTTAAGCGTCCGACTTCGGCTCAGGTCACGATCTCGCGGTCCGCGAGTTCGAGCCCCGTGTCGGGCTCTGGGCTGATGGCTCAGAGCCTGGAGCTTGCTTCCGATTCTGTGTCTCCCTCTCTCTCTGCCCCTCTCCCGTTCATGCTGTGTCTCTCTCTGTCTCAAAAATAAATAAACGTTAAAAAAAATTTTAAAAAAAATGGAAGAAAGCCCTAAATGTGAGACAGGAAACCATCAAAACCCTTAAAGAGAACACAGGCAGTAACCTCTTTGACATCATCACAGAAATTTCTCACTTCCCTTCCTGAGGCAAGGGAAACAAAGCAAAATGAACTATTGGGACTTCATGAAGATATAAGGTTTCTGCACAGAAAAGGCAACAATCAACAAATCTAAAAGGCAATTGATAGAATGGGAGAAGATATTTGCAAATGACATATCAGATAAAGGGTTAGTATCCAAACCATACAAAGAATTTACCAAATTCAATACCCAAAAAACACATCATCCAATGAAGAAATGGGCAGAAGACATGAAAAGACATTTATCCAAAGACAACATCCAGGTGGCCAACCAACACATGAAAAAGTGCTCAACATCACTCATCATCAGGGAAATCCAAATCAAAACCGCAATGAGGTGTCACCTCACACCTGTCAGAATGGCCAAAATGAACCACACATGGATAAAGAAGTGTGTGTGTGTATGTGTGTGTGTGTATGTGTGTGTGTGTAAATGTGTATATATATGCACATACATATATATACATACATGCATACAATGGAATATTAGTCATAAAAAGAATGAAATCTTGCCATTTGCAGTGACATGAATGGAACTGGAGAGTATAATGCCCAGTGAAGCATGTCAGAGAAAAACAAATACCGTCTGATTTCACTCACATCTGGAATTTAAGAAACAAAACAGATGAACATAGGGGGTAAAATAAGGGGAAACCAGAAAACAGACTCTTAACTATAGAGAACAAACTGAGGGGTTCCTGGAGAGGAGATGGGCAGGAGGATGGGTTAAATGGGTGATGGGTATTAAGCAGGGCACTTGTGATGAGCAATGGGTGCTGTATACAAGTGATGAAATACTAATTTCTACACCTGAAACTAAGAGAAAAATAAAAAGATTAAGGACTATTATTAGTTCTGTGAACAAAGAATGTATATCTTATTTCTAAATTTTGTAGCTCTTGTAAGTGCTTTGTCATGAGGCAAATTGTGTGTATAAAACTGAAATGCTTTTCTTAATTTTATCAGGTATTTAATTTTTGTGTGTGTGATTTTTATATATTTTTGTGTGAGAGACAGAGAGCAGGAGGGGCAAAGAGGGAGACAAAGAATTCAGAGCAGCCTCCAGGTTCTGAGCTATCAGCACAGAGCCAGACGTGGGGCTTCAACTCAGGAACTGCGAAATCATGACCTGAGCCCAAGTCAGATGCTTAATAGACTGAGCAACCCAGGCGCCTCTCTCATCAGGAATTTTAAAGATTCAACTATATTTTAAAATTCTAAGTTTTACACAATTATTAACATCTTGACATCCTTTAGTACTTTGTGCATTTTTTTTTCTTTTGGCTCTTACTTTTTTGGTGCAGTTACTTGCTTATACAGTAAAAGGATAGAATATTACCTTGGGAAGAATGAATAAATGACTAAGTGAATGTGAATTATCTGTATCTATAATTTAAGGATTCTTGGTAAAGTAAAGCTTCATCAGAAATTCCATTTGTGTTTTCTTCATAGAGATTTGTATTTTTTTAAGTTAAAGATATACTATAAGAAGAGAATAATATAGTATGTAAACCCTTTGGATTTTTTTTTCATTTGGCATAATTTCCCAGAGATTCATCTTCATGGTTGTTTGTATATCTATAATCTGTTTCCTTTTTAGCTGAGTTCTATTTAATAATCTGGATGAACCAGTTTAACCATTCACTATCATTCATTATTCATTCTTTATATACAATAATTTCACTGGCAAATAATCTAAGTAATTTTTCCTTTTCTTTTATTATACTAATTACTTATTTTCAACGCTTAATGCTTTGGCCTGGACCTTTGGGATAATATTAATTAGAAAGGTTGAAAGCAAGCATTCCTGTTTTGCTCTCCATAGAGGAAGAATTTCAGTAATTTGCCATTAAGCATGATATTTGTGTAAGGTTTTGGCAGATGCTATTTTTTAGAGTAGGGAAGTCCTTTTCCCCCATATTAATATAACAAGTTTTTGTGTTTTAAACATGATTGCATGTTAAGATTTAATAGTTTTCTTCACTTTTGGGGTTATGTAATTTTTCTTTCTTTGATTAATATGTTAAATTATATTGATTTCCTATCACTGTAGCATTCTTGGAGTAACTGTCACTTAGTCATGATACAGTATACTTTTGATAATTCACCTGTTTGATTTGCTATCTTGTGAAGGGACTTTTTTTTTTGTCATCTTATAAAGTCCTTGTTGTGGTTATTATGAAGGATACAGGGTCTCCTTTAAGGAGTTGGAAAATATTCTCTATTCTCTAGAGGACTTTATATAAGATTGGTCATGTTTCCTCCTTCTAGGTTTGGAAGATTCACCTGCAAAATGATTTAAGTCTGGACTTTTCTTTCTGAAAAAGTTTTAATAATGGATTAAATTTTTAGAAACATACGGCAGTATTTAGATCTTCTATTTTTCTTTGTGCTGTAAATATTATATTTGTTAATTGTACACATATTGAAAAATACAATGCATTATTATTTGGGGTAATTGCAATCAGTAGGCATTTATATTTATCAAATTTCTACTCTTTTCATTGTCCATCATTTCTACTTGCATTTCACACGGGTCATTTTCGCCTTTGGAGTTCAATATAAATTTTAGAATTTGTTATGCCTTTGCTTCCTCTCAAAAAAAATGTAACTGGTTGGATTATTTGTTTTTGGAGCTGTGCTTCCTCTATAGAGTATAACTGATTTACTATTCCATGAAATATTTATGTCTCCTTTAGTTATTCTCAATAATTTTAGTTTTTACTATATATCTTTTGTATACCATTTACAGATTTTATGCTATTGATGTTGTGGTATAGGGAAATATTTTAAAAATCTGATCCTCATGGTTTGGCTACTGTACAGGTATGTCAAGTACTAGACTCTAACCTTGTATATAATCTGTTTACTTGATAAATTCTCGTATGCATTTCAGTAATTTTCTTGTATATATTTTTAGCTTCTTTTTGCACATAGGTACATGTGATCTACAACAGAAGCAGACAATTCACTCATCCAACGTTGTGTCTCATAGGTCCCTCACCCAGCTCCACAAGATTATAAACTAGATTTTTTTTTCTTTCCGTTTATTGTAGTTCAAGCTTTAGCAAGTATTTTGGCACTCCATAACTATGGGTCCACTGATCCCAGCATTTGCTGACACTTTTCTCAATATCCAACACCTTCCCTAGAGCCGGTGTTACATGTTTAAGATTTTGTTAACAATTTTCACCTAGGTACCAATTTCTGTATTAGTCATCTGGTATCACACCGATGCTATATAGCACACACCACCAAAATCTCAGTGACATACCTTAATCAGCATTCCTTCAGGGCTTTTGGTTTCTGTATTGATGGTAGAATTGGTTAGGTGAGTTTGATATACTCAAAATCTATCAAACTCAGGTCAGGGATATTGGCTACCTCAAATATGTTCTTTCTTGAACAGTGTCAAAAACTCCCAACAGGGACACTAGAAATATACAGCATCTTCTACATGATAAATTTGGAACTGTTTCACTGTCACTTCTGCTCAAATCTCATAGACCAAAGGAAGTCATATGGTCAAGAATAACAGCAAAAGGGTTGTGAAGTATATACTCCCTTCTAATCCATATAGTGTTGGAGAACAAGAGACGAGAGTCATCGTAAGAATGTCCTAAAGGAAAGGGACAGAACAGGACGAAACTGAAAGCAGTTTCATTCCCAGGACGGAAGGCCACCGGGACTGCTCATTCTCTCCAGAAGGACATCATATGGGTGCCAGGCCTGGGATAAGAATGTTTTGTCTGGTTCCAGATGTACTCATGGCCCAGTATAGAATACACTGCAGGTGCACGACCTGTCAAGATACCAAATACTCTGTTGTATGTGCTTGCTGTTATCAGACAATTTGCAAAAATAAAACAGGCTTGAGCCAGGAGACTGATGCTTCGGCTCCTGGAGAGTCTTAGCCCCCTGCTTTCCAATTCTCTTGTCACCGTACCTTTAAGACCTGTCTCTCTACAATATAGCTTTAGGATTTGGAAAAGATCTTCATAAGACTAACTGTATGTTTGAGATTGGAAAGTTTTTAACTACATTACTCAAGTCCTGCAAAACCACCAATATCTTGGCTGTTGTCATTTCGTATTGGGAGTGGCAACTCTTAATGGGGAAAATAGAGACTCTTCGTCTCCTGCCTATACCTAGAATTGGTAGATACTCCCTGAGAAAAATCAGCTACAGAAAGTCTGCTGCACAGTTCTGTCTCTAGAATCATCCAGGTCCCGTTGCTTCTCAGCCTGTTGGCTAAAATCAAGTGGAGAATCTTCCAAGTTCCATTGCCTTAGTAGCTCAGTGATGTCTTTTAATAATTTGTTTCTTAATCCGCTTTTTGTTTTAGGCAACAGCTACTCCCTCCTTTCTGTAAGTAGTACGTTCCCTATTTTTTTGAAATAAGTAGAATATTAGTGTTATTTTTTAAAGCATCTTAGAAATCTGGCTTTTTTGGGGGGGGTTGTTTGTTTGGTTTTTACTCCACAGATATTATCACTATTTTGAAGTTTACTGGGTCATTTCCATTCTTGTTACTACTGAGAGACAATTTCCCACAGCATCTCTGAATATCTTATATAAGTTTTCCATATTATCTTTTCAAAGATATTTCTGCAATGGACAGCTTTAGAAGACAGAATCTCCCTCTGGGGCATTTATTTGTTGTCTAATAATAAAAACATCTCTTTCCAGGAGAAATTTGGGGCAGATTTACTAGTTTCCTAACATCTGGTTTCCTAAACTGTGAGGGAGGTGCATTATGTACATAGTATTTACCTCCATGAGAAGTGTTGGGCCAGAGGAACTAAGATGAATTGATTTTCAAGCTATCTACTATGCCATGAGTAATAAAGTCTTTTGTCTTGGATCCTGCGTGTTGTGTCTTCTACTAGTGTGCATGAAACAGTGACATGATAAATTGTTACCTTGCAAGAAGAGTGATTTTTCAGACCTCTCACTGTTCTTAATTCCAGTTTTATACTTATGGACATGTGTCCACTTGTTTCACATCTTAAAATTTAACTTTTTTTTAATGTTTATTTTTGAGAGAGACAGAACATGAGCGGGGAGGGGCAGCAAGGGAGGGAGACACAGAATCCAAAGCAGGCTCTGGGCTCTGAGCTGTCAGCACAGAGCCCAACGTGGGGCTCGAACACATGAACCGTGAGATCATGACCTGAGCCAAAGTTGGACGCTTGACTGAGTCACCAAAGCACCCCACATATCTTAAAATTTAAATAAGAGATCATTTATTGATAATATTGTCAATTTTACATATATCTAGTCATAGCTTTTTGTTGGTTATAAGAAATTGTTCTTGGGGCACCTGGGTGGCGCAGTCGGTTAAGCGTCCGACTTCAGCCAGGTCACGATCTCGCGGTCCGTGAGTTCGAGTCCCGCGTCAGGCTCTGGGCTGATGGCTCGGAGCCTGCAGCCTGTTTCCGATTCTGTGTCTCCCTCTCTCTCTGCCCCTCCCCCGTTCATGCTCTGTCTCTCTCTGTCCCAAAAATAAATAAAAAACGTTGAAAAAAAAAAAATTGTTCTTGATTACCCTGATTACAAAGTGAATATTAGCAATTTTTAATATATTTGCTTTTAGATCTCCTCATCCTTAAATTGCCTTTTTATATATATTGTCCATTTTCTTTCATCTTAAGATTTTTAAAATTTGTGAGTTAGTTTTTTGTCCATAGTGTTGAAAAACTGAAAAATATTTCTTTGTTAGTAATATGTTTTATACATATTCTCTTCCAGCCAATATCTTGCATTTAACTCTTTGTGATTTTAAGAAATATGTATATTGGATTTATCAATTGATTTATGTATCAAATTATGAACTTAAAGTTATCCATTTTTAAATTATGTCAACATATACCTCTATTTTGTGGTTTGTGCCTTTTGCATCTTATTTAAGCAACTTGTAATCATTTAATATTTTATTCTATATTTTACTTTTAAAATATTGAATATTTGATTATTGAACTAAGAATTTTAAAAATAGAATTTGTTTTATATCATTTCTTTCCATATTGGCAGCAATTGTGTAACTTCCATTTTTCCAGCTGCTGCTACTATGTGCTCAATTTCTTTAGTTTTTTAATGGATTTTGGTCTTTAGGACAGTTTTATTTTGTAGCAAAACTGAGAGGAAGGTCCAGAGATTTCCCATATGCCCTCTGCCCTTCCACACAAGCAGGTCCCCTTTATCCACACCTGCCCCCAGAGCAGTATATTACAGTTTACGAACTGACATGGACACAATGTTATCAGTACTAGGTTTCTGCATTCTGTTATCTTTCAGGGTTCTCTATCCTATTCATACAGTCTACCTGTGCCAATATACAACCTCTTTATTTCTATGACTGTAAAATATGGCTTATCACCTTATACATTCCTATGGGTAAATATGTTTTACTCTGTTATCTTCTTGATAATTTAGTTATCCTTGGCTCTGTTTTTTCCATTTTGATTTTTATTATCCTCTTGCCAAGTTACCAAAAATGATCAGAATTTTAAATAGAAACGTGTATGCACACATACATGTGTATATATGTATATCCATATGTATTATAGAAATAAGTTATTGTTAACATAGGTTTTTTTTCTAGCTTTGCACATGGTATATTGCCGTTTTATTAAGTTTTTTTTTAACGTTTATTTATTTTTGAGACAGAGAGAGACAGAGCATGAATGGGGGAGGATCAGAGAGAGAGGGAGACACAGAATCTGAAACAGGCTCCAGGCTCTGAGCGGTCAGCACAGAGCCCGACACAGGGCTCGAACTCACGGACCGCGAGATCATGACCTGAACCGAAGTCAGACGCTCAACCGACTGAGCCACCCAGGGGCCCCTTTATTAAGTATTTAAACACTTTCTTTTAATGATTAAAAAATTCTTAACAGTGATTACCTTACACTGCTGGCAAACCATGAAGGATGTTGATAATGGTTCATTTCTTAAGTATAGCATCAGTTTTCATATGCTTTAAAACTTACATGTATCATTTATGCTTTCTTTTATCTCAAAAAACATACACAAATATTTAACATGATTGAGAATGGCAGATGATGTGAGAATCTAATTTTTGTAATACACATTAATCACTTGAATCATTTTATCTTTTACAATGGGCATGTGGTATGTTTACATTTGGAAAAAGTAAGACTTAAGAGAGAAAGTCATTTCAGTAAATTTCCAACTTTTCCATAAAATTCTTATTCATCTTTTATTTAGTTCAGAACCTTTTATTTTACTTTGTAATGCCAAGAGAATATTTTAAGTCAATTTTTTATTTGCTTATTACTACTATACAGTTATACTTTTAATTTTGCATTTTAATTTTGCTAATTGTACATGAAGAACAATAGCTAAACGCTAATTTTTTCTAATACATAGAAAATCTGAAATTTTACGTAGACAATCACATCACTGCAAGTAAAGGCAAATTTATTCCTTGTTATTTACTCATATAATCTAGTCATTAGTTAGGAATTCAAATGTAATTTTTGTTCTAGTAAGCTTGAACATCTTTTTCTTCACAATGTCAAATGGAATGCCAAATTACACCTTAAAGAAATATGTTTTCTGTAGGCCTATTTTTGTCAATAGACTTGACTGGAAAAGAAATCCAGGTTTTCTGCCCATACTGCATTCTCAGGCTATTATTTCATTTTCAGGGATTTATTACTGCTGATGAAAAATCTTTTGCCAATTTCATTGCTTCTCCTTTTGTAGAAATTTTTCTTTCCAGTAATGTTTAGAATGTGCTTTTTGACTTTTACATTCTGTCATTTCATCATGAGTTGAAGATCTATTGTGTTTCTTATCTAAAAACTCATGTCTTTCTTCAACCCTCCAACTTGTTCAGCCATTATCTCATTTGATATTTTCCCATCTTTCTCGTTTCATGTAGACACTCTTAGCAGATGTGCAAAGGCCTTTCTCATTTTGTATTTTGTATTTTTTAACCCCTCTTTCATGCTTTCTATTATTTTTTCTATATTTGCATTCTGGGTTTCCCTTAAATCACCTTCCATATTTCAATCTTCCAGAGCCTAATCTGCTATTTAATCTGTCATAGGAGTTATTAATTTGAATAGTTATGTTGGTTTTTAGGAGTTCTGTTTTTTTTTAATATCCCCATTTGTTTTACTGTTCCCCACAAGTCTCTAACTCAGCTTTTATGCATGTAATTATTTTATAACTACTTATTTCAGGGGTTCCTGAGTGGCTCAGTGGTTAGGCATCTGACTTCGGCTCAGATCATGATCTCAAAGTATGTGGGTTTGAGCCTCGTGTCAAGCTCTTGGCTGACAGCATGGAGTCTGGAGCCTGCTTGGGGTTCTTTGTCTCCCTCTCTCTCTCCCCTTCCCTCACTCACGCTCTGTCTCTCTCTTTCTCTCAAAAATAATTAAACACTTGAGAGTTGTTTTTTTTTTAAATCCTACTTGTTTCACATTATTTTCCAGGTAACTGTCCTCTTTTCAGAGGTTCTTTGGGTTTATCAGATGTATGGACTCATCATACAGGATTTTTCTCCTTATTTTATAAATTTCTTAATTATGGTATCAGCCTCAGTGGGGATCCCTTTGTGGTTATGAAACTAATATTGCTATTGCAGCTTATTTCTTTGTGAACTTGATGAAGGTACATAATTGTTCAATTTATGTTTGTTTTATGGATTTAGGTTTTTCTTACTTTTCAGGTATTTGGAGTTCACAAGCCACAACCTGAAGTGGCCCAGTCATGCTATTTCAAATTTTCAAAGATAGGCTTTTTTCCACCTCCTTTCCCATTGATTATCAAGTATTCATTTGGTTCTGAGATTTATAGAAGGTAGATAATTCCAAGCTCCTCATCAAACCCAAGTTGTGTTTTCTACCCTACCCGGCTTCTCAGAACCCCAGGCTCAGCTATTAGGACCAAGATCTGAGACTAGAATACCGGTGGACTGTTCCTTATCAGTTTGTACTTAATTCTCTTTTTAATTTCTCAGGAGTTGTTTATTGCCAAGTCCTGCTGTATATTTAAAAAAGAAGTTTAGGAGTGCTGGTGTGAAGTAGGCGAGTAGAAGGAAGACAAATTCATTGCAGTTTAGTTTTTATTAGGAGAAGCCTCCAAAAGTGATTTTTATATCAATATATAAGCCTCTTATTTACATAAACAAAGCTCTTAAGAACATTAGTGATTTTGAGTATCTTAATAGTTCACCAGATTAAAATACTTTGAGAACAGAAACCAAGGTGCATTTAAATTTGTACCCTATTTTAATTTTTTTTTTTAAGTGTTTGAGAGAGAGAGAGACAGAGCCCGAGCGGGGAAGGGGCAGACAGAGAGAGGGAGACAACAGAATCCGATGCAGGCTCCAGGCTCTGAGCTGTTAGCACAGAGCCTGACGCGGGCTCAAACCCATGAGCTGTGAGATCATGGCCCAAGCTGAAGTCAGACGCTTAACTGACTGAGCCACCCAGGTGCCCCAATTTTGTACCCTATTTTAAAGCTATGTATGGCTAAATAGTATTTATTTTTGTATAAAATACATGTAGAATTGTGATGTGAAATATAAAAGTCCCTAATATTCTTTAAACTTTTTTATTAACATTTTTGAGAGAGAGAGAGAGAGCGCGCTAGAGTGCGCACAGGTGGAGGAGGGGCAGAGAGAGGAAAACACAGTATCTCAAGCAGGCTGCGGGCTCTGAGCTGTCAGCACAGAGCCTGATGCAGGGCTCGAACCCACAAACTGTGAGATCATGACCCGAGCCAAATTACGATTTTCAACGGACTGAGCCATCCCAGCACCCCAAAATTCCCTAATATTCTTATAGGTTTTTTCTTCTGTGTCTATTATAAGCTCCTCCTTAATTAAAAGGACTTGAGATACTTTAAAATAAAAACATACATTAAGTGATTATTTGCAAATGTTGAATATGCTTTTCTTCACTCCATGTAACTGAGTAAAATCTTTAAGATATTTAAGTTGGCATCAAGGTAAACAGTAACTTTAAGTAAACTGGTAAAATTCTTCTGACTACTAAAGAAACAGATTTCCATTTATTATAAAGACAAATTCTAACTGACCAATTTTAAAGCGACGGGTTTTTAAGAAAATACTTAATTCCTTCTAAGTGATAGAAACTGTGGAGTATTTTCAGGAGAGATTAAGGGAAATTGTGTTCATTGAAATGTTTTTCATTTTATTTCTTACATATCCTAAAAGGTACATGCTCCTTGCCTGAATTGCAATCAGTAATTCATAAGACACCAGTGGATTTCCTTAGGGAGGTAACTATATATAAAAAATAATAATTTCTCATTTTAAAAGAGTCTGACCTTTTATTAAATCTGTAAAGGAAAAAGGGAGTTAAAAACTCTCTGGCAGATTTCACAGGCCTCAATTAAGAAAGGCTGTAATTATTATTACAGAATAAACTGAGTCAATTAAGCTTCTAGAACTTGTACTGCACCATCCTTAGCAGGCCTCTCAGCCTAGTGTTGAAGTCCCGAGCCGAGGCTCTCCATAATACTCTCAGCATTTGATTCAGTTTACAAAGAGAAATGAATTATAGCCGTCTCCTAGAGAGTGAAATTGCATTGTAACATGCTGAAGTACTCTGTGACTAGAAGGAAAATGGGAGGAAAAAAAAAAAAAAAACAAAACCTCAGACCTCTTAATATCTTCTGCCATCTTCATAAATGTACTGATGAAAAGGAACTAAAGAGATTAAAAAAAATCCTAATTATAAAAATATAGCCCTATTTGTGCTGGAAACCCAATCTTAAGAAAAAATTACTACCATGTACTTTATACAATTTGTGCTATGTACTTCCCCATAACCGAAGCACACACATTTAAAAAAATAATAAGGAAGGACATTGTGTATTTGAGAACAGTATTATTTTTTCACACTGGTTAAGATGTGGTATTAAAAAATTTGATTGTTTATATAGGCTCCCCATGAAATCCACTCTAACTTCTCTATTTTTCTCAACTGGCATAATATAGTAGGTTATGATCAACAATTTATTTCATGTTCAAATGTTTAATGGAAAAAAATACTGCTAATTTTTACTACCATTGGTAGCTAGTTAAAAACAGCTGTCTTCAATCAAAATCAAGTTATTTATTAAAGCAGTGGTTCTCAGAAATTCGCATCACCTGGTGGGCTTGTTAAGTCAGACATTGTGGGACCCCAGCCCCAGTTTCTGATTTAGTAGATCTTCGTTGGAGCCAAAGAATTTGCATTCTTAACAAGTTCCCTCTTGGTAATCTTGCTGTTGATCTTGGCATAGTTATTAGAGAAACACTACTCTGAAAAATAATTTTTCTCATACTTAAGTCTGAAAAAAAAAATACCTTAGAAAACTTTGAAATCTACATATCCCTGGGTCAGCCATCTTGACATCCGAATTCAATAGGATCCTGTATAGTTAGACTTACAGTTTAAGTCCCTCTAAGTACTGAAGGGCCAACTAGTATGTATATCCATTCAGTCATTTATTGAGCAAACATTTATCTATTTTCAACCATGTACCAATGACCTTCCAGGCCCCAGGGATAACAGTGATTAGGTTAGACATGATCTTTTATATTCTAACATATTAGGGTATGGTGGGCAAGGACATAATTATACATTGCTCCTAATGAAAAAATGTTATTAACTCCACATGTCCCTAAAATATCCATCTGTAAACTAGAATATAATGTAACAGTTAAATTGTATATCTATGGACACTGATGTGGACAGATCAGGGCTTACTGTTTTGTGGAAAAAAAGTTCCCTATCAGCACAAAAACAATGATATGGTATGTGTACAATCACAAAGTGAAACTAAAATTAGGTATTTCTATGAATACTCACATACATAAAAAGTATGCAAGACTTATCAAATGGTAACAAGGGTGGGAACCAGTATTAGGAATATTGGTTTTTTTGTTTATTATAAGAAAGATATTCATGTATTTTTATGAAATTAACATATGTTACAAAGTAGTGGATGAGAAAACAGAAAATTGAACAGAGCACTCTTCTTCATAAAAGAAATAAAAATGACAGAATAGAACTAAATCTCAACCACGAGTCATCAAGGAAATGCATATTAAAATATCCACAAGATACTCATTTAAACATAAATGCAAGGGGAGGAGAAAGTACAAGCTGCACCTGCCCGCTTAGGAAATGACCACACAGGAAACGTCAGACCAGGATTTGCAGCCACATCTTAAACAGTCCTCTGTACTCACTACACACAGACTAACAGAAACAAGTTAAACACGTTTGCATCACGTTCAGAGTCTGCATCCTGCTTCGTAAAGCATATTCCAAGCGATGTCATACAGTCTCAACTCACACTTTACAATTTCCAGTACCTACTTCCTTCTTTTGACCACAACTTGCTCTCCTGTTCTCTCACCATCTAGCTTTCCTACTACATCCATTTGATGAAAAACCTTTCTAAACTCTAATGTGTAATTGTCACCAGTGGCTTCAACCCATTCCCCCACCTGAAGTACGTGGGGATCTGCTGTTTGATCCAAAGGGGTAAGGGATCTGCTGTTTGATCCAAAAGGTAAAATAAAAAGCAATCACTTCTGTCAAGGGCTTTTAAAATGGAGCCAAGAAGCCATTAAAAAGATGAGTCTTAAACATGTCCTCATCTGGTGGAACCATAAACTTTTAAACTGGGCCAAACCCTAAACACTTCAAGGATTCTACACAAACACTTGCCACAGTAACAAACCTTTGTTTAGCGCTACCCCTAACCAATTATATTCAGCAAACATTAGCTAAGCCTAGCAGACTCAGTTTCTAGTCTCAAAATTTCCAATCTGATACGACGTTTTTTCCCTACTGAGGAGCAAATTAGGAAAGAAAATCTAAAAGAAATACCTTACGGGGCGCCTGGGTGGCGCAGTCGGTTAAGCGTCTGACTTCAGCCAGGTCACGATCTCGCGGTCCGTGAGTTCGAGCCCCGCGTCAGGCTCTGGGCTGATGGCTCAGAGCCTGGAGCCTGTTTCTGATTCTGTGTCTCCCTCTCTCTCTGCCCCTCCCCCGTTCATGCTCTGTCTCTCTCTGTCCCAAAAATAAATAAATAAATAATTTAAAAAAAAAAAAAAAAAAAAAAAAAGAAATACCTTACAGTACATCGTACTGGTTCTCAAACTTCAGGAAGCATCAAATCGCCTGGAAAGCTTGTAAGAACACAAACTACTGGACCCCAACACCAGAGTTTCTCATTCAGCAGCTCGGGGGGTGGAGCCTAAGTAAGAATGGGTAAAAAGATCACAGGTGCTGATGCTGCTAGTCTGGTGATCAAAGTTCAAGAACTACAGTGATAGTGCATTAGAATCATCTGGGAGATCTTTTCCAAACTACAGATGCTTTGGCTCCACCTAAACCAATTAAATCTCATTCTCTAAAGGTGAGGCACAAATCATTGGGATTTAATCAATTTCTTCCAAGTGGTTCTAATATTTAGGCAGAGTTAATCATTGCCTAGCAGTAGTTGTCCTACATAGATGCCAGAGGCCAGGAACATTTAAATTTTCCCTTATTATTATTATTTTTTTTTAATTTCCAACTCTTACAGCTTAGCTACTGGAGGCATATGTTTCTGAATACTCGAAAGGGAAAACACAAGTTTGTAGTCAAAGCCTTTTGATATATGTATAAGGATGTATACATACTTTTGTGGCATCGCAGAGTGCCAATAATAGTCTTCCCTTATTTCAATAAGAATATTTTCTCATCTTTATGTAGAAGATAAAGTCACCTTTATAACGATGATTTGACTGTTCATTTTATTCTTTAAAGCTTAGAAATTGATCAGAAACCATATGAGGTACCTGTGTTACAGACATTTATATGAAATGCATGTAAACAATTTCAGTTTGGGATGATTACTTTCATACTGAAAAAGGTTTTATTCCGTTTTATTATGAAATACACATGCAATATTAAGAGTAATAATCAATAATAAAAGGAAACTCCTGAACACCAATCAATTAAAAAACAGCCTTGCTTTTGAAACATCAAGGGTGACCATTGTTGAATCACCTAGGAAGTAACTAATAGCATGAATTTTGTATTTATTATTTCTTTTGTATTTTCATGGTATTATTACAGCACTAAATTGTTTTCCAAAGTGTATGTACAAACTGACATTCCTACAGCAGTGTATGGCTATGTGCTTTGCTTGACCTCCTAGCCAAACTTTAGTTTCATGTAAGGATTTGTAAATCCTTAAAAAGTCTAATTCTTATATACGATGCATTATAAATCAACAGAGGAATGTAATTACACTCAGAAATAAGCTTACATAGGGCAGCCTGGGTGGCTCAGTCGACGAAGCCTCCAACTGAAGCTCAGGTCGTGATCTCATAATTCGCGTGTTCGAGCCCTGACTCGAGCTCTGTGCTGACAGCTCAGAGCCTGGAGCCTGCTTTGGAGTCTGTGTCTCCCTCTGTCTCTCTCTGCCTGTCCCCCGTTCATGCTTATGTATCTCTCTCAAAAGTAAATAAATATTAAAAAATTTAAAAAAAGAAATAATCTTATATAATAAATAAACGAACAAACCAGTAAATGCAGATACAACTAATAACTAAACTGTCAGGAGATGCGTTTATTTCAAGGGCTTTTAGAGTGTGTCTAGTTTCTTTGATCTACCTTGCATACTTTCTTCTACCATCTCTGCCCACTCCAAGACTGCAATACAGATAGAAGTGTATCACTTGCTTGGCAACCAAATTGCAGAATCCTGCCTACTCATAATTTAAACTTATACCAGTCTGAAACTGATTACAAAAGATATTAAACGAATACCTCCTTCTTATTAATTTATCAACGTATGCTGAAGTGTGTGGTTATTTTCCTATATATTTTGGGGGATATTAGGATGCAGTGTACCACTTGGAATAAAATCCAAAATTATACAGTATGATCACACTACATCTTTATAACCTCATTATTATTTCAGCCTTGTTCTTTGAATTTCTCAAACTAACCATGTTATTTTGCTTCTGCTTAAATAACACATGCTGTTTTTTTCTTTGTAAAGACACACCCCTACTCTGAAGTATAGTGAGTGAATGAGTGGATAATGAAAAACTTCATTGATATTACATGTTAACATTTGTAATGCTTTGGACTTTGCCACAGGGACCTACATGTTCCAGGTTTCTCTTATCAATGTCAAAGCAGAATCTACAATCCCTTTTTAACACATGTCGTATCTAAATATTTCCAAGGCAACTTTTTACAGGCTTAATGTACTTTATTTCTCTTGGCTTCTTTCTGTTTATTAAAGAATCAATGTTTTTCCTTACACAGCTTTTCCCACAGTCTGGGTTTCATGTATAGCATTTTATACCTTTTTCTTAAAGATGACATTTAAAACCCTATAATTTATACAATTTATCAAATTTTATACAAACATTCATATTTTACCATGTTAAACTTTAAAACAATAGATCTTGTTATATGCTTCTATTTAGGGGTTTTTTTTGATACATTTGCATATTTGTGGTATATTTTTTTGCTTGGGTGAGATAAATGATAAAACCCTCAAATGATACTAAGTCTTATTAAGCACTAGCACTGGGATTGGTGTTTCACAGATATAATGCTATTCATTTCTCACAATAACACTGTAAACCACCAATAGTTTTTCCCAATTAACATAGAAGGACATTGACTTCAAGGAGGTTAAGTAGTCTGTTTAAGGTTTCACTGCTAATAATTAATCCTGGAGGGTCTGCTGATTCTAAACCAAGCTCCTAGCCACTAAATCTGCATTTCAATATTTTTAGGACACATCCACCCCACAAAATTTCATTGACACATTTAACTTATAGTTTTGCTCCTCCGTGATATTTTCTAGAGTCTCTTGGTCTATCAAGCTCTTTCTTTTTTTCTCTCTCTCATTGTGATATATCTAGAATAGAAACCAAAGCAGTACTCACTTTTATACACACACACACACACACATATATACATATATGTATATATGTATATATATATATATATATATATATATATATATATATATGGCATACTCAGGAGAAATATTGAATTTGATCTGTTTGGCTTATGATGCTGTAGTTGTCATAACTTTTTAATCACTCAGGCTTTGACTTAAATAGTTTTAAAAATAAAGTGAGTTTCAAGAAACAGACTCTTAACTATAGAGAACAAACTAATGGTTACCAGAGGAGAGGTGGGTGAGGGGATGGATTAAAGAGGGGTTGGGGATTAAGGAGGGCATTTGCTATAATGAGCACCATTTGTTGTATGGAACTGTTGAATCACTTTATTGTACCCCTGGAATTGATATTACACTGTAAGTCAACTAACTGGAATTTAAATGAAAACATAGAAAACATAACGTGAGTAGATATAAATGAAAGAGTTGTTAGGTCTTTGTGGTATCCTAGAAGACGCCTAAAAAGAACCTACTACTCACTGTTGGCACGGTGGATTATCAGCTACATATTAAGTACAGATTTTGGCATTTGGCATTTCATACAAGAAAGTGATGGCCATAATCTCCCCCATTTTAGGGCTAGTGTTTTAGTCCAGCTTTAATGTTCTGCATCATACATAGAGTTACAATGAAGATGTATCCAAGTTGGCCAGTCAGGGAGAAACTCAGTCTTTCTTTCCTCTGTCCCTCTCTTTCACCTTGTTTTTCTGTTTTTATCATTGATACTACATACACTGCCTGTAGAAGGGTTTTTATACATGGTTATATAATCTAAAAACATATCAGTTATTTAGGAAGTTTTTTCTTCCCCTAACTTTGAAATTTGAGGGAGTTTTTGTCTTTTTTTAGAGGACACTGAATAATACAGTAGAATGTATCATCACATATAGTTTTATAGCAAATGCACACAAAAAAAATCTCTCTCATTAAATTCTGGTCAAGTGTGATCATCTACTAAGCATTATCCTTTTTTATAGGCTTTTCCCTTACTGGGAAAGTGAATCTGAAAAAGAAAACGGAGGGAGCCTTCTTGCTCAGACTCTCCTGTGCGCAAGAAGAATGTTTAAACTAAATGGAATGTTCTTATTGTGCTTGAAACTCTTCAGCCTTTGTTCTTCACATAAAATCCAGCGCTTTTAAAAAACAGGCTTTAAGATGACTACCATGGTATGACAGTCAACCAAGTTTTCCTACACCATGGGACCATTTATATTTATAATTGAGTAATGTATACAGTTCATTTTTGAAGACTGTACCTGTATATAGTTACCAGCAATGGTAAGTACTGAGCACCCCCTCTGACCTCTAATTTCCTTGTGAAATAAATCTTAGTCTAGCCTAAAGCAAGAAACTTAAAAGCCCTTAAGTGGATCTGTTTTATCACTAGATTTTTTACATTAGACTTAGGCTTAATATAGCTCAGGCTTTTAATGTTTTTAGGATTGGCCTCTTCTTTGTTACTAAATAGGTTAATGCAATAAAAAAATAGAGAATATTATCTGGAGAAGACAATATAGGTTGACTCACTTAGCACCTTCTTCCTGTTCTTTCTCTCTTGCTCAGTTTTACTCTTGTAGAAAAACAAAAGTCCTCATGTTCTATGAGTCCCTTAAAGCTAGAGTGGCCAAGGAGGTATGATAATTTCTGATGCCAAAGCCCATTCTGCTTACCTCCTCTTTCTGCTCCAGTTGCTGGCAAGGTCTCTGGAGGTATAAAGTTCTTGCACTTAGTGGCAACCAAGGGCATAGAGAATCACAGATATCCTGTCTCTTATGCCACTGAAAACCTGACCACCTTCTTAACTGCTTACCTTCTGACTGTACATTACATGGAGTGGGGGGTGGGGGTGGGAGATAGCATATTTTTTAAGCCAATGTAGTTGGTTTCCTGCAGTTGACATTATTTCTAAATAAAAGATAATCTAAATATGAACTTTGGATGAGTAGTTATACTCACCTAGCTCACTAAATAATGAAAAGCTAGGTCTCTAACCATGAAAGACAATTTAACAGTCAGAAAATTTTCTATAGCCCAATTTGAGGTAAGAAAGAAAGTTCTGGCTCTTCAAAAAAAAACTCAAAAAATTATTAAACAATTTTTCTTAAAAAGTATCCATTTTCAATAATATATTGGACATCCACTAGTTGGCATTTTATCATTTAATCATCTTTCTAAGAGTACCCGGAATTTCCCACCTACAATGTTTATGAGGGATAGATTATTCCACCTCTGTTTCTAGTGGGTGCCCAAAGATTGGCTAAATCCAGTCAACATGACCTACCTTTTTGGACAAGATAATTTTTCCAGGTTAGTAAATATGAAATAGTCAGGGCAAACAGAGCTTATGGGTCTCAATTATATGGCTTTTATTTGGCTGTTAAGAAAGCAGAATTTCTCTTTCTTGCTGCCTATGAACACGGGAGCATGTAGTAAAAGAGGCTAACACCCTATTTGCAAATGCAAAGGCAGAGTGCCTCACAAAATGGGTGCAAGATTAAGGAAAAATAGCTGAGAGTGATGCATGTCCTGTTTATATTGCTGGAACCCAAGATATCAGCCTCTATTGAAACTAGAATAACCCACACATCGTACAGTGAAGTGACTTAAAAATTCCCTTTATTTTAAAAGTCTGAATTAGCTCGTTTTTCTATTACTTGAAATATAATGATTTCTGATATATAAAATATCTGCTTACTTTGTAAATGGTAGTATCAAAAAAAAGGAGATTATGATATTTGAAAATATTTTGTCACTATTACAGTTTTGCATTCTTTCTCTTTCTCTTTTGCCACATATGTATAAATGAAAGTTTATTCCATTCTCTGGAGTAATTTATAGTGCTTTCTGGAGGGATAAGCAATAAAATTGAAACGACAATATTACTCTGTAAATTCACTATCCTATATACATGTTTTTAAATCTTTTGGTCAAGAAATGTAGAGAAGAAAAAAATTGATTCAGTTTTATACTTGAACTTTACATCAAGCATAGATTGAAATTACTTCAACCCTTGAGCATTCAGTAAAGCCACCTAATAATTCACTTTATTTTAAAAACTTCAAACGAGAGTTCAAGAATATGGTTTCCAAGTTCCTGACATTAAGGCCCACCTTTCTCATTTCTATGCACAGGCTTTTCAAAGGCTAAGTCCTACATGTTTCATGAGCTGAGATACTGAGTGTTTGAAAACACCTCTCTGCTTTGAAGGTAAAGTGTACCATTTAGCCTTATTGTCATGAGTCCAATATACATTGTAGCTAGGAAAAGTCTATGGTACCTGTATGGGCAGTTTTGCACAAACTCACTGGAGTTGGTAGACTAGTGATAGCCGTACATGGCAAGGCTTTTAACTTTTTTTTAAATTCCAGTTATCATTAAAATACAGTGTTATGTCAGTTGCAGGTGTACAACATAGTGACTCAACAATGCCATACATCACCCAGTGCTCATCATGACAAACGTGCTGTTTAAACCCCATCACCCCTTTCATCCATCCCCCTACCCACTTCCTCTCCAGTAATCATCCAGTAATCATGTTTAGTCAGGAAACTGTTTCTTCATTTGTCACTTTATTTTTCTTTTCTTTGTTCATTTGTTTTGTTCTATATATGAGAGAAATCGTACGGTATTTGTCTTTCTCTGACTGACTTATTTCACTTAGCATTATACTCAATAACTCTATCCACGTTGTTGCAAATGGCAACATTTTATTGTTTTTTATGACTGAATAATATTCCATTGCATATATAACTCATCTTCTTTATCTATTCATCTATTGATAGACACTTGGGCTACTTCCATAATTTGGTTATATAATACTGCAATAAACATAGGAGTGCATCCCTTTGAATAAGTGTTTTTGTATTTTAGGGGTAAATACCCAATAGTGTGATTACTGGATCCTAGGGTAGTTCTACTTTGGACTTTTTGAGGAGTTAATTTTTAACCCCATATTGTTTTCCACAGTGGCTGCACCAGTTTGCATTTCCACCAATAGTGCATAAAGGTTCCTTTTCTCCCACACCCTCACCAACACTTGTTTCTTGTGTTTTTGATTTTGGTCATTCTGACAGATGTGAGGTGGTATCTCACTGTAGTTCTGATTTGCATTTCCATGATGATCAGAGATGATGAGCATCTTTTCATGTGTCTGTTGGCCATCTGTATATCTTTTAGAGAAATATCTGTTCATGTATTCTGCCCATTTTTTAGTTGGGTTATTTGATTTTTGAGTGTTGAGTTATATCAGTTCTCTGCATATTTTGGATACTAACCCTTTATCAGAGATGTCATTTGCAACTACATTCTCCAATTCAACTGGTTGCATTTTAGTTTTGTTGATTGTTTCCTTCAGTGTACAAAATAATTTTATTTTAATGTCATCCCAGTAGCTTATTTTTACTTTTATTTCTCTTGCCTCAGGAGATACATCTAAAAAATGTTCCTATTGGTCAATGTCAGAGAAATTTCATACTGCCTTTGCTCTCTTCTAGGATTTCTATGGTTCCAGTCTCACATTTAGGTATTTAATCTTTTTGAATTTATTTTTGCATATCATGTAAGAAAGTGGTCCAGTTTCATTATTTTGCATGTTGCTGTCCAGTGTTTCCAACACCATTTGTTGAGGAGGCAGTCTTTTTCCCATTAGACATTCTTTCCTGCTTTATAGAAGATTAATTGGCCATATAATTGTGGGTTTATTTTTGGGTTTTCGCTTGATCTATGTGTCTATTTTTGTGCCAATACCATATTTTTTGGTTACTATACCTTTGTAATGTAACTTGAAATCTGGAATTGTGATACTCTAGTTTCATTTTTCTTTTTCAAGATTGCTTTAGCTATCTGGGGTCTTTTGTGGTTCCATACAGATTTCAGGATTGCTTATTCTAAATCTTTGAAAATGCTGTTACTGTTTTTATAAGGATTGCATTAAATCTGGAGATTGCTTTTGGTAGTGCAGACATTTTAACATTTTTCTTCCAATCTATAAGCATGGAATGTCTTTCCATTTCTTGGTGTCATCTTGAATTTCTTTCATCAATTTTTTATAGTTTTAATGCACAGGTCTTTTACCTCTTTGGTTAAGTTTATTCCTAGATACTTTATTGCTTTTGGTGGAAATATAAATGTGTTTGTTTTATTCATTTTATTTTCTGCTGCTTCATTGTTATAGGAGTATAACATGTATAGAAGTATTCACATGTATAGAAATGCAACCGTTTTCTGTACCTTATTTTGTATTCTATGACTTTACTGAATTCATTTATCAGTTCTAGTAGTGTTTCGGTGGAGTCTTCAGGGTTTTCTACATAGAATATCATGTCATCTGCAAATAGTTTTAATTCATTCTTACTAATTTGTATGCATTTTATTTATTTATATTTTCTAGTTGCTATAGCTAAGAATTCCAGATGTATGTTGAATACAAATGGTCAGAATCAACATCTTTCTCTTGTTCCTGACCTTAAAAGGAAAAGCTCCCAGTTTCCCACCACTAAGTATAATGTTCACTCTTGGTTTTCCATACGAGGCTTTCATTGTCAAAATATACTCCTTCTTGACCTACCTTGTTGAGGGTTTTTATCACGAATGGATTTTGAAGTTTTTCAAATGCTTTTTATATATCTATTGAAATGATCAGGGGTGCCTGGGTGGCTCAGTAGGTTATCTCATGGCTTGTGAGTTTCAGCAGTGCTGACAGCTCAAAGCCTGGAGCCTGCTTCAAATTCTGTCTCCCTCTCTCTCTGCCCCTCCACCACTCATACTCTGTCTCTCTCTCCCTCTTTCTCTCTCTCAAAAATAAATAAACATTAAAAGAAAAAAGAAATGATCATATGGTTTTTATCTTTTCCCTTGTCGATATGATGTATCATGTTGACATATTTGTGGATATTGACCATGCTTACACCCCAGGAATAAATCCCACTTGATTATGGTGTATTTTTTTTAATGTATTGTGGGATTCAGTTTGCTAGTACTTTGTTGAGGATTTTTGCATTGTGTTCATCAGAGATATTGGCTTGTAGTTCTCTTTTTATGTTGTGTCTTTATCCACATAAATGGATGATACTAGTCTTATAGAATGAATTTGGAAGTTTTCTTTCCTCCTCTATGTTTTGGAATAGTTTGAGAATTATTGGTATTTACTCCTGTTTAAATGTTTAGTAGAATTTACCTGTTAATATGTCTAGTCATATTGGACATAAGGCCATTCCCATCAAGAGAAGAGATGTAGCTGATTTTCCTAAACACAGAAACAAACACAGAGAGTTAGACAAAAGGAGAACACAAAGGAATATGTCCCAAATGAAAAAAAAAAAAAAAGGACCAAACCACAGGAAGAGACCTAGGGGAAATGAATATAAGTAACATACCTGATAGAGAACTTAAAGTAATAACAATAAAGATACTCTCTGGATTTGAGAAAAGAGTAGAGGAAATAAGTGGAACCCTTAACAAAGAAACAAAAAAGAACCAATCAGAGATGAAAACAAAATAAATGAAATTAAAGATAAACTTGATGAAATAAATTACAAGCTAGAGGAAGCAGAGGAATGAATTAATGACCTAAAAGACAGAGAAATGGAAAGTGACCAAGCTGAGCAAATGATAGGGAAAGCTATTATGCAAATTGAGAATATTCTTAGGGAACTCAGTGGCTCCCTCAAGTGTAACAGCATTCACATTATAGGGATCCCAGAAGAAGAAGACAGAGAAAAGGGGGCAGAAAACTTACTTGAAGAAATAATAACTGAAAGCTTTCCTATCCTGGGGAAGGAAACAGATATCCAGATCCAGGAGGCACAGAGATCCCCTCAAAAAAACAACTCAAGAAGGTCCACACCAAGATACATGTAATTAAAATGGCAAAAAGTAGTGATAAAGAAAAAAAATTAAAAGGAGCAAGAGAAAACAAGGCAGTTACATACAGGGGAAACTCCATAAGGCTGAGAGTGGATTTTTCAGCAGGAATTTTGCACTCCAGAGGTAATGGCATGATATAGTCAAACTGCTGAAAGGAAAAGTCTTTAGCCAAGAATACTGTATCCAGCAAAGATATTATTTGCAATAGAAGTAAAGATAAAGAGTTTCTCAGACAAACTAAAACAAAAGTACTTCAGGACCACTAAACTAACCCTACAGGAAATATTAAAGGAGACACTGAGCAAAAAGAAAAGACCACAAACAAAAGAAAGAAAACTAGAAAGCATAAAAGCAGTAAAATAAGTATATCTACAAAAATAAGAGAAAGGGCTCACAAAATAAAAGTAAAGTATGACACCATCTGCCTAAAAGGTGAGGATGAGAGGAGTAAGGAACGAGTTCAAACTTAAGTGACCATCACCTTAATATAGACTGCTATGCGCAAAACATGTTATATGCAAATAGTAAGCAAAAATCAAAAACCAGTAATAGATACTCAAAGAATAAAGAGAAATGAATCCAAGTATATTGCTAAAGAAAGTCAACAAACCGTGAAAGAGAGCAAGAGAAGAAAAGATCAGAGAGAAACCAAAAAAGAACCACAAAACCAGTAATAATATGGCAATAAATGGATATCTATCAATAATTACTTTGAATGTAATGGAATAAGTGCTTCAATCAAAAGACATAAGGTGACACAGTGGATCAAAACAAGACCCATATACCACAAGTGACTTATTTCAGACCTAAAGACACCTACCAATTGAAAGTGAGGGGATGGAGAAACATTTATCATGCAAATGGTATCAAAAGAAAGCCAGGGTAGCAATACTTATATCTGACAAAATAGACTTTAAAACCAAGACTGTAAGAAGGGACAAAGAAGGAACTATGTGATAATAAAAGGTACAATCCAACAAGAAAATATAATAATTGTAAATATTTATGGGAGCACCCAAATGCATAAAACAGTCAATAACAACATAAAGGAACTAATCAATTGTCATACAATAACCATAGGGAATTTTAACCCCCAATTTATATCAATAGACAGATCATCTAAACAGAAAATCAACCAGAAAGCAATGGCTTTAAATGACATACTGAGCCATATGGATTTAACAGATATATTCAGAACATTCCATCCTAAAACAGCAGAATACCTATTCTTTTCAAGTGCACATGGAACATTCTCCAGAATAGATCACATATTAGACCACAAAACAAGTCTCAACAAATTCAAAAAGATGAAAGTCATTCTGACCTCAAAGCTATGACACTACAAATCAACCACCACAACAACAAAAATCTCAAAACATCACAAATACATGAAGGTTAAATAACATGTTACTAAACAATGAATGGGGTAAACAAGAAAATAAAGAGATAAAAAATTACATGGAAACAAATGAAAATCAAAACAGATTTCCAACATCTTTGGGGTGCAGAAAAGTCACTCTAAGAGGAAAGATACAGGCCTACCTCAAGAAGCAAGAAAAATCTCAAATAAACGCCTTAACCTTACACCTAAAGAAGCTAGAAGAAGAAGAACAATCAAAACTCCAAACTAACAAAAAGGAAGGAAATAGTAAAGATAGGAGTAGAAATGAATGATACAGACACTAAAAAGAACCAATAGGATAGACCAATGAAAGCCGAAGCCAGTGCTTTTAAAAGATCACGAAAAGTGATCAACCTTTAGCCAAATTCATGAAAAAGAGAGAGAGAGAAAGGTGGAGAGAGAGAGAGAGAGAGGGAGAGAGAGAGAGAGAGAGGACCCTAATAAACAAAATTACAAATGAAAGAAAAGAAATAGCAACCAACATCACAGAAATAACAATTGTAAGAGAGTATTATGAAATCATAGGCCAACAAATTGAATAAGCTAGAAGAAATGGATAAGTTCCTACAAACATATAACCTACCAAAACTAAAGGAGGAAGAAATAGAGAATTTGAACAGACTGATTACCAGCAATGAAATTGAATCAGCGATCTACTCCCAACAACATGACTAGGTTTTTGAGTAGCACTGAGTTTGAAACATTCATTCTCAAAACCAGTCTTATTGTTTTATCTTTGAGAACCTGTGTTATTTTTAGGTAGTCACTTTCTCAGAGGCCATACTAGATTCTCTCAATTTAGCATGCATGAGTATCACACAGGACACTGCTGAAAATGAAGATTCATGCATGCCATATATAAATAATACCTGTAAGTATCTACTGAGGTAGTTCAAGAACCACAGTTGAAAAAATGTTGGGATAGAAATCCCCATTTCCAGATGATAACTGTTAAAAACTGAGTAGATTACTTCAAAACTTTATGCTTTAAACACACTTGCTTTTAAGCACTTACAACACATGGGGAAACTCTATTCTTCCATAAGTTTTCCTTCAAATCAGATAGATTTGGAAAGGATGAACAAGCAAATCACTTCCCTCTCAGAATAAAGCAAAGGATACTATTCTCTCCTTCATGCCATGTAAGTAACTCGCAAAGATGAGAAAAACAAATACTTCAGCGCTCTTCTCTCCTCCATCAAGAGGCTTGCAGTCTACTAAAGTAACTAAAACAAGTTGTAAGTAACTATAATCAAATGGAAATACTTATGCTTTGTAAGAAAGAAGCAAACAGGGCCATCAGAGATCAAAAATAATGGAAAACATGTTCAACTTCAGGTTGTCCTATAAAATCAGTGTTTTACACAAATGCCTCTCTTTTGATGGCTTTTATTTATTTTTAATAACTTTAGAACTCACACAGTTGTCATGCAGTGTCAGTTGCAGTGTGGTGTCAATTTCCTTAACAAACAGAAACTTTATAGAGTTTAACATAACTTACAGTCTTTGGATGTGAATCTAATAGAGGCTTAACATCCACTTCTTGAAGGTATAATTGCTACCTAAGTTCTTCTTCAATATTTAAACAACAAAGTGAAAACATTGGGGAAATTCATGAATTAGCCAAGGAATTTATGAATGGTCAATTTTTTAACTGGAAAGAACAGTGGCAGAAAAAGGAAAGAAATGGAAACATTTTTATAACATAAACTGAGGCAAAAAGAGATTGAGTGAACACGCCATATAATAATGATGGATCATTGGACAACAACTTCAGAAAACAGGGTGCCATTTAAAATTAAGGTGATAAAGCTTTCTCAAACTCTCCCAGCATCAAACTAAGCTAATCATCATGTTCAGAACATTCAGAACAGTGTTTCTGTGTGGAGTGAAAGAGACAGAGAGAGAGTGATTTTGATGTAACAGTCTTCTCAGCTGCACCAATATAAGTGAAAAATTCTTGCCTGTAATGCCATCTTTAAAATCTAAAGATGTGGGGCACCTGGGTGGCCCAGCTGGTTAAACCTCTCGCTTTGGCTCAGGTCAGGATCTCAGGGTTCATGGGTTCCAGCCCTGCATTAGGCTCTGTGCTGACAGCTCACAACCTGGAGCCTGATTTGGACTCTGTGTCTCCTTCTCTCTCTGCCACTTCACCGCTCATGCTCTTGCTCTCTGTCTCTCTCAAAAGTAAACATTAAAAAATAATAATAAATAAATAAAATAAAATTGCAAACTGCTATTTTCATTTTTCTGTAAATCCACTTTTACTGCTCCACTTTTTAAATACTTTGTTTTCTGACTTATTACTTTATTCATTTATTAAATATTATAATGCAGTTCACTAAATTATTCAATATATGCAGATTTTTTAAGGGTACAAAGCTTTGTAAAGAATACTCTATGTTGATTTGTAGAAAAGAATTTAAAATAGTATAATAATAGAGTTGAGCATCTAGTGTACTAGTATATTAGAGGAAAAGAGAAGCTGTAGGAGGTGAGGAGATAGGAAGATAACAAAGACTTCCTAGAAGACCTTTCAATATCTACAATTTATTGAAACACATATGAAAAAAAGAGCTAGAAGGAAACAATATGTGCAAAGTAATAGTGTCATGAGAGACATGTGGACTTTAGGATAATAAAAACAGAAAACCTGTACTTGTGTGTTCATTCTGAAGTTTCAAATTACTTGGTCATAATTAGTTAGGGTGTATTTATTTTTAAATGTTTATCTATTTATTTTGAGAGAGAGAGAGAGAAACAGGCAGAGAGAGAGAGAGAGACAGAGAGAGAGAATCCCAACCAGAGTCCACACTGTCAGTGCAGAGTCCAGCATGGGGCTTGATCTCACGAACTGTGAGATCATGACTTGAAGCAAACTCAAGAGCTGGACGCTAAACTGATTGAGCCACCCAGGTGCCCCTGGGTGGATTTAGTGTTAAGTATTGTGATGATTTTACAGACTTTGTTATATATAAACAGGAAATTTGACATATGTCAGTTTATAAATATTTTATTGTGGGTCAATATTGATTAATTTCTCCTTCAGAGAATGATATCATTCATGAGTATATAAACATTATATCTTAGCTATTAATATAGACTACAAAACAGTTATATAGCCTTTTATTAGAAGGAAATATGACTGCGGGATAGAATAATCAAAAAATGGGGAAACAATTCTTACTAAATCATAGATTTGTCCCTTATAGGAAAATAATTTTCTCACATGACTCAGAGCATATTATGCCACATTTCCCTTTAAATTATAGATGCAATGGATATATTTCCATCAACAAAAAACTTTTATGGATTTTTTGACATTAGTCTTATAAGTTTCTCAACAATAATGTTTAAGTTCTCCAAAATTTTATCTGAACATCAGCTTAGAAAGCAGAACTGAGAAGAGGAGAAATGAAAGTATTACCACACATACTAACTACAGAATACACAAAATTTTCTTTGCTTCAAATTTTCAGTTTGTGATTTAATCTTTTATTGGTCACATAATACTAAATTAAAATCTTTGTTAAATGAATCACAAGGGCAGATAATTTTCTGTGCTTCAGAATTATTTTTTTCAGTTTCTTTTTTTTTAATATGAAATTTATTGTCAAATTGGTTTTCATACAACACCCAGTGCTCATCCCAACATGTGCCCTCCTCAATACCCATCACCCACCCTCCCCTCCTTCCCACCCCCATCAACCTTCAGTTTGTTCTCAGTTAAGAGTCTCTTACGGTTTGGCCCTCTCCCTCTCTAACTTTTTTTTCCTTCCCCTCCCCCATGGTCTTCTGTTAAGTTTTTCAGAATCCATTAAATTCATGATTTAATCTATTTGGGTCATCTCCCTTTTCTTTGTGAGAAGCCTGGCTAGAGGTTTATCAATTTTGTTTATTTTTTCAAAAAACTAACTCTTGGTTTCATTGATCTGCTCTACAGTTTTTTTAGATTCTATATTGTTTACTTCTGCTCTGATCTTTATTATTTTTCTTCTGCTGCTGGGTTTGGGGTGTCGTTGCTGTTCTGCTTCTAGTTCCTTTAGGTGTGCTGTTAGATTTTATATTTGGGATCTTTCTTGTTTCTTGAGATAGGCCTGGATTGCAATGTATTTTCCTCTCAGGACTGCCTTCACTGCATCCCAAAGCATTTGGATTGTTGTATTTTCATTTTCATTTGTTTCCATATATTTTTAAATTTCTTCTCTACTTGCCTGGTTGACCCATTCATTCTTTAGTAGAGTGTTCTTTAACCTCCATGCTTTTGGAGGTTTTCCAGACTTTTTCCTGTGGTTGATTTCAAGTTTCATAGCATTGTGGTCTCAAAGTGTGCATGGTATGATTTCACTTCTTTTATACTTATGAATGGCTATTTTGTGACCCAGTGTGTGATCTATCTTGGAGAATGTTCCATGTGCACTCAAGAAGAAAGTATCTTCTGTTGCTTTGGGATGCAAAGTTCTAAATATATCTGTCAAGTCCATATGGTCCAATGTATCATTCAGGGCTCTTGTTTCTTTATTGATCCTGTGTCTAGATGATCTATCCATTCTGTAAGTGGGGTATTAAAGTCCCCTGCAATTACCACATTCTTGTCAATAAGGTTGCTTATGTTGTGATTATTTGTTTTATATATTTGGGGGCCCCCATATTTGGCACATATATATTTATAATTATTAGCTCTTCTTGATGGATAGACCCTGTAATTATTATATAATGCCTTTCTTTACCTCTTGTTATAGCCTTTAATTTAAAGTCTAGTTTGTCTGATATAAGTATGGCTACTCTAGCTTTCTTTTGACTTCCACTAGCATGATAGATAGTTCTCCATCCCTTCACGTTCAATCTGAAGGTGTCCTCAGGTCTAAAATGAGTCTTTTGTAGACAGCAAATAAATGGGTCTTGTTTTTTTATCCATTCTGATACCCTATGTCTTTTCATTGGAGCATTTAGCCCCATTTACATTAGTGTTATTATTGAAAGATATGGGTTTAGAGTCATTGTATGTCTGTAGGTTTCATGTTTGTAGTGATGCCTCTGGTACTTTGTGGTCCTTGCACATTTCACTCACAGAATCCCCCTTATAATCTCTTGTAGGGCTGGTTTAGTGGTGATGAATTCCTTCAGTTTTTGTTTGTTAGGGAAAACCTTTGTCTCTCCTATTCTGAATGACAGACTTGCTGGATAAAGGAGTCTTGGCTGCATATTTTTTCTGTTCATCACATTGAAGATTTCCTGCCATTCCTTTCTGGCCTGCCAAGTTTCAGTAGTTAGGTCTGCCACTATTCTCACGGGTCTACCTTTGTAAGTTAGAGCCTGTTTATCCCTAGCTGGTTTCAGAATTTTCTCTTTATCCTTGTATTTTGCCAGTTTCACTATGATATGTCATGCAGATTGTTTCAAGTTACGTCTGAAGGGAGCGCTCTGTGCCTCTTGGATTTCAATGCCTTTTTCCTTCCCCAGATCAGGGAAGTTCTCAGCTATGATTTTTTTCAAGTACACCTTCAGTCCCTTTCTCTCTCTCTTCTTCTTCTTCTGGAATTCCTATGATACGGATATTGTTCCATTTGATTGAATCACTTAGTTCTCTAATTCTCCCCCCATACTTCTGGATTTTTTTTATCTCTCTTTTTCTCAGCTTCCTCTTTTTTCCATAATTTTATCTTCTAATTCAACTGTTCTCTCTTCTGCCTCTTCAGTCTCTGCTATGGCCGCCTCCATTTTATTTTGCATCTCATTTATAGCATTTTTTAGCTCCTCATGACTATTTCTTAGTCCCTTGATCTCTGTAGAAATGGATTCTCTGCCCTCCTCTATGCTTTTTTCAAGCCCAACGATTAATTTTATGACTATCATTCTAAATTCTTGTTCCGTTATATTGCTTAAATAGTTTTTGATCAGTTTGTTAGCTGTCGCTACTTCCTAGAGTTTCTTTTGAGGAGAATTCTCCCGATTCGTCATTTTGGATAGTCCCTGTAGTGACTCCAAACTGTAGAGCACTTCCCCTGTGCTGTCAGGAGTAACTTGTGTTGGTGGGCGGGGCTGCAGTCCCAAAGCCAGCCCCCAGCCCACCGCTGGGCCACAGTCAGACTGGTGTGTACCTTATCTTCCCCTCTCCCAAGGGCAGGACTCACTGTGGAGCGGTGTGGCCCCTGTCTGGGCTACTTGCATACTGCCAAGCTTGTGGTGCTGCTTTGATGGGATCTGGTGTATTAGCTGGGATGGATCCACAAGGTGGACAGGAGCAGGAGGGGCAGGCTTTGCTATCAGTGGTCCCCTGCAGGAGGGGCACTCCAGCACAGGGAGGTAGGAAGGCCCATTGGAGGGATGGATCCACAGAAGCACAGCATTGGGCATTTGAGCGGTGCAAGCAAGTTCGGTGACGGGAACTGGTTCCCTTTGGAATTTCTACTGGGGGATGGGAGAAGGAGATGGCACTTGCCAGCGCCTTTATTCCCCAACCGAGCTGAGCTGAGCTCTGTCTTCCGGGGCTCAACATCTCTCCCTCCCGGTGTCCTCTTGCCCTCCCTGCTCTCTGAGAGCAGCACTGTTGACTTTTAACATTCCAGATGTTAAGTCCTGCTGGCTGTCAGAACTCACAGAGACCAGCCCCTCCACTTTTGCAATCCAGACTTCTGGGCCTCTGCCTTGCCAGGCAGGCTGCCCCTCCAACGTCCCAGCCCCCCTTCCAGTCCATGTAGCATGCACTGCCTTTCTGTCCTTCCTTCCCTCTTCTGTGGGCCTCTTGTCTATGCTTTACTCTGCAGAGTACATTCTGCTAGTCACCTGGTGGTTTTCTGGCAGATGTGGGTGGTATCTAAGTGATCAGCAGGACAAGGTGAGCCCACTGTCCTCCTGGCTGCCATCTCCCGGGTCTGTGCTTCAGAATCAATGTTCTCTACATAGTAGTATTTTTGAAATGATGTGATTTTTGATAGATGCTAATTTGGATATTATTATGTGTTAATGGTATATGGGAATCTTAGCATCTCAGATAATGTGACTTCCTCTTTGTTGAGAGTTCAAACTCTATCTTTTTGAATACCTCTGGATTAGAAAAAAAGATCAAGGTAATTACCTAACTTTACACATGAAGGAAATAGAAAAAGAGTAAACAAAACAAAGTCAGCAAATGGAAGGACACAACAAATATGAGATCAAAAGTAAATAAAATAGAAAACAGGAAACAATTGAAAACAGTAAGAAAACTAAGACCTTGTTTGTGAAAGGAAACAAAATTAACACATTTCTATCTAGACTAAGAAAACGGGAGCTAGGGCTTAAGTAAATAAAATCAGAAATGAAAAAGGAGGCATAAAAATGATATGGCAGAAATATAAAGAATTGAAGGGACTACTATGAACAATTAATATGCCAACAAGTTGAATAACCTAGAAGAAACAGGCAAATTCCTAGAAACATAAAACTTAACAATACTGAATCCTGAGGAAATAAAAAATCCAAACAGACCAATAACCAGTAAGGAGATTGCATCAGTAATCAAAAACTTTCCAACAAACAAAACCCCAGCAATGAAGATCACTTCACTGGTGAATTCTACAAAATCTTCAAAGAAACATTAATGCCAGTACCTCTGGAAATTTTCCAAAATCTTAATAGGAGAGAATACTCATTGTATGAGGTCAACATTTCACTGATTCTAAAACCAGATATGGGAACTACAAAAAACTGAGGGCCAATATCCCTGATAAATATAGAAGCTAAAATTCTTAACAAAATATTAGCAAATGAAATTCAACAGAACTATAAAGGGAACATACATCATGATCAAGTAGGTTTTATTCCTAGGATGCAAAGATGGATCAACATATGCAAATTAATAAATGTGATACACCACATTAATAGAATAAAAGATGAAATTCCTATAATCATCTCAATAAGTGTAGAAAAAGCATTTGACAAAAGTTAACATCCTTTCATGATAAAATCTCTCAACAAATTGGATATAGAAGGAGTATATAGCTCAACATAACATCCAAAATCAGAAAGGAAGAAATAACATTGTCTCTTTGCAGATGATGTGATTTTATATATAGAAAATCCACAAAGACTTCACCAAAAACTATTAAAGCTGTTAAATTAATTCATTGAATTTTTAGGATACATAAATCAGTTGTGTTTCTATATACTAACAATGAAATAGCTAAACAAGAAAAACAATTCAAATCACAATAGCCTCGAAAGCAGTAAAATACTTAGGAATAAATTTAACCAAATAAGTGAAAGATCTGTGTACTGAAAAGTAAAAGACTTTAATGAAGAAATTTAAGAAGACACAAATAAATGGAAAGCTATTTGTGTTCATGGATTAGAAGAATTTATATTTTTAAATGTCCATACTACCCAAAGTTATCTGCAGATTCAATATAATTTCTATGAAAATTTCAATGACATTTTTCACAGAAATAGAAAAAAATTATACCCTAAAGTGTATATGGAATCTTAAAACATGTATGGAACTGAATAGCCAAAGCAGTTCTGAAAAACAAGAACAAAGCTGGAGGCATCACACTTCCTCATTTCATACCATATGACAAAACTGTACTAATCAAAACACTGTAATACTGGCATAAAAATAGGCACATAGACCAATGGAACAGAATTTAGAGTCCAGAAATAAACTCCCACATATATGGTCAACTAAAACTTGGCAAGGGAATGAAGAGTATTCAATGGGGAAAGGATAATATTTTCACTAAGATATTTTCAGAAAATTGGATAATCATATACAGAAGAATAAAACTGGACCATTATCTTATACTACTCACAAAAACTAACTTGTAAAGATTAAAGACTCAAAAACATAAGGCCTGAAATGGCAAAATTCCTGGAAGGATACATAGCATTGATCTTGGCAGTGATTTGGGTAATGACACCAAAAACACAGGCATCAGAAGAAGACAATAAATATGGGAATGAATCAAATTTGAAAAACTTGGCATAGTAAAAGAAATAATCAACAAACAAAAAGACATCCTATGGATATTTTCAAACTGTTAAGAATTAATATCCAAAATGTAAGAAACCCATACAACTCGATACCAAAAGGACAAATAATCTGACTAGAACATGGTCTTAGGGACAAATATTTTCCCAAAGAAGACCTACCAATTGTCAATAGGTACAATAAAAGACACTCAACATCACTAATCATTAGGGAAATGCAACTCAAAACTACAATGAGATATCACTTCATATCTGATAAAATGGCTATCATCAAAAAGACAAGAGGTCATAAGTGGCATCACTAATGTGGAGAAAACAGAATCCTACACACTGTTGGTGGGATCATAAATTGGTGCAGCTACTATGGAAAATATAATGGAGGTTCCTCAAAAAATTAAAAATAAAAAAAAACAAAGCTGAAGGCATCAGTATTCCGGGCTTCAAGCTGTATTACAAAGCTGTAATCATCAAGACAGTATAGTATTGGCACAAAAACAGACACATAGATCAATGGAACAGATTAGAGAACCCAGAAATAGAACCACAAATGTATGGCCAACTAATCTTTGACAAAGCAGGAAAGAATAACCAATGGAAAAAAGACAGTCTCTTCAGTAAATGCTGTTTGGAAAACCAGACAGCGACATGCAGAAGAATGAACCTGGACCATTTTCTTACACCATACACAAAAATAAACTCAAAATGAGTGAAAGACCTAAATGTAAGACAGGAAGCCATCAAAATCCTAGAGGAGAGAATAGACAACAACCTCTTTGACCTTGGCCACAGCAACTTCTTACTTGACATGTCTCCAAAGGCAAGGTAAACAAAAGCAAAAATGAACTATTGGGACCTCATCAAGATAAAAAGCTTCTGCACAGAGAAGGAAACAGTCAGCAAAACTAAAGGACAACTGACAGAATGGGAGAAGATAATTGCAAATGACATATTGGATAAGGGTTATTATCCAAAATCTATAAAGAACTTATCAAATTCAACACCCAAAGAAACGAAGTAATCCGATGAAGAAATGGGCAGAAGACATGAATAGACAGTTTTCAAAGAAAACATCCAGATGGTTAACAGACACATGAAAAGATGCTCAACATCACTCATCATCTGGAAAATACAAATAAAAACCACAATGAGATACTACCCCACACCTGCCTGAATGGCTAAAATTAATAATTCAGGCAACAGCAGATGTTGGCAAGGATGCAGAGAAAGATGAACCCTTTCACACTACTGGTGGGAATACAAACTGGTGCAGCCACTTTTGAAAACAGTGTGGAGGCTCCTCAAAAACTTAAAAATAGAACCGCCCTATGACCCACCAATTGACTACTATGTATTTACCCAAAGGATACAGGAATGCTGGTTCAAAGGGACGTATGCACCCCAATATTCATAGCAGCTGCATCGACAATAGCCATAGTATGGAAAGAGGCCAAATGTCCATTGACTGATGAATGGATAAAAAAGATGTGGTATATATATTCAATGGAATATTACTTGATCAAAAAGAATCAAATCTTGCCATTTGCAACAATATGGATGGAACTAGTGGGTATTATGCTAAGTGAAATAAGTCAGAGAAAGACAAATATATGATTTCAACCATATGTGGAATTTAAGAAACAAAATAGATGAACATAAGGGAAGGAAAGAAAAAATAAGATTAAAACAAGAGGGACACAAACCATAAGAGACTCTTAAATACAGAGAACAAACTGAGGGTTGCTGGTGGGGTGTTTGGTGGGGAGAGGGACTGAATGGACGATGGGCGTTAGGAGGGCACTTGTTGGGATGAGCACTGGGTGTTATATGTAAGTAATGAATCACTAATTTTTATTCCTGAAATCATTATTACACTACATGTTAGCTACCTTGGATTCAAATTAAAACACAAGTAAAAAATAAAATAAAACTACTATATGATACAGCAATCCCACTTCTGGGTATATATTCAAAGGAGGTGAAATCAAGGTCCTAAAGCAATGTGTGCACACCCATATTCATTGCGGTATCATTCACAACAGCTAAGATAAAATGCATTTATAATGGAATATTATTCAGCCTAATGAAAGAAGGAAATCTTGCCATCTGGATGGACCTTGAGAGCATTCTACTATATGAGATAAAATCAGACAGGGAAACACAAATACTGTATAATCTCACTTCTATGTGCAATCTTAAAAAGCTGAATTCATAAAGACAGAGAATAGAATGGGGGGTTCCAGCATCTGGAAAATGGGGGAAATGGTGAGATTTTGATCAAAGGGTATAAGCTTTCAGTCAGAAGATGAGTAAGTTCTGAAGAATTCATGCACAGCGTAGTGACGATAGTTAACAATTATATACTTGAAAGATGCCAGGAGGATAGATCTAAATGTTCTTATCACATACAGACACAAAAAGGTAATTATGTGAGGTGATGGACGTATTAAGTAATGTTATGGTGGTTATCATTTCACAATATATATGTGTAGCAAATCATCATGTTGTACCTTAAATTCACATAAAGTTATATGTCAGTAATGCCTCAATGAAGCTGGAAAAAAGAAAATATGTTATATATAAACATTTAACTTGGTGCTTTATAAATATAGTTTATGTGCACACTGTAGAAGATAATTGTAAAAATAAATATACTCTCTAAACACTGCCATGATATTAATGTATCTTTTTATATTCTTTAGGAGTTTTTATAGTTTTCTTTGTTCTTTTAATATGACATGATGTCTCATATTCAGTTTACTTTTATCTGTTTTGTTAATTGCACATTCTTTTTTTGAAATGGTGTCCCTGATAGCCCCACTTTTTGAAGAAAAATGTGTCATTTTTCTTATCCTTCAATATCCACATGAATTTTTTTTAATTTAAGCGAAAAATTTTTTTGCCCTAGAAACACATACAGGTAGCCACTCTAGTTCTAATTATGCACAAGTGATTAGACATTTCTGTCAACATCTCCAAAACTCAGGATATATTTTAATCAATAATTTAGTATTTTCACAACCATTTTTCAGAATTGGCTGTGTAGTCTTTTTGTATATGTATGTATAAAAAGTTAAGATGCATAAACACATGCCAAACTGGGTCACAGAGTTACACATCATATGCATTTACAGAGGGCAATTTTCTTATCATCTAAAATTATCTTAAAGTTAACTTTGCCAGAGGATGCCTGGATGGCTCAATTGGTTAAGTGCCGGACTTCGGCTCAGGTCATGATCTCGTGGTTTTGTGAGTTCAAGCCCTTTGTTGGGTTCTGTGCACTGAGCACGAGGAGCTTGCTTGGGATCCTCTCTCTCTCCCCCTCTCTCCATGGCCCTACCCAACTTGCGCTCTCTCTGTCTCTTTCTAAATAAACTTTAAAAAACAGTTAACTTTTTCATGATTCCAAATCATGTAACTTCAGTATTAAAATAAAATTCTAAATGTAAATCAGAAAAACTTTCAACTGATAAATAATGATTTAAAAATGACTTCAATGTCAATGTTCACTGAATATTTGTATTCAGACTTTTAAAATTATGTAATTTAAATACTGCATCTTGGAAAAGATACTGAAATATAAGAAAGAGGGAACAACTCAATTCTCAATATCAGTTTTTTTTATAATCACTATTTTCTTGTTACTTAATAAATATCCAAAGATTTTTCCATTTATTTCTAAATAAAGGTAGTACCTTTTAAAAACAACTGCAAAACAAATGAGAAATTCTACTACTCAACTAGTATAAAAATGCCAAGAATACATAGACGGATTATTGTACTGTGTTTAAAACTAAAACAAAATATTCCTTTTATCTTATAAAAAAAGGTGGAAAATTTGTCTGGATAGTTAAGAAACAGTTATTCAATTTGTGAAGAAATTTTATTTCTTACATTTCAAGTATTCTAGATATAAATATTCTACTTAACTTTTGTTTTCTAAAGATAGTTGAAAAAGTTGAGTACTTTAATTTTGATAAAGCATTTCTACAGACTCTGTTCTTCATGCCCATTCTGTAATTGTCAGGTAGTTACTTAAATAAAAAGGGCATAGTTCCTATGGCAAATGAAATTCTGGTAGGACAATTAACATATTTTAGAGCTTGTGCATGATATTAATACATTATATTTTGAACACCATTTCCAGCCATTCCTTAAAATAGATCCAAATGAGGATTTTGCCAGTATTTCAAAATATCAAAAACTTTTATTTGAATCATAAATTTAATTGAAGATAAATCTTAATCTACTCTTTTCCCAAGAGTAATATGAGGTGGGAAAGTGTAGTTTCAGAACTTAAGTTGAGTGCTAATAAAATAATCCATTTTTGTTTCCAAAACATTTTGACATTATTGAAATGTAGTTTCCTTTTATTAATGTCTTCAGAAAGAAGCCATGATCCTTCCTGAATAGAAAAGTAAAAACAAAACAGAACAAAAATATAATCATCTAAAACATAGGTTTTATCAAATAAACAAGTTTTAGACAAATTATAATTTGGGGGCAGACTGCCTAGACAAGCTAATTTCAGCTTATGCTTTTGACCAAACAAAACAATTATATATGACACAAAAGTGCCAACAGCATTTTAATTACTTTATGTAGTTACAAAATTTCATGCTGTTTATGTACTCAAACTATCACTGATCTTCATTTTCTCCTTTAAATGGAATAACCTTGTATCTTGAATAATCTTCAATTGAAAAAAAAAAAGGCTTGATCTCAGTGTTCAAGATAATGGAGGGAAAAAATTACCTTTAATTTAATTTAACTTCTCCTACTTGTATTTACCTAGATGATATAATTTAATTAGAAGGAAAATTCGGGCAACAGGTCATTAACTATATCTAATAGAACTTTGAATGCATTTGGATATGGGGATGAAGATTGTTGTAGTGAAGGAGCTCCCAGAACATCTGTTATTTAATGTGACAGAAATCCAGTTATATCAAGTATTACCACATTTCTGAATCATTTCAAAAGGCAATATTGATGGAGGCCTGGTCCATTTTTCTCTTCATGTTTTTCTTGGATCTTGATCAGACAGTATCTCAATTCAAAGTGGATATATGATGCCAATACAAATAGGATCCTCTTTTCCTTTCCACTGCTGCATTGCATCCTTGTAATATGTGATGTATAGTGTGGAGATAGACTGACATAGTTAATGAGAGGTGACAGAAGGCAATAAGATACCAAGTTCTATAAATGCCGGATGTGAAATGAAAATCTATATAAGTTGAGCTCCAACGAGGCATTTTAATTTCAGCTCTTGTTTATCAACCTGAAGAGATACAACCACATAGGTCAATAAATATTCCTATTAGCTATAAGTCTTAAAAAATACACATAAATATCATAGTTTTTCAAAAACTATCTTCATCTGGTATTTTTTTTTTTTTAGAAATCACCTGGGGCACCTGGGTGGCTCAGTCAGTTATGCATCTGACTCTTGATTTTGGCTCAGGTCATCATCTCACAGTTGTGCTATCAAGCCCTGTGTTAGGCTCTGCACTGATGGCGTGGAGCCTGCTTGGAATTCTCTTCTTCCTCTCCCTCGTTGCCCTTCCCCTGCTCACGCTTTCTCTTTGTGTCTCAAAATAAATAAATAAATTTATTTTAAAATAAACAAACATTTAGAAGTCACCTCATTAATCCTCAGGCCAGTGTAAGATTTTACTAATATTAGGAATTCAGCATGTTCATAGGTTACACTTAAGAGTCTATCTACCAATGTGCCTATTGAAATGCATCATTTTGGAAAACATTTAGATTGTTCCTATAATATTATTCATATGGCAGAAAGTAAGTTTCATTGGTCCACTAAATTCATCTATTTAAATATTCTTGATGGGTTAAATAAATGCTATCTTACTCAAAAATATATCAAATTATAAATTGGTCTCATGAACTAGGTAAAGAATATCTAAATAAGAATATAGTATTTAGATCAAATCTTGTCTAAAGGATAACTACATATATTAAATTTTTTAAATGGTATTACTATTGATCCTTGAGCAACACAGTGGTTAAAGGTGCTGACACCCCTGCACAAACATCCACATATAACTTTGACTCCCCCAAAACTTAACAACCAATAGCCTACTGTTGTCTAGAAGCCTTACTGATAACAAAGTCAATTAATACATATTTACATGTTATATATATATTACATACTGTATTCTTACAATAAAACAAGCCAGAAAAAAGAAAATGTTATTAAGAATATTATCAGGAAGAGAAATACATTTACAGTAATGTACTGTATTTACAAAAAAAAATCTGAGTATAACTGGACCTGAACAGTTCAAACCTGTGTTGTTCAAAGGTCAACTGTAACTGGTTCAGAGAAATAAACAGCCAGTTGTCAAAGCATTAAGTTAGTATTCACAAATATAAGTAGTGAGATATAATAGACACTGAGTCAGCATTTGGTGTCTGAACAGGAATTGGTGCAAGATCGAGATTTCAGGGGGAAAAAAAGGTGTTTTAAAGAACCAATAGTAATTCTTTTTTTTTTCTTTTTGACCCGTTGAAATATAGCAATAGAGAGTAAATAAAACATTTTGTATGGTTATCTCAGTATGTTCATTTGAACTAATTACTGGTTCAATGTAATATTTATAAAGCTACCAACAAAGGGTATGACTCATTGCAGATCTTCAGTAAAAAGTGGTTCATTTACTCTCTAAGTTTAGGGGATAAAGTTTTGCTCTACTTCAACTGTCAACTGCAGTTGTTAATCATTAATACTTTCTCTGTTGTTTATAATAAGATTGTGAGGATAATAATTCTGTTTCCATATTACCTCCTTAACTGTATTTTATACACTTCATAAAATGAGATTTTGTGAAGAAGCCAACTTTGCTTTTATTTGGCTGATAGTTTCTCTTGGTTAAGGCTTCATTGGATTTATAGATGAATTTTTGGAAAGAATTAACATCATAATAAGGTATATCATCTCCCTCATGATTATTGTATATCTATCATACTTATTTCATTAAAATTAATTCATTGTTTCTAATTCTAAAGATAAGCTTCATTTACTTGAGTTCAGCTTTTGGTGCACTTTTATAAGTTTTGGTGAATTTTCATAGCTCAGTTTATTTCTTCATGACAGAGGCATACATTAGTTATAGTTTTTCAACTTTTTGTATATTAAGGAAGGGTATTTAGATGTAAGATAAATTAACTTAAATTTTTAAAACATTAGAGAGGAAAATTAATTAAATTATATGTAATCCTGCAATTCCAATTTCAGGAATGTATTCTAGAGAATCTAAGGAATGAAGATGTTCATTTCAGTATTGTTTATATTAACACAAAAATAAGTATGAGAGATCACCAAAGTATTCATCATAAGAGAATTATTAAATGCATTACAATATATCTATACACCAGACCATGATAAAATGGATGATGTAGATGTGAATGTACTGAGAGATCATATTATAAGGAAAATGTTAATTTGCAAAATGGTATGAATTTTATGGTGTAAAAACTACAAGCATAGGTCTTTACCTATTCTCAAAATGGTTAATCCTAATCACTTCCTAAAGTATGGTAGCTCAAGAAATATTTTATTATTCAATTTATATACTGTAAACTATTTTTATTTTTGGCTCTTGATCAGATAATATTTTAAAATATTTTTTATGAGAAAATGGAGAAATAAATGGACAGTTGTTAGTTGTTGGAAAACATAATTAAACTCTATCACTGAGGAAAAAAATCTCAAACAACAGTGATTAAGTACATAGCTAAAAGAATATGATTTTATTTCTGATATAATACAAATGCAAACAATGTCATTGTTTCTATTTCTTTAGTAAAGTTAACTGATTTTAAAAATTGGATATAAAAATTCTTCCCTGGCTATAAGCATTCTCAAATTTCACAACAAATAAGGTATTTTAAAATCTTTAAATAACAATAAAAGATTTAAGATTTTACCCTATTTATAAGCTAAATGGCTAGCCTGCCACAGTTTTTTAAGTATGTTCTCAGAAGGTACATGTAGGACTTCTAGGTAAGAGCAAAGGACTGTTTCTCACATTACAGCATGGAATGTGAACATAATATTTGCATTGATTCCTCCTGCACTTCAAGTCCTATTCAGCCACACAGAGCTACCCTGATATATGCCTGCATCCAGGTTACATTATAGGACAGAAGCCTTGAGCTCAGAAAATCCAAATAATTTATAATGAGCAATAAGCATGACTGTTTGCTCTGAAAGGAGATGAACTCTCTGTATTTCAAGATTGTTTACCACATGAGCATCTTTACATGCTTCTGTTTTCTAGATATACAGAAATGCTAGAGATCTGTTGAGAAATGTCTCCTAACAATATCCACTCCTTGTTTCTGTACCATCCTGGGACTGGATTTTTTTTTCATGGCTAAACCTCTTTACTAGGCACTCTAAATAACCTGATGATCAGAGACTGGGACCAAATCAATTCAGTTGTTTTAATTCAGCCATTTAATTAAGTCTACACCAATGGAACTTCAAGGTGCATGATGGGACCAATCTTTGTCATTTGTTTCAACCATGCCTTTAACAGTCCCAGACTGAAATAGTCAAAAAATTCTGTAAACTACCAGTGTCTAACTTAAAATACTAAGTGTCTTTTTTTTTTTTATCTAATTGGCATTTTTATATTGACCTTTCCTCTCGGCTAAGGTATTCATTAAGCTACAACATGATATATTAGTAAATATATAGACTTACCTTATTTTACAAAGGGGACAATTAAGGTAATTCTGTCATCCACAACTGTCCTGGTTAGTGAGCTGAGTCTGAGATGGCATCACTGATCTCTTTAGCTAATGAGTTATAAACTCATTTCATAACACCTTTTCTAATTGTATAATTCCCACTATAGAGACATTTACCGGCACTGTGTATATGATAACATTAATACTCCCTCCCCGAGAAATTTTTCTAAGTGTCCAAGAGATATCCAATTTAGGAGAGAACCTCTCAAGGTCTGAGTGCTACGTGATCTACAGGTGGTGTCCCCTTAAGCAATTACAGGTCTGTTATGACCACCATTAAAGTGCACATCACTGTTTTGGGGAGGGAGGCAAGTTAATGCCTGGATTATACACAAGAAACAGTCCCAAGGATGCACATTGTACCCCTGGAAAGTAATTGTGATTTAGAATTGTTGAGGTCCTCCAAATGGGACCTACATTAGCAGAGGTCACAATTGCCTCCATTGCTCCACTGGTGCATTTCCTTTTGTAATGGTAAGTCTTTAAAGTCTGTATTCAGTCTGAGTAATTGAACCTACCCTTTGTTCTTGAGGTATTTCCTAAGAGAAGTTAGACCAACCTGTCCTTTGTCCATTCCAACAATCAGGTGGTATTTGCCATGGGAGGTGATGATATCCAATAGAAGAATTAAGACATTTTATGTTAGTTTTCTATTGTAGCATAACAAATCACCAAAAACTTAGCATCTCAACACAGCACACACTTATTATATCATGGTTTCTGTATGTGAGCAGTGTGGGCACAGCTTATCTGGGCCTTCTGATTTAGGGTCTTGATAAGCTGTAATTTAGGTGCTGTCTAGGTCTGTGTTCACATCATATCACAGGCTTCAATGGAGAAAGATCTACTTTCAAGCCCATTTTTGTTGCTGGTAGAGTTTATTTACTGTGGCTGTACAACTGAAGTCTTTTTTTTTTTTTTTTTTTTTTTTTTTTTTATGACTATTGGCTAGGAGCAGTTCCTTGCCATATGGCTCTCTCTATGGGCCATCTCACTTAGCAGTTTACTTCTTTAAGCCAACAAAGGGATTTTTTTCTGATCATGCTAGCAAAGCATAGTTGTAATATATCTATTAACATAATCACAGGAGTCAAAGCCCATTATCACTGCCATATAATGTAACCTAATCAAGGAAGAGACATCTCATCACATCTCATACTACTATTTAGAAGCTGGTCTCAAAACCCATTCCACTCAAGGAGAAAGGAAGTCAATGATCACAACAGTAGGGGAGGTCATGGAGTAGATAGAAGCCAACTTATAATTCTGCCCACTACAGAGGACTGCAGGAATGAGAGTAGGAAAAAAAAATCCAGAGTGTATTTTACTTCATGAGGAAGAGGGCTCTAGGGATAGCTTTAAAAAAGTTATTCTTCCCCCTATACTTTCAAGGACTTAATCTATTCCCTGTAAAAGTGGTGGGATAATTGTTTCTGCTGCCTCTGAAAAACTGGTGTTTCTAGGAGCTATACTATAACTTTTATTCTAAACATACCCTCTTTACACTCAGAGCTTTCATCCAGAAGAACCAGGAGAAAAGAGACAAAGGAACTTTCATAAAACTAATAGAGACCTATTATGTACCTTATATATGTCTCTGTAGAGGACTTGGCAAACAATGTACTCAACTTATTACTTCTTTCATTACCCTCTGATCACTGCTAAGAATAAGAGGAGATGAACTCTTTCTGGGGACAGCTGCATTTATATAACCAAAATGTATTGTTAAGACCAGAAAGAGGTAATGGATATAGAATCAGAAATCTTTTTGAGTAATATTTGAGGAGACTATTCCAGTATTCAGCAATACTAGATGTTTATGTATCTTAGGTACTGTGGAAGTTCCATTAAAGGACACTCAGCCCATTGTTGAGTGGTTTTTGCAATAAAATTCATACCACTTTCAGACTTCAAATGATCTAGAAAGTCAAATATTATTCATATTAATGTTAAGGGCCATAGTGGTATGGACAAAGTCAGCTGATGAAACTGGAGCATCAGTCCTATAACCTGGAAATAGTACACATAGAGTTCCAGTCTATGATGATGAATGTATTGCAACATCTGGAATGATGATAGATTTAAGCAGGCAGTAATTAGTGCAATCTGGTTAGTGCAGGTTCAATCAGCAACTTGGTTTCAGTCATTCTCATCAGAGAACAGGCCCTTATTATGGGCAGCAAATAGTGACTAGTTTTCTAGGACTGCTCTAACAAATTACCACAACTTGATGGCTTAAAATAACAGAAATGTATTTTCCCACAGATCTAGAGGCCAGAACCAAGATGTCAGCAAGATTGGTTCCTTATGAAGGCTCGGGGGAAAAAATCTGTTCCATGCCTCAATTCCAGCTTCTGGTGGCTGCAGATCATCCTTGGTGTCCCTTGGCTTGTAAATGTATCACTTCTCTTCCTGAGTCTTCATGTGGTCTTTCTCTTTGGGTGTCTTCTGTGTTTGTATGTCTCAAATCTCCCTCTCCTTTCTCATATAAAGACACAAATTATTGGATTTAGAGCCCAAATTAAATCGAATTTGATCTCAAAATCTTAAACTTAATCACATCTGAAAATGAACTATTTCCAAATAAAATAACATTCATAGATAGCAGGGGTTAGTACTTGGACATACCTTTTTAGGACTGCTATTCAACCTACTATAGTGACCAGAAGGCTCAGCAAGAAGCCATGATTTGTTTCCATAGTTTGTGGCTCCAAAGAGATGTACTTTAACCTGCCAGTTTAGTCTCCAGCTCGGGCTATGTTAGAGAGGGAGAAAGGAAACTGAGTACACAGGGAGAGAATGACTGTGTTTTTAAGCAAGTCTTTTCATTTGCTTTCATTTTTATGCCACATTGTTCATGGCTTAACTAAAATGTTTTTCTAATGTTTTCTGTCTGCCCAAAGCTACACATGGAATTGCAAGTTCCTCTTTGCAGACAGTATTTGTTCTAGCTTTTGGGGCATCTTCATTTAGTTGCCAAGGAGCCATGGATTTTAGCTAGGACCATGGAGTTTGCCTCTCCATTACATAATGATATCCTTTTCTCAACACTCACTGTCCCCTCAGAGGAGTGTGAACAACAAACAACACAACATGTGAACAGCTTGACTTAATGCTTTCACTGCTCAGCCTCTAAAAACTGATTCTTCTATTCCCGTTCACTAGGACATTGGGATATAGCCTCTCCTCGTTGTTCACTACTAGGGCAAGAACATGCACTATCCTGATCCCAGGGAGTCATCTTGTATTCCCTATCCTAGCCCAAGAAGCTCTCATCCTTCTTCTTCTAGAAAACCATTTCTGTCAACATCATATTCTCAATGCCAACCAGTCAAGAACTGTGAAAGATCTGAGATGTTATCCTACTTGCAAGCTAACAAGTTAACTTGCCATTGTTTTATGGATGCTGACTGAGACTGCTAGGCAGAAAGGGTTTTGTTACTCACATCACAGCAAGCATCATGAGCATTAGTGTATTTTGGGTCGGTTCTATTTGACCCTGATTCCCATGTGGTGATGTAGTTGTGCTCAGACTAATATCTGAATGTGTACTGGTTTGCATTACAGGGAGAAACCATAAGTTTGGGAAGCCTGAACTTTTCTTAATGGGACTTAACGTATCTGCCCTTTGCTTCAAAGAGATACACTATCGCTATATTCCAACAATGTTTGCTGGACAAACATCCTTGAAAAGGTAGTTCATAAAAAGAGACAGTTCATGCCTCTGTTTGCAAGATATATGGAAGAAGGAGAGATCCATGTAGAATTGTCTTTCAACAAAATCTAGTGCACTGACTTCAAGGTCACCTTTTATGCAGTGTAAATTGTGGAAATCATTTTTATTGTAAAATATCTTGAAATAAAACATGTTTTTAACTAAATTAACTATTCAATACTAGCCTAAGCCATTGAACTATTGTGATAGTTCCATAACACATGACTATATTTTGCGGAGTAAAAAAATAAAGATAAAAAGTGACTTTATTAAGATCACTCACATGATATTGATCCACAGGGCAAAATAATCTTGATTTTTTTAATTAAACAATGTTTATGAGTTATACTATAAAAATACTAAAACAAATACTGTAGCTTTATAATTTATTGTGGCTATGAATTATGCTGCATCAAATTAAAGGCTTATAAATGAAAAAAAAAGTTCAATAAAAGTGAAAAGCCAAGCAAAACTAAAAACACATATTTTATAAAGTACTAAATACAAACTCAATACCTCTTTCCCAAATAATGGTATGTTCAGTCTCAACAGATATATAAAATTGAAACTGAAACTCAAGCGTAACACTATCTCTTTGGCATATACTTATTTTGGTACTACAACCCATATTTCTTAAAAACAAATTTCCCGATAAAAATAGATTAACTAGGAAAATCTAGTTAATACTACTGGTATTAACAGTAGTTAATGCAGTAATGTTTACCTACTAAATGTATGCAAGAAGAAACTCTTGAACATTTGAGACTTATATTAAGAGGGAATGCTTAGATCAGAAAAAGACGAATAAATGATCTCTTACTATATATTTGTGCATACAGCCAATTCTTTCTTGATTTTATGATTCTAGAAGAAACCTTTAATATCTATTTTATTGGTAGAGTACTAGCTAAGGATCCAGTGGTATCTAACTTTGAGAATTACCCCTTATAGTTGTTAACCTAGAATACACGTGAAGCCAATAATATGCGGGATATATTTTCAAAGTTTAGTTTTAAGAAATTAAGTTTAAAGAAAATAATAAATTTATAGTATATGATTGGGGAAGCATATTTAATATCCTAATGATTGTTAAATATTTTTGGAAATTCAGTAGGTTAATTAACAGGAAACTCAGAGACTTTTTTTCATCGGACTCAAATATTTCCCTGAAGAATATCTCTTGGTGTTCTTGCTCAAAATTTCCCCTCAGCTTTTCATTTACCCCTCATCTTCCAAATGGTTGATTTATGTTCATCTCAGATATGGTATTGATAACTAAATTAATGTATAGATTCTTTTATTATTTCAAATAACGTGTGCGTTTTTCAGTAATGACTTAAAGGTTGCATGCTCAGCGAGAGCACTTGTGAAGTGCACTATGCACTTGTGCACTATGTGCACACATGCATGCAGCCACCACCTTTTCATATTACTTTTGGCAGCGTTGTGAACACAGGTGTACTAGAAATAATTTAAGTTAATGCTAGCAGTTGTACTGTACCAGCATTGCCCGTTCTTCAGTTTTCAGAAAAGTTATTTTCACCAAGGGTTATTCATTCTTTTAGTAATAGGATATTCATTAATTATTTAAGCCAAAAAACATCCTTTTTCCAAGAAAAAAATCTCTTTTGAGTGTAATATTATTTTCCAAGGTATAATAGTTGTTCTGTAATCTTTCAGTTTGTTTTTGTTTTTGTTTTGGATTTTTCCCTTTCTAGTAAATGATAAAGCCTAATTTTGTGGACCTTGTGTGGATTTCCATTTCTTCATTTTATAAAATAATGTAATCTTTTTAGATATCAAACAAGTTTCATGATTGTTAAGCACTTAAGCCATTTAGAAAAAAAAATAGACCTTCTCTAGAAGTATCTATGCTGGTGCCCATTTTTGTTTTAGGGACCTTTATCCCCCCATTACTATGTGGTATCATGGTTACATGAGCAACTGTTCTTACAAGTCTCTCACTCCAATGGTATAACGTAGGCAGTGCATTAAAATGTGGGCTGCAATGTCTGTGCTATGAATATTTATATATTTTGACATTTAGGAAGAATATGCCTTTCCGTACTAACCCCTAGCAGTGTTTTGGTTGATATATTTCTAAAAACGGAGCAATCCATTTATACTATGTCACTTTAGACTTAAGGGACACATAACCTACCTTTTCTCAGGCATAAAATTCAGTTGTCTTATTTCTACTGTATGAATTATGCTTTAGAAGCAGTGGAGTCACAAATGCTTTAATGCTTTCTGTTTCTACATTTATTTATCCCTAGGTAGCCACATCCACAGAATTGAAAGGGATATCAAGAAATTGCAGAATCTATATGTAGAATGACAACTATATGAAAAAATTATTTTCTTTGTAGGATCTCCAGAAAAAGATAATCACCAAGTATTTGGGGAATTTTCTTAGGTTACACCAAATATAATATCAGAATATTCTTTTCTTATCTCATGTAAATCTCTCTAGAGTTTAAATTTTTCCTACATCTTTTGAGAAACATGGGGTTCTTGTCACCTTTCTTATAATCTATCCAAAAATGAACAATATTACCCATGGATCTTCTCTTTATTTCTGGTAATTGAAGCTGTCCTCCATCATTTCTTCTATTCCTTCAGTTATAAGGTTTGAATTTTGAGAAGTAGAAACATCCCAAGAAAACTAAATAGACTACATAATGATTTTAAAGTCTGTCAGGTATTACTGTATTTAAAGTTTGTGAATCTTGGGGCGCCTGGGTGGCGCAGTCGGTTAAGCGTCCGACTTCAGCCAGGTCACGATCTCGCGGTCCGTGAGTTCGAGCCCCGCGTCAGGCTCTGGGCTGATGGCTCGGAGCCTGGAGCCTGTTTCCGATTCTGTGTCTCCCTCTCTCTCTCTGCCCCTCCCCCGTTCATGCTCTGTCTCTCTCTGTCCCAAAAATAAATAAAAAATGTTGAAAAAAAAATTTAAAGTTTGTGAATCTTAAATTTAACCAATATACGTGCATCCTTTCTATTCCTTTAAAGTTCAAGGTTGTTCTGTAAGTTCAAGGTTGTAGTACAGGGCTTTTATTGTTTTATTGAGGTTAAAATTATATAATGGTAAATGCATGCATCTTGATGCACATATAATGAATTTAGACAAATTAATATGCCTGTGTAACCAGCACTCCTGTGAAAATATCAAACATTACCATTATCACAGAAAGTTGCTCCATATCCATTTTCTGTCAACAGTTATGCCTTCAGGCAACCACTGTTCCGATTTTGCCCACTCTACGTTAGTTTCCCTGGTTCTGAAGTTCTTACAAGTGGAATCATATTGTATGTATATTTTTTTAAGTTTGTGTATTCATTTTGAGAGAGAGAGAGAGAGAGCACATGCACATGTGTGTGTACAAACAGGGGAAGGGTAGAGAGAGAGGGAGAGAGAGAATCCCAAGCAGGCTCTGTACTTTCAGGCAGAGCCTGATGCAGGGCTCCAGCTCATGAACATGATATCATGACCTGAACTGAATTGATTTTTTGTTTTTTTGATCTTATGTCCTGGACATTGGTAAGTTCACTTTTTAAAAATTTGTATATTTTATAGAATTTTGCAGATAATAATGTTATCTTTAAGTAATGACAGTTGTGTTTTGCCCTTTCTGATATTTTTAAATTTTCTTTTTCTAGATTTATTAAATGGACTAATACAATGTTTAGTAGAAGTTTGTTTTATTATTTTAATCATGACTGGGTATTGATTTTGGTAAAATGGTTTTTATACATCTATTGAATTTATCATATTGCTTCTTTTTCCTTTATTCTGCCAGTAGACTGATTTACATTAATAAACTAATAAGTGTTAATCTGACATTGCATTTATTTTTGTTTTTCAATTTCCAAAGCACACTAGGAATTTTTTTTAATGCTTATTAATTTATTTTGAGGAGGGGAGGTGCAGAGAGGGAGTGAGAGAGGGAATCCCAAGCAGGCTCCAGGCTGACAGCACAGAGCCTGATATGTGGCTCCATCTCACAAACCATGAGATCATGACCTGAGCCAAAATCAAGAGTGAGAGACTTAACTGAGTGAGGCACCCAGGTGCCCCATAATTCTTTTAATGTACTGTTGGATTTGATTTGCTAACCTTTTTGTTGAGAATTTTTGCATCCATGTTCATCATGGATATTGGCCTGTAATTATCCTTTTTCGTGAGATCTTTGGTTTTGGAATCAAGGTAACTCTGTCCTCAGAGAAGGAGTTTGGAAGTTTTCCTTCCATTTATATATTTTTGGAACAGTTTGAGAAGAATAGGTATTAAATCCTCTTTAAATATCTGGTAGCAATCCCCTGGGAAGCCATCTGGCCCTGGACTTTTGTTTGTTGGGAGATTTTGATTACTGATTCAATTTCTTTGCTATTTATGGGTCTGTTCAAATTTTCTATTTCTCCCTGTTTCTGTTTGGGTAGTTTGTATGTTTCTAGGAATTTATCCATTTCTTTCAGATTGCCCAATTTTTGGCATATAATTTCTCATAATATTCTCTTATGATTGTTTGTACTTCTGTTTTGTTGGTTGTGATCTCCCCTCTTTCATTCATGATTTCTCTTTGATTTTTGGTAAGTTTGGCTAGGAGTTTATCAATTTTAATGATTCTTTCAAAGAACAAGTTCTTAATTTTATTGATCTGTACTACTGGGTTTTTTGTTTATTGGTTTGTTTGTTTGTTTCTGTATCATTTATTTCTGCTCTAATCTTTATTATTCCCCTTATTCTGCTGGCCTTAGGCTTTATTTGCTGTTCCTTTTCTAGCTCCTTTAGGTGTAAGTTTAGGTTGTGTATTTAAGACTTATCTTGCTACTTGAATAGTATTATATTGCTAGATACTTCCTTCCCTCTTATCACTTCCTTTGCTTCATCCCAAAGATTCTGGACTCTAGTGTTTTCATTTTCATTTGCTTCCATATACTTTTTTTTTTATATTTTCTTCTTTAGTTTCCTCATTAACCCATTCATTCTTTAGTAGGATGTTCTTTAATTTCCATCTAATTTGTGTTCTTTCCAATTTTTTTCTTGTGGTTGACTTCAAGTTCCATAGCATGTTGGTCTGAAAATATGCATGGTATAATTTCAATTTATTTTTTGTATTTGTTGAGGGCTGACTTGTGACCCAGGATGTGACCTATTCTGGGGAATGTTCCATGTGCACTCAAAAAGAATGTGTCTTCTACTGCTTTAGGATGAAATGTTCTTAACGTACCTATTAAGTTCATCTGGTCCAGTGTGTCATTCAAAGCCATTGTTTCCTTGTTGATTTTCTGCTTAGATGATCTGTCCATTGTTGTAAGTGGGATGTTAAAGTCCCCTACTATTATTGTATTATTATCAATGAATTCTGTATGTTTGTTATTAATTGATTTATATATTTAGGTTCTTTCAATTGGGGGCATATATACTTATAATTGTTAGATCTTGTTGGATAGACCACTTTATTATGATATAGTGCCGTTCTTGTCTTATTACAGTTTTTGATTTAAAATCTAGATTGTCTGACAGAAGTTTGTCTACTCTGGCTTTCTTTTGACATCCATTAGGTTGATAGATGGTTCTCCATTCCCTCACTTTCAATCTGGAAGTGTCTGGGTTTAAATGAGTCTAAATGGCCCCAGTGTATAGATGGGCCTTATTTTTTTATCCATTTAGATACCTTATGTCTTGATTGGAGCATTTAGTCCACTTACATTCAGAGTGATTATTGATAGATATGAATTTAGTGCCATTATATTACCTGTTTTAACATCTTTTTTGGTTTAACTTAATGCTTACAATGTCAGTTTCTTCCATATGCTTAGAATATGTATCTGGAATGTCAATATAGTAGTGGGGAATTGTTCCTAAATAAGCTGCCTCCAGTAAAGATTTCTCTTCCACATAAACTTGAAAGACATTTCAGCTTCCTTTGCAAGGATGATGTTTTATTGCATACCTCAAGTAATGAATGTTATTTGCCTCATATTTCATTCTAGATACTTGGAAGTCATCTTCTCCACACTCTGTGTCTGTCTAAAATATTCTAACCTTTCTGAACACTCGTTCTGTTATTGACTAAATGTTGGTGTTTCCACAAAATTCATATGTTGAAATCCAAACCCAAATTTGATGGTATTAGGAAGTGTGTCTTTAAAAGGTCATGACATGTCACAATGACATATAATCTCACATCTCACATGTATTGACTGCCACCAAAAAGATGAGAAAGAACAAGTGCTGGTGAGGAATGAAGAAAAGGGAACTCTTGTGCACTGTTGGCGGGAATGCAAGAGTGAAGCCCTCTGAAAAAAGATTACTACCCTTATAAAAGAGACCTCCAAGAGCTCTTTTTCCCCTTCTGGCATATGAGGACACAATGAGAAAATGCCTATCTATGAATCAGGAGCAGACTCTCACCAGACCCTAAATCTTTAGGTGCCTTGATCTTGGACCCCATAGCCTCTAGAACTATAGGGAATAAACATTTGTTGTTTAAGCCACCCAGTCTAAGGTATTTTGTTATAGTAGCCTGGAGAGCCTCAGACAGGGTCACTTTACAGCTACTTGTCTAGGCTTAGATATTTTATCCTTAGATTTAATGATCAAAGACATGTACTTTAGTTAATTTTACCATAGGTAACTTAATTTGCTGGAAACAATTTGTGGTGATATGTCACAGTGGAAAGAAAATTCAGCTCAAAATCTTTCTTGCTAACTTCTGGGAGATCCAGGCCTGGCCAGGGAGCAATAAAGGCAGCGATTTGCACAAACTATGTAATGTTAGAGGGTTAAAAAAATACTACATTGTAAAAATGTTTAGCTTTTTCCCCATGTATAAAAATAACTTTTGAAAAATGGCTACTGATAGATATGTTCATGCAATTAATTGCTGATCTTTGATAGTCATTGATCACTAACTTTGTAAAGAAGAGTGCATCTGGTTTAACATCAACTGTTACTGAACTTAAAGATATTTTCATAAGTCAAGGATGTGATTAATTATATAGTATGCCCAATATTATATAAAGAGGATCTGCATAGCCATTTTAAGCCTCGAACTCAGTATTAAGTTTGACTAATATTCTGGCAAACTTCTTATTCACATTTTACACTACTTTCTGAACTAGGGCTAGAGATCTTTGATTCTTAGTAGAAGAGTGAATGGCTGGAGGCCTGAAGAATAAAATAACAATTCAGGATAAATATCAGCAAAGGTTCCAAATAACTTAGTTTTTGATTTAAAAAAATGTTTAATGCTTATTTATTTTTGAGAGAATGAACGAGACAGAGGGAGACAGAAAATCTAAAGCAGGCTCCATGCTATCAGCACAAAGCCTGATGTGGGCCTCGAACACACAAACCTTGAGATCATGACCTGAGCCAAAGTCAGATGCTCAACCTACTGAGTCCTTCAGGCACCCCCAAAATAACCTACTTTTTGAAGTGAGGGGATTGTTTTTATATATGACTTTTAGTTTCTAACATATTGTTTAAATATAGTTTTTTAATTAAAATATTAATTGCATTCTACATGAAAACAACTTTTCTTTCCATAAAATAGTACCTCAATGTGTTTTTCCTGTCATATCACCATCACTATGTGTAAAGTTGTCTCTATTCATGTTCTGTCCAAAGCACTACACTTCACAATATAATCAGGAGACATGGCAAGGAATATTGTTCTTTTAAAAGCATTCTCTAGCCCATTTACTATGTACTGCAAAAGACCTTTGCTGTATTCATGAAATCTACAAAACATTTCATGGGTGAAAACATTTGCAAATCATGTATCTGATAATGAGTTGATATCCAAAATATATAAAGAATTCATACAACTCAATAGCAAAAAACAATCTGATTTAAAAATGGGCAGAGAAACTGAATAGACATCTTTGCAAAAAAGACTTAGAGATGACCAACAGATACATGAAAAGGTACTCAACATCACTAATCATCAGGAAAATAAAAATGAAAACCAAAGTGACATATCACCTTATAGCTGTTAGAATGACTGTCCTGATAAAGATGAGAGATAACAAGTGTTGGTGGGGATGTAAAGACAAGGGCATCCTTGTGTACTGTTGATGGGAATGCAAATTGGTACAGCCACCATAGAAAAAATACGGAGGTTTACACAAAAATATTAAAAATTGAACCACCATATGATTCAACATTCCCACTTCTGGGCATATAGCCAAATGAAACAAAATCACTATCTTGAAGAGACATTTCCATCTCCATGTTCATTACTGCATTATTTGCAATATCCAAGACATAGAAGTAAACTAAGTGTTCATGGATGAATGAATAATGAAAATGTGGTGTATATGTATATGTATATGTATATGTATATGTATATAGAGAGAGAATAGAATATTTTAAGAATAAAAAGAGGGAAACTGTGTCAACAGCCTGGATGGATTTGAGGGCAATATGCTAAATGAAATAACTTACACAGAGAAAGATTAATACTCTATGATCTCAAATATATGTGTAATCTAAAAAAATAAACCTAAAGAAACAGAGAACATTTCAGTGGTTGCTGAGGTGAGAGTCAGAGGGTGGATAAATGGGTAAAAGTGGTCAAAAAGTACAAGCTTTCAGCTAGAAGATAAATAAATCCTGGGGGTATACATGTGACTATCATTGCTAATACTGTATTACATATTTAAAAGTTTCTAGACAGTAAATCTTAAAAGTTCTAATTACAAAACAAATGTAACTGTGTAAAGTGAAGATGTTAACTAGACTCATAATAATAATTTTGTAACATATACATATATCAAACCATTATGTTGCATACCTTCAGCTAGTTCAATGCTATATGTCAATTATATATCAATAAAACTGGAAAAATGGGAAATTCCTATAACACTTGAGGAGTATTTTAAAATAGAAGACATTTTACAATGTGTAATTTTAATTACTGTATTAATTTTCTACTATTTAACTTGAATAGTGGATTATTTTTAAGAATTTCATTCCTAAAAATACTTTTACACTTCTGAATATACTTTCATATTGTACTGTGAACTGGAAACATTGATTATCCTACAACAAGCTGGTTAGACTTAGAACAAAGTGGTTAGCAATAATTTAAAGCTCTGTCATTTCTATAAAGTTAATCTTATATAATCTCCTATAGTTTCATTTACAAAAATCATATATACAACTCTAGCAGGTGTTTGGTAAAAAGCAAGTGGCCAGATCTTGGAATGAAATACTGTGAATCATCATTATGTGTACTTCTTCTTTTTCTTTTTCTATTCTTTGGGCCTGTGACCTTTTTCCCTAGCCAGTATGTTCAACTACGTTATGATGTGACAGGTAGCTATCCTTCCTTCCTGTGTTCCGTCTGATTTGAAACAAGGGGCACTGAGGTGTTTGGTGGCTCATCAACTTCTATATATCTTGGTTGTCAGGTTGAGATGTAAGATTCTTAGATGACAATCACTTTAGAGAGACATCACCTACCTGATCCAGTGACTCTAATGCAGTTACAATTTTAGTCACAACTAAAGCAGCTTATCATTGTCCCTTTACACTTGAACAGCTTAATTTTTATCACTCAAAAATTTTAACCCACTCCAAGCACCTGCAGAAATGGTTTCATGGTAATTAGTAGTTCTTTTCAGATACCATGTTTGCTAAATGCTTTGTGATCAGTCCATTATTAATTTCACACATTGGAAATGTTTCTGTACTGGTTAGATTGCACTAAAAACAAAAAAATATATATATATACTTCTTAGCAACATATGAAGATAGTGTGGTTGCAAGACAAAGAGTAAAACTTCTTTTTCAAATTTTTGGTTATAATTCAATAATGTAATATTGAAAATTTTATTTGTGATCTTGTTATTTGGTGTCTTAGAACTATCTTTTCTAAAGTGTACTCAAAAATGAACAGATATCATCTGAGAACTATATTAACTTTGAAAATAAAACCATACCATGAAAAAGTTCTGAATATTCTTTAGCATTTTTAAGTTGGAAAATAATTGTCTATCTGCCCCACTACTCCAGGTTCCTACCTCATTTCTTAAGTAGCTGATTTCCTTTCAAAAAAGGATCATGTCATAAAAATTTGGGAGGTAGAAATTTATCAAAATATCTCAGTTCTCAGGTATGATCTAATTTCTTAACAAAATTTATAGTAATGAGTTTGCATTTCATCTGAGATGTTGAATAGGAAATAAAAATTTAATTGAACTAAGAAAACATAAGAGTCATTATATGCAACTAAAACACATTCCTGACAGAGAAGGATATCTATGATATGCAACACACAATACTTGAGAAGCCACAGCAAAGAATATACAAATAATTTTCATACATATATATTCTTCATTACATATATATGGATATATCTGACATAAGTGATAAATTTTATATAGCACAAGAGAAGTGATTAAAATATGTACTAAATCATGCCTATAATGAATTACTTTAAAATATGAATAATTACTCTTAAGAAACCAGCCTTATTTGTTTATGGAATTAGTAAACTAACTTAAATTTAAAATCTAAAGATATTTCTACTGAAAGTACTACTAGTAAGATCAGCTTGAGTATACTGAAAACTTTACTTGGTGAAGTAAGAAGTTAAAATTCAAGTGATTGGTTTTTTTAGCTTGTGAAGAACAAATTAATTAGGAAATTTGAATGAATTGCTTTGGAGTCATTAATATAGCCCCTCTCCAAGTAAAAAAGAATAGGAAGCTTTCCATGCAAAATGGACTTTTCCCCCCCAAATGATTATCTGTTTCTGCTAATTGATCTTTTTCCATTAGTTTTTATTGGGATTCCAAAATTCATTCATTATGTGACCTTTTTAACAAGGTATGCCTATGTTGTGATTGTTAACTGCTTAGAGTTCTGATGATGATAATTATTTCTTTCAAGGTTGGTATGAGTATCAATTCCAAAATTTGTAGTTAGAGTATGAAAAAGTAAAATTTTAACATGGTATTTTACAACCTCAACTTTTGTAATAAATCCAACTAGTGATTAGTGATTGTAGTCAAATCACTAGTCCCTTTGGCCATCCATACCATTTTCCCCCATTAGAATATAACTGCTTTCCCCTGAAAATATCCAAATTTATATTCCTTGATCTTTTTATTAACTTGTAAGCTCTAAGATAGTGAAATATAATGCTGCACCTGTTAGTATCTGGGCATGTGAGTTTATTTCATATTTGCTAAAATCACTGAGTTTGAGATTTGATGCTATTTTGCAGGCAACCATAAAGCAATTTTCTAACATGGAAGCATTCAGTTTTTAAATCTAAATAAAATCAAACACTGAAATAAAACAAATTCTGAAGATATAATTTAGTATGATGTTCATTTAAAAACAGAAAAATGCTTGAAGGTTGTCCAATTTTATTTTCACTAAATTAGTGCCATTTTCCATTTTTGAAACTTCACTTTCAGTTTATCTCAGAAGTTAGGATTATCATGAACATTTGACAATTTGTAATTGAATGCTTACAGGCTAAAGAGGTTTTGCTCTTTCATTTGATGGATTGTGTCATGCCAGAGCCTGGCAGTGCATTTTATTTGACCTTTCTCCTTAACTCCATTCATCTTAAACTCCTTGTCACATGAGTGACAGGCCATCATGATGTGATGGAAGACAAAACTTCAAAAAGATACATCACCTTGTCAGATAAATGTAGATCAGAAATCCTTTTTTAAAAATGTTGAGTGAGTTAGAGGACAACTTAGGCTAAATTAGGTTGTAATATTGAAAAGTAGAAGAAGATACTTGGAGATCAAAGATTACTGTTGGAATAACTCTAATCAAATTTATAGAGAAAAAAATCAAAATTATTTTTATGATCTTTCCTATAAAATGAGAAAAGTGACAAGACACAAAATTTGCCTGAGAAGAAGAAGGGATTAGTGAAAGAAAACAGTTTAACTAGAGGGGTGTGTGTGTGTCTACACACACACCCCTCTAGTTAAACTTGAGGCATTTATTTTTTTTTAATCTTTTAAATCTTTCTGTATAGAGACATATACAAAGCTTAATTCATTCAGAGCCCCTAATACTGCTAAGAATTTTGATGCAACTGAAGATGGGCAGTTTTACATCCCTTGAGCAGAAATCAACTCTCTACACACAGAACAGACATTACTGAGGTGAAGAAAGGGGTAGATTTCCTCATCTTTTGTAGGTCATTCATCTCACATCCAAGACTTTTTATTACAAAGTCCTGAAAGATTCTCTGCTTTGTGTGTTTATACCAACAGACAGAGGCCATTCATATTGTAAATCAATGAACTAGTTTCTTGTTTTGGCAGAATGAGCAGTGATTTAGTGGTAGAATATGAGCACGGAGTAAAGACATTGACCTGACACATTTTTATCCCATCCCATGTGAATAAATTTCTTCTATCCATGGAAAAACAGTGAAATATGAGACACAAAATAATCACAACCTAGCAATACTGTTGCCCTGGAACAGAAATGGAGAGAAGTAAAGAGACCTGAGTCTTCTTTGCCACAAGACACTGAAATCCAATAAATTGTGAAAAATAAGAGTGTACATACAACTTTACACACATATAGACACATATATAATTAGCAATAATATTTTCTTTGTTCATTCATATATTTAGTGATTCTAAGTCATGTGCTGTGTATCTTTTGAATAATAAAGCAGTCATAAAAATAACTAAACTATCTCCAAAGTTTTACGTATATGAATTTTAAAATACATATATTCTGAAACAACTATTTTATTTGTATTTTTTCCTCTATGGTTGTATAATCTATTTAAGTCATAAATTTTGTCCAATTCTATTTTCTTCATAAGAATATAAAATCACTTTTAATCCAAAGTAAATTGGTACAGCCATTATAGAAAACAGTATGGAGATTCCTCAAAAAATTAAACATAGAATGATTACATGGTTCAATAATTCCATTTCTAGCTATATATCTGAAGGAAATGAAATCACTATCTCGAAGACACATCTGCACATGTTCAATGCAACATTATTCATAATAGCAAAGACATGGAAACAAACTAACTTTCTGTAAATAAAAGAATAAAGAGGGGCTCCTGATTGGCTCAGTTGGTTAAGCTCCCACCTCATGATTTCAGCTCAGGTCATGATCTCATGGTTCATGAAACCAAGCCCCACATCCGGCTTTGTGCTGACCACACAGAGCCTACTTGGGATTCTCTCTCTCTGCCCTGCCCCTGTTCATGCTCTCTCAAAATAAAATAAATAAACCTTTTTTAATTAAAAAATAAATGAATACAGGAAATGCGATCTATATATACAATGGAATATTTTTAGCCACAAAAATGAAGGAAAATTTGTCATTTGTGATAATATGGATGAACCTGGAAGATATTATGCTTAGTGAAATAAGTCAGACACAGAAAGACGTATACTCTATGATATCATTTATATGTGGAATCTAAAAAAGTCAAACGAATAGAAACGGGGAGTGGAAAAAAAGTTGTGATAGGACTAGGGAGTGAGGAATTAGGAAGATGATCAAAGGGTATAACTTTCATTTATAAGATGAATAAATTCTTGGATCTAATGTACTTATGATTGTTGGTATTAATACTTTATTGTAGGGGCACCTGGGTGGCTCAGTTGGTTAGGCGACCGACTTCAGCTCATGTCATGATCTGGAAGTTTGTGAGCCAGAGCCCCACGTCGGGTTCTGTGCTGAGAGCTCAGAGCCTGTAGCCTGCTTCGGATTCTTTGTCTCCCCTCTCTCTGCCCCAACCCTGCTCATGCTCTGTGTCTCTATGTTTCTCAATAATAAATAAATTTTTAAAAAAATTTTTAATGTTTATGTATTTATTTATTTTTAAATATATGAAATTTATTGTCAAATTGATTTCCATACAACACCCAGTGCTCATCCCAACAGGTGCCCTCCTCAATACCCACCACCTACCCTACCCTCCCTCCCACCCCCCATCAGCCCTCAGTTTGCTCTCAGTTTTTAAGAGTCTCTTATGATTTGGCTCTCTCCCACTCTAACCTCTTTTTTTTTTTTTCCTTCCCCTTCCTCATGGATTCCTGTTAAGTTTCTCAGGATCCACATAAGAGTGAACACATATGGTATCTGTCTTTCTCTGTATGGCCTATTTCACTTAGCATAACACTCTCCAGTTCCGTCCACGTTGCTACAAAGGGCCATATTTCATTCTTTCTCATTGCCACGTAGTACTCCAATGTTTATTTTTGACAGAGAGAGAGCATGAGCAGGAGTGGGGCAGAGAGAGAGGGAGACACAGAATCCCAAGCAGGCTCCAGGCCCTGAGCTGTCAGCACAGAGCCCAGGCATGGGGCTCGAACTCACAGACTGCGAGATCATGAGCTGAGCTGAAGTCGGACGCTCAACCGACTAAGCCACCCAGGCGCCCCATAATAAATAAATGTTAAATTTTTTTTAAATATTGTATACTTAAAAGTTTACAAGACTTGGGGCGCCTGGGTGGCGCAGTCGGTTAAGCGTCCGACTTCAGCCAGGTCACGATCTCGCGGTCTGTGAGTTCGAGCCCCGCGTCAGGCTCTGGGCTGATGGCTCGGAGCCTGGAGCCTGTTTCCGATTCTGTGTCTCCCTCTCTCTCTGCCCCTCCCCCGTTCATGCTCTGTCTCTCTCTGTCCCAAAAATAAATAAAAAACGTTGAAAAAAAAAATTAAAAAAAAAAAAGTTTACAAGACAGATTTTAAGCCTTCTCATCCCCCCAAAAAGGAAAAATACAGTAACTACATGAGATGAGAGATGTGTAAGTTACCTTGATTGTGGTAATTTCACAATGTATATGTATATATTAAATCATTTTATTGTACACCTTAAAAATCACATCATACAACCTAAATATAAATAATTTTGGTCAATTATACTTCAGTGAAGATGGAAAACCCCAAAGTGGTATATAAAAAATGTTTTGGTAGTTGGTGTTAGGGTAATTTTGCCTTGTGTTTGTAATTTCCCTTTCTTTTATTATTAACTGGTCTTTTTCAAACATTGTTCTAGGAATAAGTGAATTGCAGCAAGAAATGACATTTTTATCCCATTATTATTGTAGAATGTGTTCATCACCTGCAAAATCTGTTATATAGTGTTGTTATTCTCTTTCTATTGCCTTTCCAACTTAAGTACAATCATGTGAATATTATGTATATTTAAATGGAAATTATTTTTGCTCTAAATTCTGAAAGCTAAACTTTTCGATCTCAGTAAGTATTTGCTTACCATAAGCATATTTTTGCAATACTACAGTGGATTTTGAAGAAAGCAACTTTCAAAATGCAAACTATTAGCGCTAAGAATATATTTTAAAAACGTGGTACTATCTAATAATGAAGTATAGAAAGATATTAACTAGCAGGTTTGCAGGAATTTAAAAAAATTATGTATAAGGCTGACTCTTTACATCAATAAAATGCTTGAGCACCACCCATGTTTACAAAATCCATCTTAACTTTACATCTTTTTATGAGCATCCTGTGGCTCTGCTCCTATTTATACACTTCTTCAGAGTCACTGTTTAATATTCGACTAATTCCACTTTGTGTGCATGTTGTTGTTAGCATTAGCACACAGATGAGTGCATTAATATGCAGGCAAATACATATAAATAAATGTGAAATTTAAAGGATAAATATGGAGTGAACCCTCGAGCAAACAAGTTTTTTGATCTGGTCAAGAAATAGAAAATTTGCCAGGATCCCCAAAGCCATACATAAAGACCATAATCACTCCCATCAACCCCTTGAGTAACCCCTCTCCTGACTTTTATGTTAATTGTTTAATTGCTTTTGCTTGTATAAATCAATGTGTAAATTATTTAAAATAATTTGATTTTGACAGCTTTAATAAGATACATCAATAAAAGTGAACTGTATATATTTCTTTCTTTCTCTTTCCTACATATTATGTTTGTTTTTATACATTCTGCATATAATCACAATTAATTCATTTTTGTTGCTGTAAAGTGCTTTCCTTAATTTATTTCCTGATTTTAGTGTTGGCGACCATTGAGTTGTTTTCAGCATTTACTCATTCAAGGCTGACATAAACACTTGTATATGTGTCTCCTGGTTAACATGGGCACCGAATTCCCTTAGGCAATCAATCTAGGAGTGCAGCTGCTAGTCATAGGCTAAATGTATCATCAGCGTATCTTCTGACACTATCCACCTGTCTTCCCAAGTCATTATAGCAATTACAATGATACCAGAAGTTCTTGTTCCTCCACCTCTTCACCAACATTTTGGATTGACAGACTCCCTCAACCCCCTCAAATCTGGTGAATATGTAGCAGTATTTCCCTGTGGTTTTAAGTAGAATTTTCTAATTAATTTAGGTGTTATTTAATGTTTTATTTATTGGCCATTGTAGTTCCTTTTTTTTAAAATTTATTTATTTTGAGAGAGAGAGCGAGCACATGAGAGGGGGAGGGCCAGAGAGGAAAAGGGAGAAACCAAGTAGGTTCCCTGCAGGGATCTATCACATTAACCCTTGAGATTGTGACCTGAGCCAACACCAAGAGTTGGATGCTTAACCGACTGAGCCACCCAGGTGCCTTTGTAGTTTCTTTTTTTGTAAGCAGCTTGCTCAAGTTGTTTGCTCATTTAGATAGTAGGTTTTAGTTTTCCTTACTGGTCCTTAGGAGCACTTTAAATATTCAATACTAAGATACTAGGTTAAATTTGTAGCAAATATCTTTTCCACCATAGGGCTACTATTTTAACTTGCCTCTTAGTTTCTTTTGATGATAGATATATTTTAATGTTATTCAGATTAATCTTTGTGGAGATGTTAGTGCTTTTTGTCTTTGTTTTAAAAGTCTCAACATATCCAGGAAGCATAAAGATGGTGTGTACTATATTATTTTCTAAGTCCTTTACAGTGTTGTTCTATAATAACTCATTGAAAAATCCTGACTTTTTTCACCAATATGCAGTTACACGCACATACAAATATAAGTGTCCATGTATGCATGAGTTTGTTTAAGGATTATGTATTCTGCTTAGTTGACATTAATTTATCATTTTTTCACTCTACTGTACCAGTGTTTTTACTACTAAAAATTTATAATACATTTATTATCAGGTAAGTCAAGTCCCTCTAAACACCCAATTCTTCTTCAAAATTTTCTTGGATAATCTTGTGCATAAATTTTATTTACTTATTTATAACTATTTATTTGTTTGTTTATTTCATTACTTATTTATTTATTTTGAGAGAGACAGAGACAACACCAATGGGAGAGGGCAGAGAGAGACAGACAAAGACAGAGAATCAGATTCTGTGCTATCAGCGCAGAGCCTGATGCAAGGCTCAAACTCATGAAATGTGAGATCATGATCTGAGCTGAACTCAGAGGCTTAACCAGCTGAGCCCCCCAGGCACCCCTGGTGCATACATCTTAAAATTCATATTGATAATGTTTGTAAAATCTGTTAGTTTTTATGGAGATGGCTTTGAATCTATAGATATTTTAGAGGAAACTTTACATCATTAAAATATTGAATTTTGGATCACTGAACATAAGGTATTTTTCCATTTATTTAAGCTTTTATAAGTGTCTCTCAATAAAATTTTATAAAAATGTTATATGAAGCTTTCATGCATTCATTAAATCTATTTTGATATGTCTTTGGTTCCCAATCCTCTGCTAAAACTTTCAAGATCGCCATCAATGGCCAAAAAAAGGATCTGTTTTCAGTTTTCATCTTATTTGACCTCCCAGCAATATTGACAGAGTTGACCACTCCTTCCTAGATCCTTCTTTCCATATCTGCCATGACACACACAATTCTAATTTTCTTTCTAGATATTTTTTTCAGTTTACTTTTCCAGACCTTCTAAGGCTTCTCCCTTATATCTATAGTTTATCCAGCTAATTTCTTCCTTTCTCATAACTTTATATTTCTTCTGTTTACCAAAACATATATTTAAAAAATATTTTGTCCAGACCTTTCTTATAGATATCTTTCTAACTGGATATTCATACTGATGCATTAGAGTTATCCTAATATTAACACTTCTTACATTGGACCCTTGATTTCTAACTGAAATAAGTTCAAAAAAAAAAAGAAAACAATATTTAAAAAATATCCTTTGTATCTCAATAGATTATACCAATATCTGCTAAATTTACAGTGTCTAGGATAAATCTTAGTATTAAATCTTTCTTAAAATATTTTATTATTGGAGAGGTTCCGGAAGATGGCGGCGTAGGAGGACGCGGGGCTCACAGCGCGTCCTGCCGATCACTTAGATTCCACCTACACCTGCCTAAAGAACCCAGAAAACCGCCAGAGGATTAGCAGAAGGGAGTCTCCGGAGTCAAGCGCAGACCAGAGGCCCACGGAAGAGGGTAGGAAGGGCGGCGAGGCGGTGCGCGCTCCACGGACTGGCGGGAGGGAGCCGGGGCGGAGGGGCGGCTCGCCGGCCAAGCAGAGCCCCCGAGTCTGGCTGGCAAAAGCGGAGGGGCCGGACAGACTGTGTTCCGACAGCAAGCGCGACTTAGCGTCTGGGAGGTCATAAGTTAACAGCTCTGCGCGGAAAGCGGGAAGGCTGGAGGACAAAGGGAGGGAGAGCTGCTGAGCCCCCGGAGGGCAGAGCTCAGCTTGGCGGGGAACAAAGGCGCCAGCGCCATCTCCCCCGCCCATCCCCCAGCCAAAATCCCAAAGGGAACCAGTTCCTGCCAGGGAACTTGCTCGCTCCGCGCAAACACCCAACTCTGTGCTTCTGCGGAGCCAAACCTCCGGCAGCGGATCTGACTCCCTCCCGCTGCCACAGGGCTCCTCCTGAAGTCGATCACCTAAGGAGAAGCGAGCTAAGCCTGCCCCTCCACCCCCCGTGCACCTTGCCTACCCACCCCAGCTAATACGCCAGATCCCCAGCAACACAAGCCTGGCAGTGTGCAAGTAGCCCAGATGGGACACGCCACCCCACAGTGAATCCCGCCCCTAGGAGAGGGGAAGAGAAGGCACACACCAGTCTGACTGTGGCCCCAGCAGTGGGCTGGGGGCAGACATCGGGTCGGACTGCGGCCCCGCCCACTAACTCCAGTTATACACCACAGCACAGGGGAAGTGCACTGCAGGTCCTCACCACGCCAGGGACTCTCCAAAATGACCAAACAGAAGAATTCCCCTCAGAAGAATCTCCAGGAAATAACAACAGCTAATGAACTGATCAAAAAGGATTTAAATAATATAACAGAAAGTGAATTTAGAATAATAGTCATAAAATTAATCGCTGGGCTTGAAAACAGTATACAGGACAGCAGAGAATCTCTTGCCACAAAGATCGAGGGACTAAGGAACAGTCACGAGGAGTTGAAAAACGCTTTAAACGAAATGCAAAACAAAATGGAAACCACGATGGCTCGGCTTGAAGAGGCAGAGGAGAGAATAGGTGAACTAGAAGATAAAGTTATGGAGAAAGAGGAAGCTGAAAGAAAGAGAGATAAAAAAATCCAGGAGTATGAGGGGAAAATTAGAGAACTAAGTGATACACTAAAAAAAAATAATATACGCATAATTGGTATCCCAGAGGAGGAAGAGAGAGGGAAAGGTGCTGAAGGGGTACTTGAACAAATTATAGCTGAGAACTTCCCTGAACTGGGGAAGGAAAAAGGCATTGAAATCCAAGAGGCACAGAGAACTCCCTTCAGACGTAACTTGAATCGATCTTCTGCACGACATATCATAGTGAAACTGGCAAAATACAAGGATAAAGAGAGAATTCTGAAAGCAGCAAGGGATAAACGTGCCCTCACATATAAAGGGAGACCTATAAGACTCGTGACTGATCTCTCCTTTGAAACTTGGCAGGCCAGAAAGGCTTGGCACGATATCTACAGTGTGCTAAACAGAAAAAATATGCAGCCGAGAATCCTTTATCCAGCAAGTCTGTCATTTAGAATAGAAGGAGAGATAAAGGTCTTCCCAAACAAACAAAAACTGAAGGAATTTGTCACCACGAATCCAGCCCTACAAGAGATCCTAAGGGGGATCCTGTGAGACAAAGTACCAGAGACATCACTACAAGCATAAAACATACAGACATCACAATGACTCTAAACCCATATCTTTCTATAATAACACTGAATGTAAATGGATTAAATGCGCCAACTAAAAGACATAGGGTATCAGAATGGATAAAAAAACAAGACCCATCTATTTGCTGTCTACAAGAGACTCATTTTAGATCTGAGGACACCTTTAGATTGAGAGTGAGGGGATGGAGAACTATTTATCATGCTCCTGGAAGCCAAAAGAAAGCTGGAGTAGCCATACTTATATCAGACAAACTAGACTTTAAATTAAAGGCTGTAACAAGAGATGAAGAAGGGCATTATATAATAATCACAGGGTCTATCCACCAGGAAGAGCTAACTATTATAAATGTCTATGCGCCAAATACCCGAGCCCCCAGATATATAAAACAATTACTCATAAACATAAGCAACCTTATTGATAAGAATGTGGTCATTGCAGGGGACTTTAACACCCCACTTACAGAAATGGATAGATCATCTAGACACACAGTCAATAAAGAAACAAGGGCCCTGAATGATACATTGGATCAGATGGACTTGACAGATATATTTAGAACTCTGCACCCCAAAGCAACAGAATATACTTTCTTCTCGAGTACACATGGAACATTCTCCAAGATAGATCATATACTGGGTCACAAAACAGCCCTTCATAAGTTTACAAGAATTGAAATTATACCATGCATACTTTCAGACCACAATGCTATGAAGCTTGAAATCAACCACAGGAAAAAGTCTGGAAAACCTCCAAAAGCATGGAGGTTAAAGAACACCCTACTAACGAATGAGTGGGTCAACCAGGCAATTAGAGAAGAAATTAAAATATATATGGAAACAAACGAAAATGAAAATACAACAATCCAAACGCTTTGGGATGCAGCGAAGGCAGTCCTGAGAGGAAAATACATTGCAATCCAGGCCTATCTCAAGAAACAAGAAAAATCCCAGATACAAAACCTAACAGCACACCTAAAGGAAATAGAAGCAGAACAGCAAAGGCAGCCTAAACCCAGCAGAAGAAGAGAAATAATAAAGATCAGAGCAGAAATAAACAATATAGAATCTAAAAAAACTGTAGAGCAGATCAATGAAACCAAGAGTTGGTTTTTTGAAAAAATAAACAAAATTGACAAACCTCTAGCCAGGCTTCTCAAAAAGAAAAGGGAGATGACCCAAATAGATAAAATCATGAATGAAAATGGAATGATTACAACCAATCCCTCAGAGATACAAACAATTATCAGGGAATACTATGAAAAATTATATGCCAGCAAATTGGACAACCTGGAAGAAATGGACAAATTCCTAAACACCCACACTCTTCCAAAACTCAATCAGGAGGAAATAGAAAGCTTGAACAGACCCACAACCAGCGAAGAAATTGAATCGGTTATCAAAAATCTCCCAACAAATAAGAGTCCAGGACCAGATGGCTTCCCAGGGGAGTTCTACCAGACATTTAAAGCAGAGATAATACCTATCCTTCTCAAGCTATTCCAAGAAATAGAAAGGGAAGGAAAACTTCCAGACTCATTCTATGAAGCCAGTATTACTTTGATTCCTAAACCAGACAGAGACCCAGTAAAAAAAGAGAACTACAGGCCAATATCCCTGATGAATATGGATGCAAAAATTCTCAATAAGATACTAGCAAATCGAATTCAACAGCATATAAAAAGAATTATTCACCATGATCAAGCGGGATTCATTCCTGGGATGCAGGGCTGGTTCAACATTCGCAAATCGATCAACGTGATAGATCACATTAACAAAAAAAAAGAGAAGAACCATATGATCCTGTCAATCGATGCAGAAAAGGCCTTTGACAAAATCCAGCACCCTTTCTTAATAAAAACCCTTGAGAAAGTCGGGATAGAAGGAACATACTTAAAGATCATAAAGGCCATTTATGAAAAGCCCACAGCTAACATCATCCTCAACGGGGAAAAACTGAGAGCTTTTTCCCTGAGATCAGGAACACGACAGGGATGCCCACTGTCACCGCTGTTGTTCAATATAGTGCTGGAAGTTCTAGCATCAGCAATCAGACAACAAAAGGAAATCAAAGGCATCAAAATTGGCAAAGATGAAGTCAAGCTTTCGCTTTTTGCAGATGACATGATATTATACATGGAAAATCCGATAGACTCCACCAAAAGTCTGCTAGAACTGATACATGAATTCAGCAAAGTTGCAGGATACAAAATCAATGTGCAGAAATCAGTTGCATTCTTATACACTAACAATGAAGCAACAGAAAGACAAATGAAGAAACTGATCCCATTCACAATTGCACCAAGAAGCATAAAATACCTAGGAATAAATCTAACCAAAGATGTAAAAGATCTGTATGCTGAAAACTATAGAAAGCTTATGCAGGTAATTGAAGAAGATATAAAGAAATGGAAAGACATTCCCTGCTCATGGATTGGAAGAATAAATATTGTCAAAATGTCAATACTACCCAAAGCTATCTACACATTCAATGCAATCCCAATCAAAATTGCACCAGCATTCTTCTCGAAACTAGAACAAGCAATCCTAAAATTCATATGGAACCACAAAAGGCCCCGAATAGCCAAAGTAATTTTGAAGAAGAAGACCAAAGCAGGAGGCATCACAATCCCAGACTTTAGCCTCTACTACAAAGCTGTCATCATCAAGACAGCATGGTATTGGCATAAAAACAGACACATAGACCAATGGAATAGAATAGAAACCCCAGAACTAGACCCACAAACGTATGGCCAACTCATCTTTGACAAAGCAGGAAAGAACATCCAATGGAAAAAAGACAGTCTCTTTAACAAATGGTGCTGGGAGAACTGGACAGCAACATGCAGAAGGCTGAAACTAGACTACTTTCTCACACCATTCACAAAAATAAACTCAAAATGGATAAAGGACCTGAATGTGAGACAGGAAACCATCAAAACCTTAGAGGAGAAAGCAGGAAAAGACCTCTCTGACCTCAGCCGTAGCAATCTCTTACTCGGCACATCCCCAAAGGCAAGGGAATTAAAAGCAAAAGTGAATTACTGGGACCTTATGAAGATAAAAAGCTTCTGCACAGCAAAGGAAACAACCAACAAAACTAAAAGGCAACCAACAGAATGGGAAAAGATATTTGCAAATGACACATCGGACAAAGGGCTAGTATCCAAAATCTATAAAGAGCTCAACAAACTCCACACCCGAAAAACAAATAACCCAGTGAAGAAATGGGCAGAAAACATGAATAGACACTTCTCTAAAGAAGACATCTGGATGGCCAACAGGCACATGAAAAGATG